>NC_089838.1:84785382-85107305 GCF_035609145.1 Eleutherodactylus coqui
TTTTTAAACTGAGTATTGCATTTTTATGTATTCCCCTTAAGGGGACATGAACTTGCGATCTCATCTCGGTTGGCCCATTCTGGAACCCTGATCTAATCAGGGCATTTAAAGGGTTAACAGCTGCAATCAGCGGGAGTGTGTAAGAAACAGCCCGCACTCACATTGTATGGAGCTGGATCAGCTCCATACAAACCCCCTAACCTCTATGACGGAACTGTACACCATGTTAAGGGGTTAATGTAACAGACAGGGCCAGCAAGATAGCTGTCCAAATTTATAATAGAGGTAGCTGAGAACAACTATGGCTGCCTGTCCACGGGCATTGCGAAATCCCACTGTGGATCTCCGCCGTGGGAGCCGCCGTCGGGGAGCAGGAGCCAACTGACGGATCTCAATCGTGAGCCTATCTGACCGATAGGCTCACCGTGGAGAATCACGGCAATTCGCAGCATGCAGCGATTTGCCGCACGCAAGCGGAGAATCGACATGATTCTCCGCTCGTGGACAGGGGGCTACGCTTTCCATAGCAATGCTATGGAAAGCGTTCACTGCGTTCCCCCGCGGCTGGATTATTGCCGTGGGGATCGCAATCCAAAAACGCCCGTGGGCAGGCAACCTAAGGCAAGAAAGTATTATTAGACCTGCTCTGAACTATACTCTGTTTATGTACAAGCATTATGATGAACTCCTGTTGAATCCATTCTTGACTTTAAGGAAACCTCAGCCACATGCCTAATGAAAAATCATGTTCTGTGCACATGCCTGATATCTTTGGTTTCGTAGCATTGGGTATCTTCTGTAAAGGCATGACTCTAGTAGTCATGATGAGCAGAAGTCATCTTTAAAAAAACTATAGTAATTAGAGATGAGCGAACGTACTCGTCCGAGCTTGATATTCGTGCGAATATTAGGGTGTTCGGGATGCTCGTTACTCGTAACGAGTACCACGCGGTGTTCCGGATACTTTCAGTTTCCTCTCTGAGACGTTAGCGCGCTTTTCTGGCCAATTGAAAGACAGGGAAGGCATTACAACTTCCCCCTGTGACGTTCAAGCCCTATACCACCCCCCTGCTGTGAGTGGCTGGGGAGATCTGATGTCACCCGAGTATAAAAATCGGCCCCTCCCGCGGCTCGGCTCAGATGCCTTGTGAGTTAGCTGAGGGACAGTGGTATCGTGCTGGAGCTGCTGTAGGGAGAGCGTTAGGAGTTAGTGTAGGCTTCAAGAACCCCAACGGTCCTTCTCAGGGCCACATCTAATAGTGTGCAGTACTGTGTTAGCACTGTATTTTTTTTTTTTTTTCAAAATTGGATCTGCAGAGCATTGCGCCCTGCAATAGGGACAGAAGTGGTGGTTAGGCAGGGAGAGTGTTAGCAGTGAGTGTAGGCTTCAAGAACCCCAACGGTCCTTTCTAGGGCCACATCTATCCGTGTGCAGTACTGTCCAGGCTGCTGTTAGCAGTGTTGCATATTTTTTTTTTCTCTCAAAACCGGCTGTGCAGACCATTGCACCTGGCATTAATACTACAGGGATAGAATTGTGTAGGCAGGGCCAGAAAACATACATTATTCATTGAATAGACGCAGTGTGGCTTTTCCTTTGAAAAACAAGGGAAAAAATTCTATTTCGCCTGCCTCTGACAGTCCTCAGGGCTCTTGGTACGTGTGTGCTGCGTGCAGAACGTTAAAAAAAATCAGACGCAGCCAGCTACGTTTTACTGCAGGCTTGCGCCAATTTTTTTCCTGCATGGGAAATCCCTGATCTGCTGGAGCGAATAACTTTGCATCACTGCAGTTCTCTGACACATTTGCAGGGCCACAACACAGTTATTAAACTTAGTAGTATTCATTGAATACACGCAGTGTGGCTTGTCCTTTGAAAAACAAGGGAAAAATTCTATTTTGGCTGCAGGCTTGCGCCAATTTCTTTCCTGGCTTGGAAATCACTGGTAATACAGCATGCTGAGGGGTAGGGGTAGGCCTAGAGGACGTGGACGCGGCCGAGGACGCGTAGGCCCAAGTGAGGGTGTGGGCACAGGCCGAGCTCCTGATCCAGGTGTGTCGCAGCCGACTGCTGCGCGATTAGGAGAGAGGCACGTTTCTGGCGTCCCCACATTCATCGCCCAATTAATGGGTCCACGTGGGAGACCTTTATTAGAAAATGAGCAGTGTGAGCAGGTCCTGTCGTGGATGGCAGAAAGTGCTTCGAGCAAGCTATCATCCACCCAGAGTTCTGCGCCGTCCAGTGCTGCAAATCCGAATCCTCTGTCTGCTGCTCCTCCTTCCTCCCAGCCTCCTCACTCCACTACAATGACACATGCTCAGGAGCGGGAAGACTCCTAGGAACTGTTCTCGGGCCCCTGCTCAGATTGGGCAGCAGTGGTTCCTCTCCCACCAGAGGAGTTTATCGTCACTGATGCACAACCATTGGAAAGTTCCCGGGGTCCGGGGGATGAGGCTGGGGACTTCCGGCAACTGTCTCAAGACCTTTCAGTGGGTGAGGAGGACGATGACGATGAGACACAGTTGTCTTGCAGTGAGGTAGTAGTAAGGGCAGTAAGTCCGAGGGAGGAGCGCACAGAGGATTCGGAGGAAAAGCAGCAGGACGATGAGGTGACTGACCCCACCTGGTGTGCAACGCCTACTCAGGACAGGTCTTCAGAGGGGCAGGCAAGGGCAGCAGCAGGGCAGGTTGCAAGAGGCAGTGCGGTGGCCAGGGGTGGAGGCAGGGCCAGACCGAATAATCCACCAACTGTTTCCCAAAGCGCACCCTCGCGCCATGCCACCCTGCAGAGGCTGAGGTGCTCTAAGGTCTGGCAGTTTTTCACAGAGACGCCTGACGACCGACGAACAGTGGTGTGCAACCTTTGTCGCGCCAAGATCAGCCGGGGAGCCACCACCAACAGCCTCACCACCACCAGCATGCGCAGACATATGATGGCCAAGCACCCCACAAGGTGGGACAAAGGCCGTTCACCGCCTCCGGTTTGCACCGCTGCCTCTCCCCCTGTGCCCCAACCTGCCACTGAGATCCAACCCCCCTCTCAGGACACAGGCACTACCGTCTCCTGGCCTGCACCCACACCCTCACCTCCGCTGTCCTCGGCCCCATCCACCAATGTCTCGCACCGCACAGTCCAGCCGTCGCTAGCGCAAGTGTTGGAGCGCAAGCGCAAGTACGCCACCACGCACCCGCACGCTCAATCGTTAACCATCCACATAGCCAAATTTATCAGCCTTGAGATGCTGCCGTATAGGGTTGTGGAAACGGAGGCTTTCAAAGCTATGATGGCGGCGGCGGCCCCGCGCTACTCAGTTCCCAGTCGCCACTACTTTTCCCGATGTGCCGTCCCAGCCCTGCACGACCACGTCTCCCGCAACATTGTACGCGCCCTCACCAATGCGGTTAGTGGCAAGGTCCACTTAACTACGGACACATGGACAAGCACAGGCGGGCAGGGCCACTACATCTCCCTGACGGCACATTGGGTGAATTTAGTGGAGGCTGGGACAGAGTCAGAGCCTGGGACCGCTCACGTCCTACCCACCCCCAGAATTGCGGGCCCCAGCTCGGTGGTGGTATGTTCGGCGGTGTATGCTTCCTCCACTAAAGCGCCCTCCTCCTCCTCCTTCTCCTCAACCTCTGTCTCGCAATCTAGATGTGTCAGCAGCAGCAGGACGTCGCCAGCAGTCGGTGTCGCGCGGCGTGGCAGCACAGCGGTGGGCAAGCGTCAGCAGGCCGTGCTGAAACTACTCAGCTTAGGAGATAGGAGGCACACAGCCCACGAACTGCTGCAGGGTCTGACAGAGCAGACCGACCGTTGGCTTGCGCCGCTGAGCCTCCAACCGGGCATGGTCGTGTGTGACAACGGCCGTAACCTGGTGGCGGCTCTGCAGCTCGGCAGCCTCACGCACGTGCCATGCCTGGCCCACGTCTTCAATTTGGTGGTTCAGCGCTTTCTGAAAAGCTACCCACGCTTGTCAGACCTGCTCGTAAAGGTGCGCCGGCTCTGCGCACATTTCCGCAAGTCCCACGCGGACGCTGCCACCCTGCGCACCCTGCAACATCGGTTTAATCTGCCAGTGCACCGACTGCTGTGCGACGTGCCCACACGGTGGAACTCTACGCTCCACATGTTGGCTAGGCTCTATGAGCAGCGTAGAGCTATAGTGGAATACCAACTCCAACATGGGCGGCGCAGTGGGAGTCAGCCTCCTCAATTCTTTTCAGAAGAGTGGGCCTGGTTGGCAGACATCTGCCAGGTCCTTCGAAACTTTGAGCAGTCTACCCAGGTGGTGAGCGGCGATGCTGCAATCATTAGCGTCACCATTCCTCTGCTATGCATCTTGAGAAGTTCCCTGCAAACCATAAAGGCAGCCGCTTTGCGCTCGGAAACAGAGCCGGGGGAAGACAGTATGTCGCTGGATAGTCAGAGCACCCTCCTGTCTATATCTCAGCGCGTTCAGGAGGAGGAGGAGGAGCATGAGGAGGATGAGGAGGAGGGGGAAGAGACAGCTTGGCCCACTGCTGACGGTACCCATGCTGCTTGCCTGTCATCATTTCAGCGTGTATGGCCTGAGGAGGAGGAGGAGGAGGAGGAGGATCCTGAAAGTGATCTTCCTAGTGCGGACAGCCATGTGTTGCGTACAGGTACCCTGGCACACATGGCTGACTTCATGTTAGGATGCCTTTCTCGTGACCCTCGCGTTACACGCATTCTGGCCACTACAGATTACTGGGTGTACACACTGCTCGACCCACGCTATAAGGAGAACCTTCCCACTCTCATTCCCGAAGAGGAAAGGGGTTCGAGAGTGTTGCTATACCACAGGACCCTGGCGGACAAGCTGATGGTAAAATTCCCATCCGACAGCGCTAGTGGCAGAAGGTGCAGTTCCGAGGGCCAGGTAGCAGGGGAGGTGCGGAGATCGAGCAGCATGTACAGCCCAGGCAGTGCAACAGTCTTTAAGGGCCTGGACAGCTTTATGGCTCCCCAGCAAGACTGTGTCACCGCTCCCCAGTCAAGGCTGAGTCGGCGGGAGCACTGTAAAAGGATGGTGAGGGAGTACGTAGCCGATCGCACGACCGTCCTCCGTGACGCCTCTGCCACCTACAACTACTGGGTGTCGAAGCTGGACACGTGGCCTGAACTAGCGCTGTATGCCCTGGAGGTGCTTGCTTGTCCTGCGGCTAGCGTCTTGTCGGAAAGGGTGTTTAGTGCGGCTGGGGGAATCATCACAGATAAGCGTACCCGCCTGTCAACCGACAGTGCCGACAGGCTAACACTCATCAAGATGAACAAAGCCTGGATTTCCCCAGACTTCTCTTCTCCACCAGTGGACAGCAGCGATACGTAAGCAATACGTAGGCTGCACCCGCGGATGGAAGCTACGTTCTCTCTCACCATCCTAAACGGGGACATTTCTGCTTCATCAATCTGTGTCTAATATTCCTCCTCCTCCTGCTCCTCCTCCTGAAACCTCACGTAATCACGCTGAACGGGCAATTTTTCTTAGGGCCACAAGGCTCGCTCATCTAATTTTTCTAAACAATTTTTATATGTTTCAATGCTCTTAAAAGCGTTGAAACTTTAACTTGAACCAATTTTTAGTTAAACTGGGCTGCCTCCAGGCCTACTTACCACTTAAGCCACATTAACCAAAGCGATTAATGGGTTTCACCTGCCATCTTGGTTGGGCATGGCCAATTTTTACTGAGGTACATTAGTACTGTTGGTACACCAATGTTTTGGGGCCCTCACCTACAGTGTAATCATAGCAATTTGTATGTTCTTCGCCTGCACTCATGGTACAGAAGTGTGTGTGTGGTTGGCCTACACTTTAGCTACATAAATGTAACTTGGGCCTTGGCTATACTGCAGCTACTGAAATGGAACTAAGACTGCGCTCCCACTATACTGCTGCTTCGGAATTGTTCCTGGGGCCTGTGTAGGCTGCTACAATGACTTAAATGGAACTAAGACTATGCTCCTCCTATACTGCTGCTTCGGAATTGTTCCTGGGGCCTGTGTAGGCTGCTACTATTACTGAAATGGAACGAAGACTGCGCTCCCACTATACTGCTGCTTCGGAATTGTTACTGGGGCCTGTGTAGGCTGCTACTATTACTGAAATGGAACTAAGACTGTGCTCCCCCTATAATGCTGCTAGTGATATGTTAGTGGGGCCTGTCGCTAATGCTACGGCAGAAATGTTACTAATTCTGGGCTCTGCCTATACCGCTGCTAATGGTATGTCTCTGGGGTGTGGAAACAGAGGCTTCCCAAAGACATGATGGCGGCGTGGCCATTTCCCACCAACGCTGTTACTGTTAAGGTGCATATAACCATGGACACGTGGAGAGGACACGTAGTGCCTCCAAAACATCCCCCGCCACGGCCCACTTAATCCTGGCCACATTCCGAAAACCAACAAAATAAAACCGCGCTACTAGGTCCGCAGTCACCACCACATTACCACCAACGCGGTTACTGTTAAGGTACATATTACCAGTCTGACTGGGGCATGCAGTGTTGGCCGGAGCCCACCTGCATTAAGCATGACATTACTACCTCAGCTGTGTTGGGCAATGCAATGGGATATTTCTATGTACCGCCGGTGGCTTCCTGGCACCCACCCATGCTGTGGGTCCACAGGGAATTATAAATGCATCTGTTTCCACTTGTAAAGAACCCCAGTCTGACTGGGGCATGCAGTGTGGGCCGAAGCCCACCTGCATTAAGCACGACATTACTACCTCAGCTGTGTTGGGCAATGCAAAGGGATATTTCTATGTACCGCCGGTGGCTTCCTGGCACCCACCCATGCTGTGGGTCCACAGGGAATTATAAATGCATCTGTTTCCACTTGTAAAGAACCCCAGTCGGACTGGGGCATGCAGTGTGGGCCGAAGCCCACCTGCATTAAGAACGACATTACTACCTCAGCTGTGTTGGGCAATGCAATGGGATATTTTTGTGTATCGCCGGTGGGTTCCAGGGAGCCACCCATGCTGTAGGTGCACACGGAGTTTAACCTACGTGTGTCCACTTGTAAAGAACCCCAGTCTGACTGGGGCATGCAGTGTGGGCCGAAGCCCACCTGCATTAAGCACGACATTACTACCTCAGCTGTGTTGGGCAATGCAATGGGATATTTTTGTGTATCGCCGGTGGGTTCCAGGGAGCCACCCATGCTGTCAGTCGACAGGGACTTCACAATAGGGAGTTGGACATGCCTATGAATTAAAAAGCCCGGTCTGACTGGGGCATGCAGACACCTTGACAGAATGAATAGTGTGTGGCACATAGGTTCCCCATTGCTATGCCCACGTGTGCAGCTCCTGATGGCGGTGGCACAGGATTATATTTCTCATTGCTTCTGTACAGCATTGTGGGCTATCGCCCCGCCCCTTTTAAAGAGGGTCGCTGCCTAGCCGTGCCAACCCTCTGCAGTGTGTGCCTGTGGTTCCTCCTCATGGCAGACGCACTTCTAAATAGACATGAGGGTGGTGTGGCATGAGGGCAGCTAAAGGCTGCGCAGGGACACTTTGGTGTGCGCTGTGGGGGGGGAGGGGGGCGGTTGGGCAGCATGTAACCCAGGAGAAGTGGCAGTGGAGTGTCATGCAGGCAGTGATTGTGCTTTGTTGGAGGTAGTGTGGTGCTTAGCAAAGGTATGCCATGCTAATGAGGGCTTTTCAGAAGTAAAAGTTTTTGGGAGGGGGGGGGCCCACTCTTGCCACTATTGTGGCTTAATAGTGGGACCTGTGAACTTGAGATGCAGCCCAACATGTAGCCCCTCGCCTGCCCTATCCGTTGCTGTGTCGTTCCCATCACTTTCTTGAATTGCACAGATTTTCACACAAGGAAACCTTAGCGAGCATCGGCGAAATACAAAAATGCTCGGGTCGCCCATTGACTTCAATGGGGTTCGTTACTCGAAACGAACCCTCGAGCATCGCGAAAAGTTCGTCCCGAGTAACGAGCACCCGAGCACTTTGGTGCTCGCTCATCTCTAATAGTAATCAATTATGAAATCCAGTGCTAACAAAAAGTGGTGTCCTATAGGAGTTGTGTAAGTAGGTAACATGTATCACTATTAAAAATTCTGCATAATTTGGCCTCATTGATAAAAACTGTAATTGAAAAACTGGCATTGGAAATCAATTACAGCATAGTTTTCCATAGTGGTTTAACAAGCTAATGAATTGTGAAAGGTTGCTTTAATAGCTGCCTATATATAAAAGTCCTGCGGATTTTTTTCATGACAGGATTACAAAACCTCTGTTACAGTCTGTGGTATTAGGATACAAGTGGAGAATCACAGTGTTACCATGCGGCGGTTGCTGGTCTTCCTGGGGGCGGTGGTGTGCAGAGTCCCTTGTTGTCCGGCTGCCGGGGGCGCGGGTGCCTGGCCGGCGTGGTGCTGGTGGCGCGCGGCACCGTGTGCGCACACCTGTGAGTGCAGCTGCTGGGCACAAGCTCCCTTTTATTATGTTCTGTTGAGAGTTGGCTGTCTCCCTCTCTCCGCCCCTGAGCAGAAGCTTTTGTTTAAAGGTCGGGCAGAGACTGGCAATCACTGCCAGTTATTGGTTTCCCTCAGTGTGCAAGCTAGTCTGCCTCTGTTGGTCTCCTGCCTCTGTCATCTTGTCTGCTATACTTTGCTATTATCTGCCAGGTTTTTCCATCTGCCTCAGCTCTGCTTAGTATTGTTCATGTTGGTTATTTACATCTGCCTTTTCTGTCAGTATTCTACCCTTTCCATCCAAGTACACCAGCGTCCCTTTTTCAGTCCCTAGTGAGAGTAGGGATCGCCGCCCAGTTGCCCGCCTGGGGTTAGCCAGGCTTTGTTAAGGGATGCTCTGTCTGTGCGCGCAGTAAAAGTCGTCGGCGTCGTCTGGAGGGGCCTCTGAGACCGCACCAGTGCCTTTTTGATGGTGGTCCCATTTATCGGTAGATTTTATCACCGATCTACCTGAGTCTCAGAAGTTCACCACGATCCTGGTTGTTGTAGACCGTTTCTCAAAGATGGCACATTTCGTGGCATTAAAGAAGCTACCTACCGTGATAGAATTTTCCAAGATTTTTGTAAAAGAAATTATTCGTCTACATGGGGTTCCCGAGAACATTGTATCTGATCACGGGGTTCAGTTTGTTGCGCAATTTTGGCGAACCTTCTGTTGAAACCTGGGAACATCGCTTTCCTTCTCATCAGCATTCCACCCACAAACTAATGGTCAGACTGAGCGGAAAAAACAGGATTTAGTGCAATATTTACGGTTGTTTGCTAGGGAAAAGGCTCATCAGTGGGCAGATTTCCTGCCGTTGGCAGAGTTTGCGCTAAACAATTGTACTTGTTCTTCCACTGGGGTATCTCCATTCCTTTGCGTATATGGTCAGCATCCTCGCTTTCTACAGCAATTTCTACTCTGTCTGCCTGTCCTGCAGCTGATGTCACCACAGATGCGCTGCAGGGGGTATGGAAAGAAGTACAGAAAAACCTGGAAGCAACGGGGGCTCGTGTGCAGTGGCATAGTGGGAGGAGTCTGTCAGTATCTGAACCTTACAGGATGGGACAGAAGGTATATTTGTCCTCTAGAAATCTCAGATTGAAGGTTCCGTCTTTGAAACTGGCGCCGTGTTACGTAGGTCCCTTTGTCATCACGTGTGTAGTAAACCCGCTTGCTTATGAACTTGATTTGCCAGCAACATGGAGGGTTCATAGGGTTTTTCATAAGTCATTACTGAATACTTGTGTCTCTTTGGAATGGTAGAGTTGGAAGGGACCTCCAGGGTCATCGGGGTCCAACCCCCTGCTCAGTGCAGGAATTACTAAATCATCCCAGACAGATGTCGTCTGTCAAACCTTTGTTTGAACACTTCTATTGAAGGAGAACTCCCCACCTCCTGTGGTAACCTGTTCCACTCATTGATCACCCTCTCTGTCAGAAAGTTTTCTCTAATATCTTATTTGTGTCTCCACCCTTTCAGTTTCATAGAGAGATTATAGTGAAACCTTCGCATAAAATCAAGTTTTTGAAAAGACCACATGTTTATCCAGACCAGATTTTCAGCAACAGACTTTCAGTTCCACCACATGTAATGATACTAGCTATCTTCTTTGAGAGGACTGCTTCCTTTAAAAGTTCACTTTTCAATGCAATTTTGGGGGGTCATCTCAAAGAGGTTTAACTATATTGGACAAGTCTTAGAAACCATCTCTTCACTCGGAGCTTAATGCTACCTTATTTTTCATGGTCACACAAAACAACATTCTTTTTCTCTGACCTCACAATAGAGATGATGAGCAGTACTTGGGAACCTAGTGAGTATTTTCTAGAATCAGATCAAGACATTTGCTTCCAAAAGAAACTTCTACCTCCCTGCCGGGCTTTATAGACTCTCGCTGTCAATTGGCTGTCCTAGCCAACTTTGAATGTACCACATGGGAGAGTGGAGGACATTCGTAAGTAATTTCCTCAAAGAAGAGCAAGTGGAAGACCTGGCAGTTGTTGACTATGCTAACAACTGTCGTGTGTGGGCCTCTAAGCCTGGCGGTCGTTTGGCTGCTATCTCACCTCTTGAGGTTGGAATTATCATTGGACAAGATCGGAAGTCTTTTTTGCAGACAGGCATTACCATAGCTGGAAAAAATTACTGTGTGATAAGAGACAGCCTGCTGGTCCCTAATAATGGTGTGATGGACTTAAGATCTAAGGAGAGCGATTACCATTCCACTTGCATTGGCATGTCCCCTAATGTCCTGATATTTATGAAGGGGAAGAAAGGTGTACACGGCGGCAACCTGAATAAAAGAATGCATGATATCATCAAGGACTTTTAGGATTTAAGAAGAGATTTAAGAGAGGTGAATATAACATGCTGCACATGCAGAATAATAAAGAACACATCATGAATCCCTTCTGTTGTGTGGATGAGACATTCTGTGATGCTATATACTGTAATACTGTTATGGGTGTCTGTAATCCAGATGTCACTGGATTATAACTGGAAATACTTCTTACTATAGTATTAAGTGATTAGGGGGTCATCTAACCAGAAAGGGAACACTCTCAAGCGCTAACATCATGTTATAGGTAGAAAAGGGATCAAATGTATCAGGCAGTGGAAGATGAGAACCTTTATAATATGCTCTTGAAAAACACTGTTTTAACTGAAATTCTTATTTGACCCTAGTGTTCAGAGCAGTAATGCCACCTCCACTGAGATATCACATGACCTTGACAGTCAGTCATGGCATAGCACTGTGTCTTTGCATATACAGATCACAAGAAGATGAACCAGATAGCACCTCAAGGTTGACATTCAGTGGAAACCAACACTATTTTGATCCTCCAATACCCGGGGGAGAGCTGCAGAAATAATTGGGGTCTCTCATAAGAGAGTGGTCCCAAAGAAATAAAATGCAAAAGAGCTATCAGCAAACAAAATTTTCTGCGCTCAATGAATAGTGTGTAACCACAAATAGTAATCTGTCAGAGAATATATAGGAGTTACACTTACTGGGGAGGAGGGGGGTATGATGACCATGAGCCCCCTCCTTGAAGTGATGTCTCCTTCAGCCTCCAAATATATGTTTACCACACGTTATAGAAGTGAAGCAATAACACCTTTATTTCCAAACTTCACTAAGATAACAGGCAACGCGTTTCAGTGCACACAGGCACCTTTCTCAAGCCATAATTCAACAATAAAATCGTCACATATATATAGGAAATGAATTACTTACAATCCATGCCGCTGGTGGGGGCAGCCATGATGGAGGCGTGTCATAATGTGCCGACGTCACGGCGCCGGTCACATGGTCGGTGCCCTGACGTTACACCACTGCTGATGAGATATGGTGGTGACGGCCATATTGGGGGCGTGCTGTGGTGAACCTACGTCGTTACGCCGGTCACCTGACCAGCGTCCCGACGCCCACCACCAAACACGTCTCCCGGTGGTGTTGGCCATATTGAGGGCATGTTTTAGGTTTACCAGCGTCATCACGACGGTCAAATGACCGGCGCAGCGACGTGCATCAACGCCAGAAGCGCCTAACGGTAGCGGCCTTGATGGGGGCAGTGTCTAGTGGGCCCACGTCATTGCGCCGATCACATGACCGGTGTTCTGACGTACTATTGTTACTAGTGTATCCTAGCAACAACGGCCACATTGGGGGTGTATTAACCTGGCGGTAGCGGCCTTGATGGGGGCAGTGTCTAGTGGGCCCACGTCATTGCGCCGATCACATGACCGGTGTTCTGACGTACTATTGTTACTAGTGTATCCTAGCAACATCGGCCATATTGGGGGTGTATTAACCCAACGCTGGTAACCTAATCGGCGTCTCACTATCCTACCAGAGGGAGATATTAAAAGACTTATTGTAGACATGGTTAACCCATAGTACCTCAATAGGGTCACCTGATCAATTTTTACTCAGCCCTTATCCAATAAGTTGTGGGCGATACCATATCTATAAGAATGAATTCATACATTATGTCATAAAATTATTTTAAAAAATTTTTAAAAATTTTTTTTCAAAAATCTATCCAAAAGGGCAGTATTTTGTTCAATTAAAAAATACATTAAACATTATTCATATCAGTTTGGTCTTTCGTATTTTGTTAAAAAATGCAATTATTAGCTTGTACATATCAGAGAAGGAATTTTTTTAGTATACACTAGCATTCAGCATTTGCCATAAAGATATAAAATATAACATATTCGTAAAATATAAAAGAACTAAACTTTTTTTTTTTTTTTATTTAAAAGTTTTTTTCCAGAGTTTCATTCAATCCTATTGGATTCAATGTTTGTAGTCGAAAAATCCAATACATTTCTCGTTTTTTAAGCAAGGAAAATATTTCTGGTTTGACCTTCTCAAGTGGTGTAACTTTTAAACCTCTGGCATCTTTGTTGTGTTCTTTTTTAAAATGTTTTGAAATGCTGTGTTTTTCGAAACCATTCACTATGTTGTTACGATGTTTGTTAATACGCGTTCGCAAAGGATTAATAGTGCGTCCTACATACCTTAGCCCACAAGGGCATTGTAGAAGGTATATCACGAATTTGGAGCTGCATGTTAGAAGTGATTGAATCTTGTGTGTTTTTTTTGGGAGTTGTTATTGATAGTGGTATTTCTTTTTTTCCATGCGTGATGTGTGTGCAGCATTTACATCTAGAAATTCCACATTTGAATGCACCTTGGATGGGTTTTAGCAATTGATTCGCATCTTTTGTGACTTTATTCTGTTTGTTTTTTTGTTTTTTAAAAGGACAAGAGGGGGCTAGTATGTCTTTTATTGTTTTATTTCTTCTGAACGTTACTATTGGTCTTTCAGATAGATCTTTTTGTAGAAAAGGGTCATCTTTTAAAATGTTCCAATGCTTCTGCAGAATATTTCGAATTCCTCCATGTTGTATATTGTACTTGGTTATAAATCTTGATTGGAGAATATGATTCTCTTCTTCCTCCCTTTTCTTTTTTCGTTCCTGGTTTCCTCTTTTTTGTTCGGTCGTTCTTGTCAACGCTTTCTTGTAGGCTGATTCAACAAGTTGTGTTGGATATTGTTTTTCATGGAATCGTTGTTTTAATATTACTGATTGCGTAATGAAGTCCTCAACTTTGGAGCAGTTCCGACGGATACGTACAAACTGGCCATATGGAATATTGCTTTTCCATGATTTTGCGTGACAACTAGTAAACTTTAAATAACTGTTTGTGTCGGTAGGTTTGAAATAATTTTTTGTGTTAATTACTTTTCTATCGTCAATAAAAATTTCAACGTCCAGAAAGACTATACTATTTTGACTAAAATTTCCTGTGAACTCGAGTCCCCATTCTCTCGAATTTAGATTTTTTATAAAATTATCTAGTTCATATTCTTCTCCTCCCCATATAAAAAATACATCATCAATAAAACGACGGTAAAAAATAATATTTTTATCTTTTATCTCTTCCTCCAGGGCTCCCATAAATAAATTTGCATACGCTGGCGCAAATTTCGTGCCCATGGCGGTTCCTTTGTTTTGAATATAAAAACGATCTTTATAGGTAAAATAATTATTTTGTAGAATAAATCTGATTGCTCTGAGGATAAACATTTTTTGTTTCAATATAGCATCCCTTGCTCTCTAAAGGATAAAAACGACTTTTTGGTTTTAGTGTAGTTGTTATAAGGTCAGGTACATCAGTTTGCGTTATCTCTTGTAATCTATCACTCCCCGAAAGATTTTTCATTTCAAAATGTCGTTTGATGGTTAATTTTCTAATGAAACAATTCTTTCGTCGACCTGAATTGTTTCATTAGAAAATTAACCATCAAACGACATTTTGAAACTTTTTATCAGAAAGTATTAAAAGATCTCACTATACTGTGTAATATAAAAGAACCAGTATCTGGGTATAAAAATATAAAACAGAGAAGTATACTTCTCAATCTAGCCAAGAATGACCAAATTGTAATTAAAAGGGCAGATAAGGGAGGAGCGACGGTGATCATGGACATTGACTATTATGAGAAAGAAGCCAATAGGATCCTGGGAGACTCTGAATATTATACTAGGCTACACGAAAATCCTCTGAAGAAAATATCTCAGAAATTATATGAATTGATAGATGAAGCGTTAGAGGAAAAATGTCTCACGAAAGAAGAGAGGAATTATATTTGTAACAAAGAACCGGAGACCCCATACTTTTACTTTCTACCAAAAACGCATAAAAATAAAGAAAGTCCTCCAGGACGCCCAATAATCGCAGGAATAAACTCGATTACATGTGCATTATCAGAATATGTAGATCATCAATTACAAAGAATCGTAATAAATTTACCAGCATATATTAGGGACACCAGTGACTTCCTGGAAGCATTAAAAATGAACAGTTGGCAAGAAAATTACTGGTTGTGTACTTTAGATGTAACATCCTTATATTCGAACATCCCACATGAGAAGGGTATAGCAGCAGTCAATCTCTTTTTGACTAGGGACTAGAGATGAGCGAACACGTTCGGCCCCGCCCCTTTTTTGCCCGAACACCGAACTTTGCGAACACTTCAGTGTTCGGGCGAAAAAGTTCGGGGGCCGCCGTGGCAGCGCGGGGGGGTGCGGCGGGGAGTGGGGGGGAGAGGGAGAGAGAGAGGGCTCCCCCCTGTTCCCCGCTACTGCCGCCCGCGCCGCCGCGCATCTCCCCGCCCCCCGGCGGCACCCGGACCTTTACGCGCGAACACTGCAGTGTTCGGCAAAGCCGGTGTCCGGGTGCGGATGTGTCCGTAACGGACATGTTCGCTCATCTCTACTAGGGACATATCCATGCCGGATCACCAAAAAATGTTTATCCTCAGAGCAATCAGATTTATTCTACAAAATAATTATTTTACCTATAAAGATCGTTTTTATATTCAAAACAAAGGAACCGCCATGGGCACGAAATTTGCGCCGGCGTATGCAAATTTATTTATGGGAGCCCTGGAGGAAGAGATAAAAGATAAAAATATTATTTTTTACCGTCGTTTTATTGATGATGTATTTTTTATATGGGGAGGAGAAGAATATGAACTAGATAATTTTATAAAAAATCTAAATTCGAGAGAATGGGGACTCGAGTTCACAGGAAATTTTAGTCAAAATAGTATAGTCTTTCTGGACGCTGAAATTTTTATTGACGATAGAAAAGTAATTAACACAAAAAATTATTTCAAACCTACCGACACAAACAGTTATTTAAAGTTTACTAGTTGTCACGCAAAATCATGGAAAAGCAATATTCCATATGGCCAGTTTGTACGTATGCGTCGGAACTGCTCCAAAGTTGAGGACTTCATTACGCAATCAGTAATATTAAAACAACGATTCCATGAAAAACAATATCCAACACAACTTGTTGAATCAGCCTACAAGAAAGCGTTGACAAGAACGACCGAACAAAAAAGAGGAAACCAGGAACGAAAAAAGAAAAGGGAGGAAGAAGAGAATCATATTCTCCAATCAAGATTTATAACCAAGTACAATATACAACATGGAGGAATTCGAAATATTCTGCAGAAGCATTGGAACATTTTAAAAGATGACCCTTTTCTACAAAAAGATCTATCTGAAAGACCAATAGTAACGTTCAGAAGAAATAAAACAATAAAAGACATACTAGCCCCCTCTTGTCCTTTTAAAAAACAAAAAAACAAACAGAATAAAGTCACAAAAGATGCGAATCAATTGCTAAAACCCATCCAAGGTGCATTCAAATGTGGAATTTCTAGATGTAAATGCTGCACACACATCACGCATGGAAAAAAAGAAATACCACTATCAATAACAACTCCCAAAAAAAACACACAAGATTCAATCACTTCTAACATGCAGCTCCAAATTCGTGATATACCTTCTACAATGCCCTTGTGGGCTAAGGTATGTAGGACGCACTATTAATCCTTTGCGAACGCGTATTAACAAACATCGTAACAACATAGTGAATGGTTTCGAAAAACACAGCATTTCAAAACATTTTAAAAAAGAACACAACAAAGATGCCAGAGGTTTAAAAGTTACACCACTTGAGAAGGTCAAACCAGAAATATTTTCCTTGCTTAAAAAACGAGAAATGTATTGGATTTTTCGACTACAAACATTGAATCCAATAGGATTGAATGAAACTCTGGAAAAAAACTTTTAAATAAAAAAAAAATAAAAGTTTAGTTCTTTTATATTTTACGAATATGTTATATTTTATATCTTTATGGCAAATGCTGAATGCTAGTGTATACTAAAAAAATTCCTTCTCTGATATGTACAAGCTAATAATTGCATTTTTTAACAAAATACGAAAGACCAAACTGATATGAATAATGTTTAATGTATTTTTTAATTGAACAAAATACTGCCCTTTTGGATAGATTTTTGAAAAAAAATTTTTAAAAATTTTTTAAAATAATTTTATGACATAATGTATGAATTCATTCTTATAGATATGGTATCGCCCACAACTTATTGGATAAGGGCTGAGTAAAAATTGATCAGGTGACCCTATTGAGGTACTATGGGTTAACCATGTCTACAATAAGTCTTTTAATATCTCCCTCTGGTAGGATAGTGAGACGCCGATTAGGTTACCAGCGTTGGGTTAATACACCCCCAATATGGCCGATGTTGCTAGGATACACTAGTAACATTAGTACGTCAGAACGCCGATCATGTGACCGACGCAATGACGTGGGCTTACTAGACACTGCCCCCATCAAGGCCGCTACTGCCAGGTTAATACACCCCCAATGTGGCCGTTGTTGCTAGGATACACTAGTAACAATAGTACGTCAGAACGCCGGTCATGTGATCGGCGCAATGACGTGGGCCCACTAGACACTGCCCCCATCAAGGCCGCTACCGTTAGGCGCTTCTGGCGTTGATGCACGTCGCTGCGCCGGTTATTTGACTGTCGTGATGACGCTGGTAAACCTAAAACATGCCCTCAATATGGCCAACACCACCGGGAGACGTGTTTGGTGGTGGGCGTCGGGACGCTGGTCAGGTGACCGGCGTAACGACGTAGGTTCACCACAGCACGCCCCCAATATGGCCGTCACCACCATATCTCATCAGCAGTGGTGTAACGTCAGGGCACCGACCATGTGACCGGCGCCGTGACGTCGGCACATTATGACACGCCTCCATCATGGCTGCCCCCACCAGCGGCATGGATTGTAAGTAATTCATTTCCTATATATATGTGACGATTTTATTGTTGAATTATGGCTTGAGAAAGGTGCCTGTGTGCACTGAAACGCGTTGCCTGTTATCTTAGTGAAGTTTGGAAATAAAGGTGTTATTGCTTCACTTCTATAACGTGTGGTAAACATATATTTGGAGGCTGAAGGAGACATCACTTCAAGGAGGGGGCTCATGGTCATCATACCCCCCTCCTTCCCAGTAAGTGTAACTCCTATATATTCTTGACAGAATACTATTTGTGGTTACACACTATTCATTGAGCGCAGAAAATTTTGTTTGCTGATAGCTCTTTTGCATTTGCATATACAGGGCTTATTCAACAATTGACTGCTATGTGACATCTCAATGGATGTGATCACATATCCAGAAGACCAGTGGGAGAGTCTATGGGTTAGTACGATTACTACGATACCAAACTTATATAATTTTTTTTGTTTGTTGTACTACTTTTATTTTTTTCAAAGACATTTAAGTTTTTAAAATTATTTTCTGCCGCCATTGTCTTTTTATTATTTTTCCGTCTACATCGTTTGCAAGGACATATTTTTTTGAGACATCCTGTAGTTTATGTTGGTAACATTTTGGAATGCGTACGACTTTTTGATAGCTTTTTATTGCATTTTTTCTTGGAAATTTAATTTTATAAGATTAAGGGCACAAACTCCATAACACATGCCTCACTCCTCACCAAAAGAGAAAAAAATTAAGCATACAGGACATATCTGATACAAAATTGATCACAAGTGTAGCCTTCTTTGATTAGCTTTGAGCATTTTTTGGTTTTCCCTTTTTCTGACCATGATGACCTCTTCCACCCACCACTTAGCACTGCATGCCCTCCCTATCCAGCTGCTACAAACCCCTCTCAGTGCTATTTACAGTGCTGTGGTTTCCCAGAGTTACAGTATGAGACACTGTTTGCCCCCCAGTTACATTGCGCCCCTCCATCTGCAACCCATACAGTTGGCCTCTTCCTGCCAACCCACAATTGCAGTGCTGCATTCTACCCATGAATCCCCCAAACAGTTACAGCGTGCCTCAGGGCATAGCTAAAGGCCCATGGGTCCTGGCGCTAAAAATGGAAAGCAAATGGATACCAGAGTTAAAAATGGAAACCAAATGGAACAGAAGCAAACTGAAAGCTTTTTGTTTGCTTTCTGGTTTTTTTTTGGAAACCCATTGAAATCAGTAGGGAAAAAAAGGAAGCATTTAATTGTATTTGGCCTCATGTCCACTGGGAAATTCGGACCCGCACGGATTCTCCATCCAGAATTCCGCATCGGGTCCCTTTTTTCCCACAGACATGAGGCCTGAAAATAGATAATACTCACCTGTCGCGGCCGGATCTTCTTTTTTTCTGCCTGGCAGATGTGCTCGGCACGCCGGCAGCGTGCCACACACATGCGCGGTGCACACTTTATTTTTTTTTTAACTACTGCTTTCCCGTAGTCCCGTGGCACAGCAGAAATACAGCTGCGGGTATGCAGCGGGAGCGGACGGCTCCCATAGTCTTCAATAGAAGCCGTGGGAGCCGTCCATGCAGGAAACCCGCAGAAAATGGAGCATGCAGCAGAGAAAAATTACATCTGTAGGTATTTAATGACCTCCGGGTGTCCAATGATTCCCTATGGGTGTGGATCACGCGTGCGGGACACCCGCACGGATTTACTAATTCCATTTTGCTAGTGGACATGAGGCCTTTTAGTTCTATTTCTCTGCTCCAGAAATGGAAAAGAGAGACAGAAAGCCCAAATTATGCCCTATCGCAAATGTGAACAAACCCTTATTGGCACATTGTATGTGCCCTAAGCTGTATGAAGAATGTGGGCCTCCACCAATTTGAAGATTTAAAAGGGTCTGATGTCTCTTAAACATGTATGGTACCAGAAATATACTTACCACATAGATATAGTACCAGAACTGAACTTACTACATAGATATGGTACCAGAACGAAGCTTATTACATAAATACAGTACCATAACCAAGCTTACTACATAGATGTAATACCACAACCAAGCTTACTACATTGATACAGCACCATAACCAAGCTTACTCTGTAGATATGGCAACAGAACTGAGTTTACTACATAAATACAATACCAGAACTGAGCAGACTACACAGATAATATACCAGAATTGCGCTTGCTGCATAGAAATGGTACCACAACTGAGCTTACTGCATAGACTCTTTTAACAGAACCAAGCATACTACAAAGATACAGTAACAAAACTGAGCTCAATGGATACATGGAAAAAAAGTGTGTTGCATGCTCTCCTAATAGTTGTGCCATATTATTTAAAAGGCATGCATTGTGTTAACCCCTTGGTGACGACTGTATTACACAGTGGTCAGAAAAAAGCGACAGAAATTTGTGTTTTAACTTTTTTTGTTGTACTACTTTTATTTTTTAAAAGTAGTCCAACAAAAAAAAATGATACCATTTTGGTATCATCGTAACTGTACTGGCCCACAGGATAAAGATATCATGTTGTTTCTACCACAGTATGTACACTGTAACCACCACCACACCCAAAATAATGGCACAATTGTGTTTTTTTTCCACTTCACTCCACTCTTTTTCAACTTCACTCCAAGTTTTTCAGTACATTATGTGGTATGTGAAGTGGTACCATTTAGAAACAACTAATCCCCCCCCCCAAATCAAACTTGGACTGATATAACACTCTAAAACCTGTAATGTCTGCTGCGAATGTGATGTGTTTTGCAAGAAAACGCCATTGCCTCACTATGACATGCATTTTTCACGTGTATGAAAATACAGAGTAAATGTATTTTAAGTGCTATTGACACTTTTTGGGTTCTGCTTCTAGTGTACATGTGAGCGTGACGCGATTTTTTTTGGCTGCTATAGGAAGTAATAAGCGATTCTGAAACAATAGGACACACAGCCATTAATTTACGACCATGGGTCCGAGATAAAACATAGTGATAACATTGTGATGCAGAAATGTCTGAGTGACACTACCACCAGGGACACCCTGCTTAACTAAACATTTGCTAATGTGACATCAGTAATGGCTGCAACCTCACCTATAGATGTTCCCCATCCGAATGTTGGAACCATAAACAATATCAGACTCGTATCTGTTGGAAGCAACTCTTAGTCTACAGACATACGATATGGGTGCAGTTTCACTTTTTTAGCACTGGACATATATAGCGTCAGTTTCCTGGAATAAGCAGCGTCAGTTTCTTGTGAAAGTCTTTTTAAGGATTTTCTTGGCCATCCAGTAATGGATCCTTTGCATCCTGCACTGTACATCGCATTGGTTCCAGGATGCTGGCTTTCAAAATGACCTTCATGTTGGGCACTGGCCCTTTCAAGTTTGCCCCCTTCCCTTTAGCAACCTGCCACACACAGTATGGCATTCCCAACCCCCATTTTCCATTTATTCAGGTGTCTCCATACCTTTGGTCCACCCTATATGTTTAAACCTACAGGACTCACTATATGTAGGTTATATGACCCAAATCCTTCTTGCTGGCTAATAGTATGTGTAAAATCGCCCCACAATTGTCTTTGTACTAATTCAATCCCACAAAATAGTAAACCTCTAGGATTTCTTCCAAAATGCACTGATACACTATGATCTATTTTCCCTCTCCTTATATTATTGCAGTGCTCCGTCACCCGTGTTTTAGGTTATCTACATCCAACATATTTATATCCGCAGGGACACACTAATAAATATACCATCCCAGTGCTATCACAGGTGATAAAACCCCCGAACAGAAAAAACTTTTCCCTATTCATACCCCTAGAAACATGTATGTTCTACAAATCTCCTCAGACTCAGATGGACTTACACGCCTGACATTTAGGTCCTTTATATTACTACACAATTGCCTCCGGATCTAACTGAGCTGTAAACTAATCAATTTCTACTGCTTTTAAACCTAAGTGATGAGGAATTGAGGTATAAAAGGACGACACATCACATGTACAAAGTAAATTTGATCCATTCACTCGCACATTTTTAATTTCACCCAATGCTGCCCTTGAATTTTTCAAAATATGCAAATATTGGAATTTTACTTTTTATTGTTATTTCAAAGGCATTTATTAGATAAATCCACTAGGGGGTGCCAAAGCATAACTGTAATAATGATAATACTAATACAATAGTATCAGGAGGGCCCTATGGCCTCAATTATCTAAAACAATTGTACCTTAATCCTAACACTTCAGCAAAGTTCAGCACATATACTGTACATTTCAGGAAAAACAACAAAAACACACAGCAAACAAAAATACTAATGTCCAATAAAACCTGTCACATGTAGATAAAAGTTATTTCATGTAGCAGTGTTATTTCTATATTTGTCTGGCAATGTACTTCAATGGAAGGTTTTTCTTGTGGTTAAGATAATTTTCATTCCTAGCAGAAGTTCACAACACGTCATAGAGAGGTTTAGCAGATGGCTTTTATCCCCAATTACAGTATCTGTGGTACCTGTATGTGTCCTGGTGATCCCCTTTGGTGTTCTGAATTATACTGGTATTTATTGGGTGTTTCAATTTCAGCAAAAGAAATCTATTCTTTGTATAATGAATGATTAAACAATTCTCCTATATGCTTTCTGTGTCAATTACTCCCACTTTGCAAGTTATCTGCTTGCTGTCATTCATTATTAACTCCCAGGGAATAAAAAAACATCTGTCCTCTTCATATGATAAACACTGTGTGGGACTGATTAGATTTGTAGGATGGATATCAGAGCTTTGTCATTGAATGGGCCAAATGTGTGTCCATCACATGACTAGGACTGGATCTTTATCCATGAAAGCATTTTTTGAATGACAGCAAGCAGAGTTCCTGAAAACTGTGAGGAATTCGCAGAAAGTATACTGGAAAATCATATAACTGCTCATTATACAAAGAATAAACTTTACTTTCTGAAACTGGAATACTTCTCTAAAGGGGTTGAGCAGTTGTAAACTATTGGTGACCTATGCAGAGGCGTAACTTGAAGCTCCTGGGCCCCAATGCAAAATCAGTAACAGGGTCCCCAACTATAATGCTTTATTCATAATACTGGGCTACCTATATAGAGAAGAGAGGCCTTATGGGCCCCCTAAGGCTCCTGGGTACGAGTGCAATCGCATCCCCTGCATCCCCTATAGTTATACCAGTGGACTTATGTACAGTATAGGTCATCGATAGTAGATCAACAGGGGTCTGTCATTAGGGACCCCTGCAAATCAGCTGCTCTCTGTGGGAGTATGTTCATGCACTAATATGATTTCTGTCGGAAGCGGACAGCTCTGTTCTCACTGCAGTGGCCGAGCTTGGTATTACAGGCATTAAAGTCAATAGGCACTGTGTCTGCAATACCAAACCTGGCCACTGCAGTGAGAATGGAGCTGTCTATTTACTCCAAATCAACTTAGTACACAGGCCTGGGAAACAGCTGAGTTGTGGGGGTGCTAGGCAACAGACCCCGCCAGTGATGACCTATACTGAGGATAGACCATTAATAATTAACAAGTGGACAACCCTTTAAGTGGAGTAACCAAATAAATGATTTGTTGATGTGAAAGATGTTTTGAAAATAAGAGTATCATTTTGCTTTTTGGCTACTTTCTATTTGTTTCTTAAAGTATCGATCTTGTCTGTTTTCATTAAACACAACAGTTGTGAGGTGAGATCTGATCTTGTGTTTGTATCTCATTCTGCATAAGTTAGTGTTTGACTATCATTGATGTGGTGTGCACCATAATCATGCCTTTTTGCTTCCTCCTGAAACCCTCCAAACCAGTTGGATATTTCAGTAGTCGCTCATGTATTATTTTTTTTCCAAAAAACGCTATGTGTATTGACAGCTCCAGAACATTAGACGTCTGTTAAGAGGCTGTTACATTTGTGGCATGCAGTGTTGCACTGTTGTGGTGGTGAGAGTGATGGTGGTCCTACCCTTTTTAGATCAGGGGTGGAGAAAGGGTAGGTACTAGTGTATCTTGTCTCCACCGGAACTAGGGGGTGGGGACATGGGTTGACCGCTGTCAGCTAGAGGGCAGGGCCAGGTGATGCCTCCAGGTTGTGATTGGCTGCACTGCTGCGATACTGGTCCCATCTGCGCTGGCGAATCTGGTCTGTGCTGCCGCTAGCTGTGGCCTCGCTGCTGCTTCCCTGTGAGTATAGTCCTCTCCCCTCCCATCTGAGCACGGATTCTGAAAGAAGGTGTATAAAGCGGTGTGTCTAATGTTTGCCTTGACTTGGCTGTTTTGAAGTGTGAAAACCGGGGTACCATAACTGTTGACTCCAGATTTAGCACAAAGCAAAATGAGTGTGTGACAAAGTGGGTCAACATTTGCTTGCTAACTTAACCATACCCAGTCACTTGCTGAGTGAATGTATGTAGCGGTTTCACACCTGCGTTTGGGTCAGTTCAGGGTTTCCGTCTCTCTGCTTAGTTTTTGGAGGACGTAAAATTGAAATGAACTGATCATTTCTTTTCCCCATTGATTTCAATGGGTTTTTTAAAAAGCTGAAGGCTTCCAGTTGGCTTACACTTTGCTTCAGTTCAGTTTTGCTTCCGCTGCGTCTTAGTCAAAAAAACTGAAGTGCCATAAATTTACGGCACTTAGTCCTTATCGGGTTAAAATTTTCCATCTTTGTCCAGGTGCACACTATCGGTGATACCTGGGGCCAAAACGGGCAAGGCCAATGCCTATCGTTTGCAACTTCATTTGAAAACCACAACTTCATTCTGCATCTTCTAAGGTGTTTTGGCATTTGGTATTGACAGATGTCACTAGATAGTAAAGCGTCTCACTCCATCACATGTTTTAAGTAAATTGGCCTCATTGCACATTACTTAAGACAAGACTAGGCCACGCAACATGCCAAGGCAGTCACATCAAGACTTTTTGTACTCTTTGCTGTGATAGACAGCTTACTATAACAGTCTATCTATTACCGGCGTATGTAGTCTGGCAGTTTATGAAGTACTGATGGTTTGCTGAGAGCCTGACAAGCATTCATGTCAGTCCCTCTAAAACCTTGGGCATGGTGTCATTACACGTTAGGTTTATTGGGTCACCACCCTCATGTCTACAGTCTCCTTATAAGGATAAACCACAATACGGTAAATAAAGCAAAAGAAAAATGAACACATGAACTGCAAGTGAAGTTTCCGGTAAAGTATAACTAGAGGATGATAGAAAATAATAAAAGGGTTCGTTATAAAACACAGCAGCAGTTTTAGGCCACGTCACACTGATGAACTCTGCTTCGGAAAAATCTTAGTGTAATAGTGCCCGCATAGTGGGAATGTAGTGGTCCAACACATCATCCTGGTCCCCTTCATAAATGTGAAGTCAGTGAAGCGGAAGAGATCTCAGGAAAGAAAGTATATGTACTCACTGTATGGGACCCCTAAAATATAACCTTTATTATAATAATGTAAAAAGATCCTATCAAAGACCAATATGGAGGACCAAAACACAAAGAAAAAAGAAACAAAAAAATAGACAAATTCTTGACCCACAGGGTCAGAAAATAGGTATCCAAAGCAGGAAGGAGGGGGGGAACATTGGTACCCTGAAGGTCCCCCTGTTATGATTAATGGATATTAGAAGTCTCCTGCAGATGTGTTAAAGCGGAGGCTAATATCTAAAAAGAGGCTCTCCACATACAGCATTGTAGTGTATTCTGCATGTCTGTAGAGCAGAGGCAATCAAATGAATTGCATAAATGCATTACGTCTGGTTCTAGTTCATGTGGCGTTCTGGTTCATATCCAGGGTGTGTGTTACACAGCTGCGGCGCTTGAGAAGTTAACTTTAATAAAATCAGTGCCTGCATGTAAATGTATCAAGTTTGTTATTTCACGTGGTATGAAAGAAGGTATAAGTAGGAGAGATTGAGAGCGGGAAAGGAGTTCCATCTTCTGGAGTAGCGGAGGTCGGAGTCTAAAGCACAGAGCCACGCGGAAACACCTTCAGCTTCTTTGTGGTGAAGATGGAAGCGGAGGAGAGATTTTCCGCAGTGTCTGGATTCCTGATGTGAGTGGAGTGAGCCCCAATTAGTGAAAGAGCAATTGTATGTAATTTTTCAGACAAGGCTAGTGCAGAGGTGCTAATCAGTTCTTTGACTGTCTAATTTTCTTACGCGGACATCAAGAAGCAGGGTCACCGCGTAGAGGTACACCCTTTACTGTCGCACCCATGTGTCTCCATGTCAGGGGGAAGGTACTGCAAGAGAATAGTCTTTAATACGTTTGAAAGTCATTTGCCTGCACTGTAAAATCTCAGATTGAACTGTCTTGTATAATCGCCATGCTGCAGGTCAGGTGACACCACCAATCTCAAAGCGGGGAGTCTGAAGGTCCCTACATGAGTGGAGCAGAAGCTGAGCATGCATACCGCTAATGCATTACAGTGACCTTCTATTCATGGACAAACGAAGATGGGCACACCAGCTTTTCTGACTACCTAATGCACACTCTGCAATACTACGCACCGGTAGTTTAAGACACTACATGGTTCTCTAACTGGCTCACATGGGCAGCTCTTGCCAATCAAAGCAACAAGTAGTGACTTAGGGCCCTTTTACTCGAGCCGAGAATTCATTCAGATTCCTACAATCAGCAAGAATCAGAACGATTATCATTCATTCTAAATGCATGCATGACTGAACAACGAATGATGAATTCACTTGTCATTCAGTTTTTGCAGGCACAAAAACTGAACGACGGCTCGGCCCATGTAAACAGGCAGTTGATCATCTGTGTCTTTTTCGGCCCTCTCGGTTCACCAGCTTCGGCTCCCATCGTCCAGGCCATTTTATCGCCTCTTATTACTTTGCTGCTTCCCTAGCATGGGGACAGTGGTCTGGTCACAGTTCTTAAATGTAGATTGCAATATGTAAAGGGTCCACAAAAGGAGTAGTGGGCCGATGGGTTTTCATGTCAACTGGACGTTGGACACTGGTATCTGGGCCTGCCATGGCTTGTGACTGCTATTTTGAGTGATAATGCATTGCAGTACGGAAGTACTGTTTTTTGGTTCACATTCCCTACAGGGACATAAAAAATTAGAAAAATAAATAAAAAGTGTAAAAAAATATAAGGAATAAAACAAAAAATACCTTTTTTTGAGAACTTTCTCTTCTTTGTATAAAAAAAAGGAAAAAAAACAAAAAATTGAACACGCTATTTATCCTGCACGGCAAAAAATGTTTAAAAAACTGGGGCTAAATACTTATTTTGTTCATTTTGCCTCCCCCCAAAAAGCAATAAAAGTGATTTAAAAAGCCATGTGTACCCCACAATAGTACCAATAAAAAGCTTGTCACACAAAAATCAAGCCCACTCAAAACTCCATGCCTGCAAAAATAAAAAAAGTTTAAATGCAATGACTAGAGATGAGCGAGCACCAAAATGCTCGGGTGCTCGTTACTCGAGACGAACTTTTCGCGATGCTCGAGGGTTCGTTTCGAATAACGAACCCCATTGAAGTCAATGGGCGACCCGAGCATTTTTGTATATCGCCGATGCTCGCTAAGGTTTCCATTTGTGAAAATCGGGGCAATTCAAGAAAGTGATGGGAACGACACAGCAACGGATAGGGCAGACGAGGGGCTACATGTTGGGCTGCATCTCAAGTTCACAGGTCCCACTATTAAGCCACAATAGCGGCAAGAGTGGGCCCCCCCCAACAACTTTTACATCTGAAAAGCCCTCATTAGCAATGCATACCTTAGCTAAGCACCACACTACCTCCAACAAAGCACAATCACTGCATGCATGACACTCCGCTGCCACTTCTCCTGTGTTACATGCTGCCCAAACCCCCCTCCACGACCCAGTGTCCACAGCGCACACCAAACTGTCCCTGCCCAGCCTTCAGCTGCCCTCATGCCACGCCACCCTCATGTCTATTTATAAGTGCGTCTGCCAGAGGAAAAGCAGGCACACACTGCAGAGGGTTGGCACGGCTAGGCAGCGACCCTCTTTAAAAGGGGCGGGGCGATAGTCCACAATGCTGTACAGAAGCAATGAGAAATGCAATCCTGTGCCACCTCCATCTGGAGCTGCACACGTGGGCATAGCAATGGGGAACCTATGTGCCACACACTATTCATTCTGTCAAGGTGTCTGCATGCACCAGTCAGACCGTGGTTTTTTATAAATAGTCACAGGCAGGTACAACTCCGCAATGGGAATTCCGTGTGCACCCACAGCATGGGTGGCTCCCTGGAACCCACCGGCTGTAGATTAATATATCCCATTGCATTGCCCATCACAGCTGAGGTAAGAATGTCATGTTTAATGCAGGTGGTCTTCGGCCCACGCTGCATGCCCCAGTCAGACCGGGGTTCTTTAGAAGTGGACAGATGCATTTACAACTCCCTGTGGACCCACAGCATGGGTGGCTCCCTGGAACCCACCGGCTGTAGATTAATATATCCCATTGCATTGCCCATCACAGCTGAGGTAAGAATGTCATGTTTAATGCAGGTGGCCTTCGGCCCACACTGCATGCCCCAGTCAGACTGGGGTTCTTTAGAAGTGGACAATTGCATTTACAACTCCCTGTGGACCCACAGCATGGGTGGGTGCCAGGAAGCCACCGGCGGTACATTAGTATATCCCATTGCATTGCCCATCACAGCTGATGTAAGAATGTCATGTTTAATGCAGGTGGGCTTTGGCCCACACTGCATGCCCCAGTCAGACTGGGGTTCTTTAGAAGTAGACACATGCAGTTACAACTCCCTGTGTACCCACAGCATGGGTGGCTCCCTGGAACCCACCGGCGGTACATAAATATATCCCATTGCAGTGCCCAACACAGCTGATGTAACATCAGCTTTAATGCAGGTGGGCAAAAAATTAATTGGATTACACTGTAGGCGAGGGCCCACAAAAATTGGTGTACCAACAGTACTAATGTACCTGAGAAAAATTGCCCATGCCCAACCGAGAGGGTAGGTGAAACCCATTAATCGCTTTGGTTAATGTGGCTTAATTGGTAACTAGGCCTGGAGGCAGCCCAGTTAAAATAAAAATTGGTTGAGGTGAAAGTTTCAACGCTTTAATGAGCATTGAAACGTATAAAAATTGTTTAGAAAAATTATATGACTGAGCCTTGTGGGCCTAAGAAAAATTGCCCGTTCGGCGTGATTATGTGAGGTTTCAGGAGGAGGAGCAGGCGGCGGAGGAGGAGGAGGAATATTATACACAGATAGATGAAGCAAAAAGGTCCCCGTTTTTGATGCGGATAGAGAACAATGCTTCCATCCGCGGGTGCAGCCTACGTATTGCTTAGGTTTCGCTGCTGTCCGCTGATGGAGAAGAGAAGTCTGGGGAAATCCAGGCTTTGTTCATCTTGATGAGTGTAAGCCTGTCGGCACTGTCGGTTGACAGGCGGGTACGCTTATCTGTGATGATTCCCCCAGCCGCACTAAACACCCTCTCTGACAAGACGCTAGCCGCAGGACAAGCAAGCACCTCGAGGGCATACAGCGTGAGTTCAGGCCACGTGTCTAGCTTCGACACCCAGTAGTTGTAGGGGGCAGAGGCGTCACGGAGGACGGTCGTGCGATCGGCTACGTACTCCCTGACCATCCTTTTACAGTGCTCCCGCCGACTCAGCCGTGACTGGGGAGCGGTGACACAGTGTTGCTGGGGAGCCATAAAGCTGTCAAGGGCCTTAAAGAGTGTTGCCCTGCCTGTGCTGCACATGCTGCCTCATCTCCGTGCCTCCCCTGCTACCTGGCCCTCGGAACTGTGCCTTCGGCCACTAGCGCTGTCGTATGGGAATTTCACCATCAGTTTGTCCGCCAGGGTCCTGTGGTATAGCAACACTCTCGAACCCCTTTCCTCTTCGGGTATGAGAGTGGAAAGGTTCTCCTTATACCGTGGGTCAAGCAGTGTGTACACCCAGTAATCCGTAGTGGCCAGAATGCGTGTAACTCGAGGGTCACGAGAAAGGCATCCTATCATGAAGTCAGCCATGTGTGCCAGGGTACCTGTACGCAACACATGGCTGTCCTCACTAGGAAGATCACTTTCAGGATCCTCCTCCTCCTCAGGCCATACACGCTGAAAGGATGACAGGCAAGCAGCATGTGTACCCTCAGCAGTGGGCCAAGCTGTCTCTTCTCCCTCCTCCTCATCTTCCTCCTCCTCCTCCTCACCGCGCTGAGATATAGACAGGAGGGTGCTCTGACTATCCAGCGACATACTGTCTTCCCCCCGCTCTGTTTCCGAGCGCAAAGCGTCTGCCTTTATGCTTTGCAGGGAACTTCTCAAGAGGCATAGCAGAGGAATGGTGACGCTAATGATTGCAGCACCGCCGCTCACCACCTGGGTAGACTCCTCAAACTTTCCAAGGACCTGGCAGATGTCTGCCAACCAGGCCTACTCTTCTGAAAAGAATTGAGGAGGCTGACTCCCACTACGTCGCCCATGTTGGAGTTGGTATTCCACTATAGCTCTACGCTGCTCATAGAGCCTGGCCAACATGTGGAGCGTAGAGTTTCACCGTGTGGGCACGTCGCACAGCAGTTGGTGCACTGGCAGATTAAACCGATGTTGCAGGGTGCGCAGGGTGGCAGCCTCCGTGTGGGACTTGCGGAAATGTGCGCAGAGCCGGCGCACCTTTCCGAGCAGGTCTGACAAGCATGGGTAGCTTTTCAGAAAGCGCTGAACCACCAAATTAAAGATGTGGGCCAGGCATGGCACGTGCGTGAGGCTGCCGAGCTGCAGAGCCGCCACCAGGTTACGGCCGTTGTCACACACGACCATGCCCGGTTGGAGGCTCAGCGGCGCAAGCCAGCGGTCGGTCTGCTCTGTCAGACCCTGCAGCAGTTCGTGGGCCATGTGCCTCTTATCTCCTAAGCTGAGTAGTTTCAGCACGGCCTGCTGACGCTTGCCCACCGCTGTGCTGCCACGCCGCGCGACACCGACTGCTGCCGACGTGCTGCTGCTGCTGACACATCTTGATTGCGAGACAGAGGTTGCGTTGGAGGAGGAGGAGGAGGGTGGTTTAGTGGAGGAAGCATACACCACCGCAGATACCAGCACCGAGCTGGGGCCCGCAATTCTGGGGGTGGGTAGGACGTGAGCGGTCCCAGGCTCTGACTCTGTACCAGCCTCCACTAAATTCACCCAATGTGCCGTCAGGGAGATATAGTGGCCCTGCCCGCCTGTGCTTGTCCACGTGTCCGTTGTTAAGTGGACCTTGGCAGTAACCGCATTGGTGAGGGCGCGTACAATGTTGCGGGAGACGTGGTCGTGCAGGGCTGGGACGGCACATCGGGAAAAATAGTGGCGACGTTTAACGCTTGAGCGTGCGGGTGCGTGGCGGCGTACTTGCGCTTGCGCTCAAACACTTGCGCTAGCGATGGCTGGACGCTGCGCTGACAGACATTGCTGGATGGGGCCGAGGACAGCGGAGGTGAGGGTGTGGGTGCAGGCCAGGAGACGGTAGTGCCTGTGTCCTCAGAGCGGGGTTGGATCTCAGTGGCAGGTTGGGGCACAGGGGGAGAGGCAGCGGTGCAAACCGGAGGCGGTGAACGGCCTTCGTCCCACCTTGTGGGGTGCTTGGCCATCATATGTCTGCGCATGCTGGTGGTGGTGAGGCTGGTGGTGGTGGCTCCCCGGCTGATCTTGGCGCGACAAAGGTTGCACACCACTGTTCGTCGGTCGTCTGCACTCTCAGTGAAAAACTGCCAGAACTTTGAGCACCTCGGCCTTTGCAGGGTGGCATGGCACGAGGGGGCGCTTTGGGAAACAGTTGGTGGATTATTCGGTCTGGCCCTGCCTCTACCCCTGGACACCGCACTGCCTCTTGCAACCTGCCCTGCTGCTGCCCTTGCCTCCCCCTCTGAAGACCTGTCCTCAGTAGGCGTAGCAAACCAGGTGGGGTCAGTCACCTCATTGTCCTGCTGCTCTTCCTCCGAATCCTCTGTGCGCTCCTCCCTCGGACTTACTGCCCTTACTACTACCTCACTGATAGACAACTGTGTCTCATCGTCATCATCCTCCTCACCCACTGAAAGGTCTTGAGACAGTTGCCGGAAGTCCCCAGCCTCATCCCCCGGCCCCCGGGAACTTTCCAATGGTTGGGCATCAGTCACGATAAACTCCTCTGGTGGGAGAGGAACCACTGCTGCCCAATCTGAGCAGGGGCCCGAGAACAGTTCCTGGGAGTCTGCCCGCTCCTCAGAATGTCTCATTTTCATGGAGTGAGGAGGCTGGGAGGAAGGAGGAGCAGCAGCCAGAGGATTCAGAGTTGCAGCAGTGGACGGCGCAGAACTGTGGGTGGACGATAGATTACTGGAAGCACTTTCTGCCATCCACGACAGGACCTGCTCACACTGCTCATTTTCTAATAAAGGTCTACCGCGTGGACCCATTAATTGTGCGATGAATGTGGGGACGCCAGAAACGTGCCTCTCTCCTAATCCCGCAGCAGTCGGCTGCGATACACCTGGATCAGGAGCTCGGCCTGTGCCCACACCCTGACTTGGGCCTCCGCGTCCTCGGCCGCGTCCACGTCCTCTAGGCCTACCCCTACCCTCCAGCATGCTGTATTACCAGTAATGCAGAAACAGTATGCTGTAATTAAATGTGCCGCTTATTGGCCTGTGGTTGGAGGCTGACTTCGCTTACGGAACGCCAGGAAATTATTTGGCGCAAGCCTGCTGTAACACTTAGCTGGCTGCGTATGATTTTGAACTACTACACCCAGCACAGACAGACGCAGAACACTGAGCACAGTGACAGGCAGGCCAAATAGATTTTTTGCCCAATATTTTTTAGAAAAGGCCCACTGCCTATATTCAATCAATAATATGTCTTCTGTCCCTGCCTAACCACCACTTCTGTCCCTAGGGTATGTGACTGAACTGCAGAGTGTTGCACTATTAACTGCAACAGAGCGGTGATTTTAGAGCCCAGACAGAGCCAGGAAATTATTTGGCGCAAGCCTGCTGTAACACTTAGCTGGCTGCGTATGATTTTGTTGTAGAACTACTACATCCAGCACACACAGACCCAGAACACTGAGCACAGTGACAGGCAGGCCAAATAGATTTTTTGCCCAATATTTTTTAGAAAAAGCCCACTGCCTATATTCAATCAATAATATGTCTTCTGTCCCTGCCTAACCACCACTTCTGTCCCTGGAGTATTACTGCAGGGCGCAATGCTCTGCACGGCCGATATACCAAAAAAAAAAAATGTGCAACACTGCAAAAAGCAGCCTCCACAGTACTGCACACGGTTAGATGTGGCCCTAAGAAGGACCGTTGGGGTTCTTGAAGCCTATAATAACTCCTAACACTCTCCCTATAGCAGCAGCACCAGCAGCAGCACTTTCCCTCAGCTAAGTGAGAACGCATCTGTGGCGAGCCGCGGGAGGGGCCGATTTTTATACTCGGGTGACACCCGATCTCGCCAGCCACTCACTGCAGGGGGGTGGTATAGGGCTTGAACGTCACAGGGGGAAGTTGTAATGCCTTCCCTGTCTTTCAATTGGCCAGAAAAGCGCGCTAACGTCTCAGAGATGAAAGTGAAAGTAACCCGAACATCGCGTGGTACTCGTTACGAGTAACGAGCATCTCGAACACGCTAATACTCGAACGAGTATCAAGCTCGGACGAGTACGTTCGCTCATCTCTAGCAATGACGTAAAAAAATAATAATTTCCAAAAAAAAGTTTTTTATTGTGCAAAACTGAAAAAACCTGAAAAAATTTATTTTGGTATTGTCATCATCATACCAACCCACACAAAAAATGCATCATGTCATTTATGCTTCACGATTAGCGCAAAAACAATGGCAGAATTGATGTTCTTTTTCTCCCTCAAAAAAAATTTATAAAAGTTTTACAGTACATTATTATCTTATGTACCCCAAAATAGTAGCAACTCCAGTTCGCATGCAGAAAAACAAGCCCTCATTTGACTGAAAAATTAAGAAAAAGTTATGGCTTTCTAAAAGTGGGGATGAAAATTACTAAAAAGTTGTTGTGTCCTTATAGCCAAAAAAGGTGTGTACCTAAGGGGTTAATGACAGTAATGGCTAGCCGTACAGTAGGACAATTCTCTAGAAGTGCTTTACTATATAAACATATTGCATAGCTGGTGGGGATTTTTGTCATTCTTGTTCTGCAGCTCTTTTGTAATTGTATAAAACAAGTAGTGAGTGAGAAGTTGGCAGTAATCTACTAATTAATGTGGCAATGCCTTTGTGTGCCATGTAGCATCAGCATTGTGCTGTTATGTTTCCACCATTGCCATTTTATAAGGTGCTGTTGGCAAGCAATAAATGATAGGATGCCAGATGTTTAATAGAAAATGAGAATTCTCACTGCGTGAGGCAGTATGTCTATCATCACATGTATTCAGGGCATTGACAACACACAATACATGTAGCAAGATAAATAACAGGTTCACACAATTTTTTTGGCCTCCATTTAACGAATGCACCAGTGTATACGTTAAATGAAGGTTGTGTTATAGTAATAATATATGTATTCTATCAGGGGTGTACCTAAAAGTTCAGGGGCCCGGGTGCAAAAGTTAAGCTTGGACCCTTCCCCCCATACCCATACCTAAATCGTGCTGCATTCAACTGCAAAGCGAATTTCCGTAGATGATCTAGCCCCTCGGTGTAATCTTTGCAAACATGATGTATTTTCTGCACTACATGAAAAGTTGTTTGTAACTTTGTAGGCCACTCTCATACACACACTACTTTTTCGTTATTAGTGCGGCGTCTCGAGCAGCATGCTAACTGCGGTATAACGCTCTTGTTTTTTTAAATGGGGTTATTCAGAAACACGGTGTTTCTAGTGACACAATTTTCGAGAGCTGTCTGTTCCTATTTTTCTTTTTTGCTTTTTTAATGCACCTCCTCACCCATCACAATGATTGGGTGCATTAAAAAAGCTTTGCCAAATGCTGTACCATATGTCAAAAACGCCGTTCAAAATTTAGGAAAAAATACCACGATTTCTTAACACATGTGTGAGAGTGGCCTTAGAGGTGTATTCATGTTTTTTGTTGAACTTTTCAACCACAATTAAGAAAAACACATAAAGAAAACTGCATGCAGTATTCAAAGACCACATATGTTTTTAATAAATTGCATACACTATTAAAAAACCGCATGTGTTTTTGATGCGTTTTTTAATTGTGTGTAAAGTCTGCAAATATATACAAGGAGATGCATAACTTATATCAGTCGCAGACAGATAGATAGATAGATAGATATGAGATAGATAGATAGATAGATATGAGATAAATAGATAGACATGAGATAGATAAATAGATATGAGATAAATGCGATAGATAGATAGATGAGAGAGATATATAGATAGAAAGATAGATGAGATAGATAGATAGAAAAATGAGAGAGAGAGAGATGAGAGATAGAGAGATAGACAGACATGAGATAGATAGATGAGATAGATAGATAGATGAGAGATAGAGATAGATAGATGAGAGATACACAGACAGATGAGAGAGATAGATAGATATAGGAGAGAGATAGACAGACAGATGAGAGAGATAGATAGATGAGAAAGATAGATGAGACAGAAAGCTGGATGAGAGATAGATAGATAGATAGATAGATAGATAGATAGATAGATAGATAGATAGATAGGTAGATAGATAGATAGATAGATAGATACCCCGGACTACTTCTCTGTTTGAGGAGAGCAGCAGGGCAAGGGCCTCTGTACACTGTCAGTATTCACAGCAGGCTGATGACATCACTGCGCTCAGCTCCCGGCCATGGCTTGCTATGCATTGGCCGTCTGCTTTCTGCCTCCTCCTTCTCCTGTGCTTCGGCTGGTCCCTCCGTCTGCTGCACCACAGCAATCACACCGCTGGCAGTGCGACCAGCTGGGAATATAATGTATGTGCACTTGTATATTGCAGAAGGCTGCCTCTGGGCTCTCTCAGCACAAGGGCCAGGTCGCGATTGCGATCCCGGCGACCCCTGACGGTACGCCTATATATGCGCTTGTATATATATTTTTTCAAATGTTTCTCACATCAGCCTATGCAAACATGTATATCAAACTACTAATAATCACTTGACCGTGAGTATGTATGCTTGTGTGTGCTTCTCATGCTCCACCCCTGGTGGTGTCATTGCTTCGCCCCTGGTGACGTCATCACAGGTCCTACAACATATATAAAACACAGAGCCTGACTGACAGAAGAGCAACACAGTTAAGGCTCTTGGAAGGGCAGGACAAATATAACAAAATGAGAATACGACTAAGCCGTTATTATTTCAGACACAACTCAACGGTCCTGACAGGAGACACTGACCTACTGCCACCACAGAGATCCAGTGGGCTAAAAAGACCTGTGGTGACATCACTGCTGTGGAAGGAGCCATGCTGCAGTTTGGTAGAAAGTACTGTATACTGAATAAGCTGACAGCAGCTACCAGGGCTTGTGACTATGTCACCATCATGTGATCCCCTGTGTGGGTGGAGTCATAGATCATATGACCAGGGGCTAATCACTGTATCCTGCAGTCTGCTGAGCTGGTGATGTCTGGAAATCAGCATGGATGTAACACAGCTGTGTGTGTGTAATGTGTCAGTCAGGATGCATGTAGTAGAGCTGTGTATGTAATGTGATGTGTTTGTAATGTGTGGGGTCAGGATGGATGTAGTAGAGCTGTGTGTGTAATGTGCTGTGTGTGTAATGTGTGAATCCGGATGCATGTAGTAGAGCTGTGTGTAATGTGTAAGAATCAGAATACATGTAGCAGAGCTGTGTGTGTAATGTATGAGAATCAAGATGGATGTAGTAGAGCTGTGAGTGTAATGTGATATGTATGTAATGTGTGGGGTCAGGATGGATGTAGTAGAGCTGTATGTGTAATGTGTGGGGTCAGGTTAGATTTAGTGAGCTGTATGTGTAATATGTGGGGTCACCGTGCATATAGTAAAGCTGTGCATGTAATGTGTGGGGTCAGGTTGGATGTAGTAGAGCTGTGTGTGTAATATGTGGGGTCAGCATGGATGTTGTAAAGCTGTGTGTGTAATATGCTGTGCATGTAATGTGTGGAAATCACAATGGATGTAGTAGAGCTGTGTGTGTGATGTATGAGGATCATAATGGATGTACCATGTAGCACAGCTGTGTGGTGTATTGCGCTACCAGAAACACTGGTACTATAATTTCCTAATAATTACTAGTATATATATAGCCATTTTTTGAGCCATAGCCATTGCGTCTAAATGCACGGACATCCTGCAGTTTTCATGCACGATTCGTTCCTCATTCAATTCTAGTTTTCTAGAATTGAGCGATGAACTTTTATCAGTGGTGCAGGCTGCTATCACAGTCGGCAGCGCTGATAAGATTCTTTCAGCTTGTGTCCTGCTGGTAGTTCACAGCGGGACGAAGCTGTAAGCACGGAGAACAATGCAACTGTCTTGTTTGTATCGTTCGCCGAGCGATAGCGGCGGTGTCCCGCTCTGCCTGCAGAGCTGTTTAGTAGCTAATTAGCCACTATAGACTATGCAAAGATGATCACTCAAAACTGTTGTTTGAGCGATTTTTAAGCGATCATCTTTCAGTGTAAATGGGGTCTTAGCCAATTATGAATTGTTATAGCTTTAGGGGTATGTATTTCTATTGCTATGTCATTTGGAGTATATATGTACCAAGAGGCTATCAATAAATCAGAAATGTACTGACATTAATATAAGCATTGTGTCAGTCTCAGTGACTCTGCATGCATGCACTTCTCAATAACTAATTTGAAGTGAAGTCAGAGGGATATGAATTTTTCCCATAACGGTTGTGACAGATGTCTAAGAATGGCATCCATCACCTATAGATTAATATCTGTTTAACAGATCTTTTTAACGGATAAAGTGTGAGCTTTTCATGCAGAATCTGTTAAACGGATGTCATTATAGCGCATGAATGACAGATTCCACTAACCTGCATCTGTTTAATGGATCAGTCAGCCGTAGGTTGTTATTGAATCTGTTTAATGCATGCAAACTATCGAAAAGCCTATGATGTATCCATTAGATTAATGCCTGGAATGGATGCCCTACAATGCTATGCATCATTCATAGACTAATATAGTATTCATGTGACACAACTGCACAGGATGGAAGAGCTTAGTCTACTAGGATATTCCATCCTCTTTTGTCAATGGCATACTAATATATACCAGCCAAACGGAAGCCAAAAGGACATTCTTTTGAACTCTTACAAAGGACCCCTATGGACACATATAGTTTAGAAGTTTTCCCAACATAAATTATACAGAAATCACACAATGTGAACCCAGCATCAAAATATAATTTTACATCTTCGAATATAAATGCCTTAAAGGAAACCCGTCGTCATGTTTGCTATCTAAACCAAATGTAATATAAGTTATTTTCTTGATTAGGTGCCGCCATCTTGAGACATCAGCATTGACACACTTCTTGTGCAGTATGCTAATGCTGAATACACAGTCGGATGGGCGGATCAGCTCCCTCTCTGGTTTGGGCTCTGTCCCACCTCCATCTTGTAAACATGCCCCCTAGAGTGGTGATTGACATCTCCAGCTCTGACTGTTTGCTCACCAAATTTTCAGCGCATGCGCCATACTGAGGGATTGAGTGACTTACTCTTGGGGGTAGCACATCATGAATGGCATCACGCACATTAACCTCTCCCTCAGTGCAGCACCCCCGTTTTTGTGAGGCAGCAAGAGAAGTGGCGCATACAAGCAGGATGACCCCCAAAATACTACTTTATTCCATATATCCCAAGTTCTGAAAGCCCTCAAGTATTCAGGTAAATATCAACATAAAACTTTCAAACTTACATTGTCACCAAAACTTTTTTTCAGAATCCAGCCCTAACCTACGAAATTTTCTTCTGTACATAATATAAGTGGAATATTATCCCTGCCAATGAGAAGAAGTGCACCCTTAAATCTATCTGAATTTTGTCATCTGACTTTTAAAGGCAACCTGTCATCAACTAAGTTATGGTGCTTATGGTTTAGGTTACATGGAGTCCGAGCAGCCTCTTGACATACTTGCCCTGTCGCCAGTCATGCCGTGTTCCCCAGCAACGTAAGCATGTTCATAGCATGCATTGCCATTCATCTCTATGACAGGTTCCCTTTAAATGTTGCTCTTCTGTGTCACTCCCTCCACTATTTACTTTGCCAAACTTGGCTGTTTCCTACATTTCCTCTTGATATCATTCTGCATATAATGGCCATTCTGCCAATGAATTTCTCCTCTGTACTGTATCGCCTCAGTTGCTGTTGCAATACCAATTCCTCTTGATTGAAAATGACCCGTATTTCTTGCTTTTAACTCCTATACCCGTTTATATTGATACATTGAACTCATTTAATTTTATCTTGTTTTTTTAAGATTTACCATATCTTGTTGTTGTATACAGCGCCATAATGATAGCACTGTGTCAGCAAATATTAAGAACTTCCAGAAAACAAAGAGAAAAACATACAAGTACAGAGTTAAGGCCCATTTACACGGAGTGATGATCCCTCAAAAATCACTAAAGAGTGATCATTTGAGCGATCATCATTGCGTCTAAACGTGCGCCCATTGTGCACTTTTCATGCACTGCTAGCTGATCGTTAAATTCAATCCAACCTAAAAATCGTCATTATTATGCACCTTATCAGCAGCTCTCCACGGGGAGTACCGATAGCATTGTTTCTCGTCGGAGAACAAAAGAACTGAAAGCAGATAAGAGCCCTCGGGCTATTAACTGCTTTCAGCTAAGGCTTCATTTGCACACTAATAAGCTGAGTAGCTACTTAAAAGTTTATGCAAAATGATGGCTCAAAGCTGTCACTCAAACTGTCGTTTCAGCGATCTTTGAGCGATCATCGATCCGTGTAAATGGGCCTTTTTGTAGGTGACATTTTAAAATACTGTATAAAGTAACCCAAACTGGATTTATATGTTAGATTAGATTTGTCCTGTAATATGAATCAAAATAGGACAGGCTGCGATTTTTTTTCCCCCATGGGTGAAAACAGCTGTCAAAGTTTTACGCATAAAGAATATGCATGCAATACGGAGCATAAATACGCCAGTGTGAATGAGCTGGATTCACATAGGTGAGTGCAAAATTGGTCCGAGAAACTCTTGTAAAATGTAATTTTCACTGCAAGTGCAATACGATTAGCAAGAAAATCATATTGCTGAACATGCGATTTACATGCATGTTTTTCACGTGCATGAAAATCTTTAATTTTAAAAATTGCATGGCACTCACATGAAACTCCCATGTATATATGAATGCAATGTGATTTTTAACTTGTCCATAGCAAATAATGGGCACATTTTCTGCGATCTTGTGTCTCGCCATGCATACAACTTGTATTGGTATATCGCCCGTGTAAATCCAGCCTTACATGATAAAAATTGGTACTATTTGTTGCGTATTTAAAATCCCCATAGCCTATATTATTGGTGTATATTGCACACCAAAATAGTACATAGCACATAATACGCACTTAAATAAAAGCTGCAGGTGGGAGTAACCCAATAGAAGACAATGGGCTATTAGCACCGCACATTTGGGCTTAAAATGAATGCGTGTTTAAGCCTGAATCAATACTATGCACAAGAAAAGATAGGGCTTGCCCTGTCTTTCCCGCTTGCTGTTAATACCGTGTTTCCCCGAAAATAAGACAGTGTCTTATATTAATTTTTGTTTAAAAAGGTTTAACTTTTTTACATGTATAGCTGCCTGGACACTATTTAAATTGACTTTTTTTAATTAACTGTTAGCAGGGCTTAATTTTGGTGTGGGGCTTATATTTCAAGCATCCTCAAAAAGCCTGAAAAATCATTTTGCATCCTCAAAAATTCTGGAAAATCCTGCTATGTCTTATTTTCAGGGGATGTCTTATTTTCAGAGAAACAGGGTATTATGTGCTGGAGAGATAGGGCAGGACCTATCTTCCCGCAATCTTTTTCAGACTCCTGCACTATGGTATGGAGTTTGAAAAGCTCGAGTTGGGGAAAAAAAGTTTATGCATAACTACGCTCCGTACCTGGGAGGGTAGTTGCGCATATGGCCGTCTGAAATCGCCCTTATGCACATGAAAAATACACATTATTACACTGATGACATATGCTTGCGTAAACGAGCCTTTAGGGAGAGGTCTTTGGAAGCGTGGCAAAAGATGTTTCCATTAGGACTCACTCACATTGGCATATGTGTCCCATGTATTATGTGCGTATTTTTCACATGTCCCCCCAAAAATATATATATGAATACATCCCAAGTTTGCCTGATGCCAACTGTTCCACAGTGCTGCTGGGGAAATGCTGTATAGACAGATGTGAGAAAGTGGAGCTTTTTAGCACAAATGTACCTTTGGAGGTAATAAGAACACAAAATCTCCCACTGTCGGGGGGGCAAGCTGCATCCAACAGGCAGTAATAAATTTCCATACCTGATACAATCCCCTCTAAATTACCAAAAGAGCATGTCCATCAAGCCCATCCATAATACCCAATATGCAAGTTCCAGGATTGAGACCAATATCAGCAAGATATATGTTCTTAATTATCTCTAGTACCCAATTCCAAAATTACGCAATATTTTTAACAATATTTTTATTGACTTTTTGACAAATTTGTTCAATAAAGAAAACAAAGCAATATTTGAGTATAGACATATGAATTTTGATAGAGTCATAGGTTTCATGCACTTTTACACAGTCCCAGACCATATGCATTAATTCTGCACTATGCATGTAACATTCCGGACAGTCTGAGTTTAATCCAATACCCGTGTTAAACAACAGTAATGGAGTACAATAAACTCTATGCACTAAAGACAATTACAATACTCGTTAACTTTCAGATAGAGATATTATTGGAATCATTACCAACTGCGGCCCATTTATTTTCACTAATATGGCCTAAACCTTTTTCCAATTTTTCCTTTGCTTTTATTGGGAATTGCTGTAAATACTGTAGTACGAAAGCAGCTGTCTGTATAAATAAAATATTACACCCTTTGTAGCTCCAGAACACCAAAGAAATGTCACCAAAATGTGTTGAACTGTAAGAACAGATACAGACCGAGCCTAAGCAGAATTGTAATTGAAGGAACTGGACAAAATAGCTATGGAGAACATCATGAAGCTCTCTAAAACTGTTCAAAACTATAAACAAATTTAATGTCCAAGCGGGATGTACAGGATCCATAACTTTGAGATACTCACACAACCACACACATGTTAAACACCAAAAGAAAGTGAACTAGTAAACTGCAAATGGGACTCGCGAGCAGACATGATACAATGACTGACAAACACCCAAAACACTCACCTAACATACCTGCACACATAAACAGATGGAATTGCTACAATACAAGGTATTGGTTTGTATTTTGGCCAACGTACTTAAGCTCATGAGCCTGCCAACAAGGGTCCTCCTTGAGTCGTGGGTTCCTACTCTAAACAACAACTCCGTGAGTCCTGCCTGCAAACGGGGCAATGGTCCCAATAGGGATGGCTCCATGCTTGAGCCTAGAGGTCTGGCTCAGCAAAGATGGAAAACAATCTAAGCAGAACAGGACACAGTTCACACCAACACACATGGGAATGCATACCACACGGAACAGGACTGTTCCCACCACATGTCCTGTCACCAGCACAGACAAACAGAACATGTCACTGTCCACATCATACAGAACAACACACATGAATGCAAACACAAGGGTACTGGTAGGGGAAGGAGGAAACCAGCATTCCCTAGCCAGAGGGGCTGGTATTTATGTGCAGCAGACCGGTGGTGATTGGCTGGCTGGAGAACTCCACACCCAGCCAGCTCAATGATCCTATACCTCTGGCAGTGTGCTCCCATAGAACTACAGGTCCTAGGAGCACAACCTAGCAAAAAGACTCGCAGAATGTACCTGTTCCAAAAAGATTACCCCCTCTTCTCCTATGTTGAAAATCCCACCAATCTAAAACACTCTAGCAATTTAGGGTTCCTCCAGAGGGGAATGTATATAGTAAATCCATCTAGTTGCTAAATTCTACTTAGATGTATTCCATAATTTAATCATTAAAATAATTGTCAGATATAATCCCTTTTTTCCTTCTTTCATTCCCCTCTCTACCATTCCACTCCACCCCACCCCATTTCTTTATCCCTACCACTTCCACTGTTACAATTGAGATGCCAAAAAGTATATCTCAAAGTTTGAATTGCCAACCCAATTGCCAACCAATGTTGTGACATAACCTGGAGGGTTGTGCTTGCAAGGCATCCCAGAAATCTCGAAGAACTGAAGCACATTTGTAAGTAGGAATGATCCAAAGTGTTACCTCAACATTGTGCAAATCTTATTTGCAGGTATAGGAAATATTTGGCGGAGGTGATTGCTGCTAACGGAGGTTCTACAGGGTAATAAATTCAAGGGTTCACTTACTTTCCCTACTTGCACTGTGGATGTTTATTAAATGCCACAATAAAGACATGAACAGCAGGATTGTTTGTGTGTTGCTCAGTTTAGTTGGATTGTGTTTGCCTATAATTGTGATTTACATAACAATGAGGTCCCTCTCACACATACCACTTTTTACTGGGATGAGTGCGGCACCCCGAGCGCCGCACTAACCACAGTACAACGCTCCCATTAATTTTAATGGGGCTTCGCAGACCTGGACTCGACCGCAGCATTTCTAATGCCACGAATTTCAAGCGCTGTCTGTTCTATTTTTGTATGTTTTTGTGTTTAATGCACCTCATCACCCATCACAATTATGGGGTGCATTACAGAACACTGTCAAACGCTGTAAAATGCCATGATTTCCAGCGGCGTTCTCTGAACGCATGTGTGAGAGTGGACTAAGACCACATTTTATTAGTAATCAATTAAAAAAATCCAGGTAAAGCCATATTTACACGCAAAGATGATCTCACAAAATTTGTTCAAAAGATAGGATGATTGACAGTTTAAGCGATCATTTTACGTAAGCTGCTAATGGACACTAGTGTCAATTAGTAGCTTATTAGCTTCATTTGCATGTAAATGAGCCTTCCTGAGCTATATGCAGATAACAGCGAGTGGTCTGTTCTCTGCATACAGCCCCTTTGTTCTGCTGCGGGACTGCAGCTGAAAACAATGTTATCAGTGCTTCCGTGGAGAATCACAGCATGCGGACCCTGCTATCATCTGGCTGGCCGAACAATGGATTTTAAGCTCAACTAAAAAGTAAATGATGTTAGCATTTACACGCAACGATTATCGCTCAAAAGACATTGAGCAAATTTTGATCGATAATTGTTGCGTGTAAACGGGGCTTAATTCCAAAGGGTTCACATACTTTTTCTTGCAAATGTACCTACCTGCTGTTATGGCTTATTTCACCTGGGGGTGGGGGTGTATTGGCCACTGTTTCCTTTTTACTACCTGCTGTAAACTAAATAAAGCAAGTATAGCATAAGGTATTGTTACATCCATAAACATGTTTAACATGGATAATTAAGATGGAGAGTAAGTGACCATTGAAGCCCGGTAGACGTGTCACATTCTGTAGACAACCATTTTGCTGTCCTTTTTCTGCACGTGAACTAATCCTGTGCACAAGTGGCTGTTATCTCAACCAGCAGAACTTCAGGGGCCGCTGCATCCGTGACAGACCTATGGAAAATATATCATTGCTTAGCAAGTACTTATATCTGCAGAAGGAATTAGTTATTTTATCAGCTCGGTGGTGACGCACAGAATCTGCTGTCTAAAATTAACCCTTTCACAATTAAGCTAACTTCTGACCCTGACCCATGTCTATTAGCCTGTGACGAGCCAAGCTAGCAATCTACTGCACACTAATTAGGGGCAATAACCCCAAAACCGTCTGTCTGTGCATGGTTATCTTTTCCTTCTGGAGAAGACTCTGGCTTTGGCTCATATTCCCAGTCATTGATACAAAGCTTATGAAAGTTCTGACATTGACTTGCAGGAATGCTGCCTTCCAATAGGTGGGGATGCAGAGGTATTGCTCCATCTTTCCATTTGCATATTTCCCAGAGGAGCATGGATTGCCTTATAAGTCTCCTCACACCTTCTAGGTGCTCTCCTTAAGGAGAAACGATACCCTTCCTGACCCACAATTAAGCTAAATAATTATCAGCTGAGTTTTTCCTTTTCTTCTCTTTACAGTTAATATAACACATACCATACAAGATGATGTTTTACAGCAAACAACAAGTTGTATCGGGGTATTGAACAAGGATATCTATGCTTTTATCATCTCACTCTTTATTAAAAGCACTCACCTCTGTATTTTGTGCTGGCAAATAAGTAAACTACCATCCAAGCTCTACCCAAAGAAATTCATAAGGTCCATAGATGGTGGCTAAGTGCCTAACCGGGAAAGAGTAGAGACCGTGGAGATCGGGGAATGGTGTTGTGAGAAGATCCCTACCTCATATACCGGCCTGACTTAGAAGAGGGGAGATGGAGCCAGAAAAAACTTTAGGAAAATTCTCTGTAGGCTCAGAAGAGGCTGCTGTATGTTGTTGGGGCAAACGATAATGTGATCAATGGACTGGAACAGGCATCTCTGTAAAGTTAAAGTGACTCTGGTTTTGGGACAAAACTTTGTCCTGAGACTAGAAGGAGACAGCTATCTTACTTGCTATTGTTGGCTGCGCTCCCCTAGCCATATGAGTTTTAGGATAGCATTTTGGCATTTACCTTGTGCATCGCTGTATGAAGGTTTCATTTTCTTATGTACAGATATCCATGCTGATATGGAGGGAGTTGAAAGGTGGTATGAAGAGGTGGAGTTAGAGAAGGATGAGGGTGTGTGGAGGAGATAGACAAGTATGGATGTCCCACAACTCTTGGGGTTACCGTGGAATTTGGACCACCACTTTCAGATGCCTGTTTTACCTTCAGGACATTGAAGCAGTGTGCTGTTAACCCCTTAGTGACGAAGCCTGTTTGCGCCTTAGTGACGGAGCCAAATTTTGGAAATCTGACATGCGTCGTTCAACGTAGCATAACTCCGTAAAGGCTTTACATATCCCAGTGATTCTGACATAGTTTTTTCGCCACATATTGTACTTCATTTTGGTTGTAAAAAGAGACTGATATAATTTGTGTATATTTATTAAAAGTACCAATATTGGAAAAAATTTGAAAAAATTGTCATTTTTTCACATTTTCAACTGTAATATCTCAAATAGGTCCAAACATACTGTACAAATTTTTGATAGGATATATATTTCCATCTGTTTACTTTATCCCGAATGCATATTTGAAAAACTTTTGTGCTTTTTTAACCATTTTGATGACGTACAAATTTAACATTACTTTTCAGCATTTTGAGGAACACTTTGTTTCCCTGCACCAAGCCTAGTTTGCAAAGGTTCATGAGTGTCAGAATAATATGACCCCATTTTAAAAACTACACCCCTTAATGTATTCACTGAGGGGTGTCATGAGTATTTTGATCCCACAGTTTTTTTTCAGGAATTAATTCAATTTAGAGGAGAAAAAATAAAATGTCATATTTTTGCAAATATGTCATTTTAAAGACATATTGTTTTCCTATACTGCCCATGAAAATGAGGATTGACACCCCAAAATGGATACCCCTGTTTCTCCCGTGTTCAGAAATATACCCATTGTGGCCCTAATCTTATGTCTGGATGCACAACAGGGCCCAAAATGAAAGGAGTTGTCAGTGTCTTTCAGAACATAAATTTTGCTTGAAGGCGTTTTAGGCCCCATAGCACTTTTGTAGATCTCTTGAGCGGCCAAAACGAAAGAAAACTAAATTACCCCATTTTGAAAACTAGACCCCTTAACAAATGTATCTAGGGGTGTACTGTCCATTTTGACCCCACAGTTTTTGAATGAATTCAAGCAAAGCAAAAGGAAAAAAATGCGATTTCCGTTTTTTTGGCAATTCTGTCATTTTAAAAACAGCTTTTTTGTACAGCACACACATGGATGAAGACTAGCACCCCAAAATGGATACCCCTGTTTGTCCAGTGTTCAGAGATATAACCATTGTGGCCCTAATCTTTTGTCTGGATGTACAACGGGGCCCAAAATTAAAGGAGTAGACGGTGGCTTTCAGAACAGAAATTTAGCATGAAGGTGATTTAGGCCCCATTGCCCACTTGTAGAGCCATTGAGCGGCCAAAGCAAGAACCCCAACAAATGATCCCATTTTGAAAACTAGACCCCTTAACGATTTCATCTGGGGGTGTACTGTGTATTTTTACCCTACAATTTTTGAATAAATCTAAGCAAAGCAGTAGGAAAAAATTACAACTTTCATTTTTTTGGCACTTGTATCAATTTAAAAACTGTTTTTTTGTACAGCACACATAGGAATGAAGACTTTCACCCCAAAATGGATACACCTGTTTGTCCCGTGTTCAGAAACATACCCATTGTGGCCCTAATCTACTTAAAGGACACATGGCTAGGCCTATAATGGTAGGAACACCCATTGGATTTCAGGGTACAACGGAATAAATTCCAGGCCCCATCACCCACTTGTAGAGCCATTGAGTGTCTAAAACGATAAAGAACCCCCTCAAATGACCCCATTTTAAAAACTAGACCCCTTAACGAATTCATCTAGGGGTGTACTGCGTATTTGACCCAACAGTATTTGAATGAATCTAAGCAAAGCAGAAGGAAAAAATTACGATTTTAATTTTTTTGTCAATTTTGTCAATTTAAAAACAGTTTTTTTTGTACAGTGTACATAGGAATGAAGACAGTCACCCCCAAATGGATACCCCCGTTTGTCCCGTGTTCAAAAACATTCCAGTTGTTGCCCTAATCTACTTAAAGGACACATGGCAAGGCCTGTAATGCAGGGAACACCCGTTGGATTGCAGGGAACAACTGAATACATTCCAGGCCCCATTGCCCACTTATACGGAATAAAAATTGACACCTTAAAAAAAATCCCCCCCCCCCCGCGCGCCCTTTTCGGTGTTCCCAAATCATAGATAAAAGTAATAATGTGAACTGTGTAGTATTTCCAAAGACAGTGGTAATTCCGGAGGCTGGTTAGGATGGGTACATGGGGAAATAAAACCGTGTATCCCCCCCTCCTCTCATGCTTTTTGGGGGGTATTTTGTGACCCCAGCGGCAGGTATGGGGTGTAAAAAGTGACGCTCTGTGAGTCTCCGTAAGCTTGCGGAGGTGCGGCGGTCTCACACTGAAGACGCTCAACAAGCTGCTCCTGGAACTGCAGGAAGGTGAGCGTTCCCACGGCTTCTTGTAAATTACGTATTACAGGTAGTGGTCTGAATAACGCCGGGCTCACACGGCCGTAGGTGGAATCCGCTTGCGGAGGCCCGCAGCGGATCCCAGCTGTGAGCCCGGCTGTGACCCTGCGTACAGCCGCGTAATGTACTGCGCATAACTGCCTACTCACACAGGCGGTCATGCGCAGTACTTTTTTTGTTGTTGTTTGTATTTCCCGCACCATCGCTTAGCGATGACACGGGTACCCGCAGCCCATATACAATGCATTTGCGTATGGCCTGCGGGTATATCTCTGACCATGGAGCACAATGGGCTCTATGTTGCGGATATCCGCGGTAAAATAGAACCTGCTGCGTTCTCTTTTCTGCGAGTGGATTACGCAATTCCGACCCGCTAATGTGAGTGGAATTGTGTAATCCAATGCGTATTACCGCGGATCAGACGCATGTGGAATCCGTAATTCCTATCCTCTCATGTGAGACCGGCCAAAGGTAGATCGCTACCTTTTTATCACGTGACCGGGGTACGCTCAACAAGGTCACTGCTCCAGGCTCTCGGCGACCGTTGGTCGCTGGGAGCAAGGAGATTTTAAATTTCCTGGGCTCCCCGCCTCCTGCGCATGTGTCTGGTGTTTTGCTGGCGGTCACATGTGCAGAATCCGGGAAAGTTCATGGAGGAAGATCGCATCGGGGTGCAAATACGGAGGCCTCCGGTAAAAAGTTTCATCTCATCTCACCAATCACATCGGTGAGGGTGGATGAAGCATCACCTTTTTTTTACTTTTACATGATCGCCATTATCCATTGGATAACAGCAAACACGTGATCAGGAACTGCTCACCGCGGCTCCCCGTGAAATCTCCAGGCTCTCGGCTAAGTTTTGTAGCCAGGAGCAGGGAGATTTTAAATTACCCTGGCAATCCACAGCTTTTGCGCAAGCGCCTGCCATTTCGATGACGGGCGCGTGCGCAGAAGTTGGGGTAAGGTCCATGGGCCTTAGGTACGTCATTTCATCCTCCCTCACGGATATGATCCGTTGGGGGAGATGAAACGTAAGCTTTTTAAACTTTTTTAAACTTTTTTTTTTACTTATTACACTTGTTTTTTTTACTGTTTACACTTTTTTTTTACTTGGATAACAGTGATCATGTCCCCGGTGAAACCTCTCTGCTCCTGGCTACACATGGCAGCCAGGAGCAGAGGGATTTTAAATTTCCCGGGGCTCGAGACCCTCTGTGCACGCCCCGATGATTGACATCGGGCGCGCATGTGCAGACGGGGACTTCAGGTCCCGGAACACCAGGGACATCGGCGGACCTGAGGTGACTATTTTCACCTCCACTCATGGATCGGATCCATGAGACGAGGTGAAACTTGTACTTTTTTAAAACTTTTTTTAACTTTTTCGCAATCGCCGCTATCCATTGGACAGCGGCGATCGTGGGCCCGGTAACATCTCCTGGTTCCCGGCTACCTTCAGGAGCCGGAAGCCAGGAGATTTTGAATTTGCTGGGGCTCCCGGCTTTCTGTGCATGCGCGTGACGTCTTACGTCTGGCGCGCATGCGCAAAAGAGCGGTGCCGTGTCCCGGAGGACCCATTCACCGCGGAACTGCCCAGTTCACATCGATGACACTGAATGATCAAACAGCTCCTCAGACGAATCCATGTGGACTGCTTCGGAGGGTATCGGGGATTTAGCATTGGGTGAAGTAGAGGGGGGATGCTCATGGCCAACTGGTGCAGACTGACTGCTGTGTGCAGAACCAATTCTAAGAAATGGCAATATGCTTGCCTCGCCTCCTACAGAACGTGGAGCTTTTGATTCAGTGGGATCTGCTTGAAGTACCAACTTTGCCCGTCCTCTACCACCTCCACGGACATGTCCCCTACCTCTTACTTTCTTCATGTTTCCTTTTATTTATTTAATTTATTTTTGTTTATATTTTACTGTAGTTTTTTAGCTAACTTTGTAGTTTGCTGAAAACCACTGCCAGCTGCATATGGCCTGCAAATAATTCGTAGTGTCCAGACTGGTAACTTTGAACGCTATAAACAGAAAACTCTAATATTCTCCAAGACAAAGTGCATTTGTCTGTCTGCTTTGCTGCTGTATAAGTTGACAGCAGCAGAAATCTGCCCTCTCGCAATGTACAGCCCATGTTTCCTATAGGCATATAAACATGATGCAGCTTCTTTCTCTGCTCCATCCAATAGAATCCTGTTCAGGTTTTTGACTGGTATACAAGCTTTTACACTCAGCAGCAATATATCCTCTGCAGAATATCTGTCTCTAACAAGAAGACCACATATATGCATAGAATGCAGCTTCTCTGTCCTGTGCTCAACACTGTGCCTATATATACATGGCTAGTTCATGTGATGCAGGAGTCCAATAAACTGCTACTTATATGGAAGATGGCGGACATATTTGGTGACATCGTCAAGGCACCCTGGCTGCTGATTGGCTGCATGTGGACCTCTGCAGCGGACATCATTGGAAATAACCCAATTCGATTTAGCAAAAATCAGGATGATTTTTTTTGCCCTGTCTTGTCAAAACAAGCAACACACTGCAGCAGGACAATGAACAGTCTAGACAAACAAACAAAGGCAGATTTTTCTGAAAGCCCAGTCCCAGTAAACACATTTATCACTTAGCCGCAAGATAGCTGGTAAATGTACGATCACAGGGGGTCTGACTGCTCAGACCTCTTTTTTTCCCAGTGAAAAAAAAGTTGCATTTATAAACTTTATACATTTTTCTACTGTATACATATACATGTTTGTTTGGTTCCTAATTATATATTAGACACAAGAATGACATGTAATGTCATAATTTGAAGTAATACGAAACTTAATATTTGTATATTCAGGTAATTATTGTGGTAGTGCATAGATGAAAAAAAAATAGACAGCAAAGCATGTACATATACATGGAAGGTATTAGTGTATCTTGTCCCCACCACAAGTATGGGTGGAGATATAGTGAAGACTGTATCCGCCCCCTATATGCACACACGATGCAGATTGGTGGCCTGGAGAAGGTCCTAGCAGTGTGGGGATGTAGTTATGGCTGGGATGGAGGGTTAGGGTTAGTTTCAGTGTTAGGCTTACGTTATTAGCTTTAAATCCTTCCATGTGAGAGCTGGGCTGCATTAACATGGAAGCATTTACAGCTAATAATGTAAGCCTAATGTAAGACTAACCCCCCAGCCCCCAAACCCTCAGTTTCCCCGCTAGGCAAGGTATGCTTCCGGCTCCTCTCACTCAACCCCTCTGCCTCCTGTCACAGAGGCTGCCGGGGCTGCAGCCGTTAACCGCGGCTAGCTCCTCTCACTCACCCTGGCCGGTATCACTGTGGGGAGAGCGAAGTGGCTCCGGTGAGGTCACTGTGGGGAGACCAGAGTCATGAGTTGCAGGCCGAGGATGGGATTGAGCAAGCCATGCAGCCAAGGGACACCGGAGTGGTGAGTCACAGGACCTGAGCGTGCAGCCAATCAGTGAAGGGGAGCATCACCTGGCTGTCAAACAGCTTTACCCGTGTTCAGACCCACCTCTTCCGGTGTCGACAAGGTACAATAGTACCTACACGGAAAAAGATTATCTTTCATGCAGTAAATCATAAGTGTACCACTTCGACCATCCAAAAAATTGGAAGCTATACATAATATGTGATGGTGTGGAAGCTAAAGAGTCCCATTAATGCCTCATGAAAAGACTGGATTCATTTCTGGAGAATATACTGAGACTATTTAGGTAATCAATAGTTGATTGGTAGCAATCAGCTGTTTGCTGCTGTCTGTATAAGGAGCCACAAGCTGACAGCTCTCTACACATTGCAACAGCCTGGCATGCCCATTGAATTCAAGGGGATCAATGATTGCAATACCAACCCAGGCCGTTGCCAAGTGTACGGAGCTGTCAGCTTTCAGCTTCATACATACTGACAGACGTCTGGCAAACTGCTGATCGCTGACGATCAACTATTGATGACCTATCCGAAGGATAAGCCTATAATAATTAAGAAATGGACAACCCCTTTAAAAGGGTAGTACCAAGTTATAACAGGATAGGAGATAACATTATGATCAGTGGGGGTCTGACCACATTTGATCCCAAAAGTGGGGGTCTTGTTGGTCCTTAAGTGAATCAAATGGAGGTCATGCAGGCGCTCCACCACTTCGTTCACTTCAGTGACAGAGCTGGAGATTACTGAGCTCAAACACTTCAGCAATCTCCGGTATGGTCATTGAAGTACATGAAGCAGCAGCGCACCTGCATGACCTCCACTCCATTCACTCAGACAACCTTCCTCGGAATTAGTGGGGGTTCCAGTGGTCAGACCCCCACCGATCATAAGGCTATCTCCTATCCTGTGGATAGGTGATAACTTTATAACTGACGTTGCCAATTACCGACCCATCTCAAACCTCCCCTTTATCTCCAAACTACTTGAACGGCTGGTTTACTCCCGCCTTGTAAGCTATCTATCAGAGAACTCTCTCCTCGACCCCCTACAGTCTGGCTTCCGACCCCAACACTCGACAGAAACTGCCCTTACAAGGGTATCAAACGACCTACTGACAGCCAAATCGAGGGGCGACTATTCTCTACTGATCCTCCTCGACCTCTCCGCAGCATTTGACACTGTCGACCATAAACTCCTCCTCAGTATGCTTCGCTCCATCGGCCTAAAGGACACCGCTCTCTCCTGGTTCTCCTCCTACCTATCTGACCGCTCTTTCAGTGTCTCCTTTGCTGGCTCTACCTCCCCTCCTCTTCCCCTTGCTGTTGGGGTCCCCCAGGGCTCGGTCCTCGGCCCCCTTCTCTTCTCTATCTACACAGCCCCTATTGGACAAACCATCAGGAGATTTGGCCTCCAATACCACCTCTATGCTGATGACACCCAGCTATACACCTCCTCCCGTGACACCTCTGCACCTTTCCTCCAAAACATCACCAACTGTCTGTCTGCTGTCGCCAACACTATGTCCTCTCTCTACCTAAAACTAAACCTCTCTAAAACTGACTTACTGGTATTTCCACCCTCCACAAACCGACCTCATCCTGACATCTCCATCTCAGTGTGTGGCACCACCATAACTCCCAAACAGCATGCCCGCTGCCTTGGGGTCATATTCGACTCCGATCTCTCATTTACCCCATACATCCAATCTCTCGCCCGAACATGTCAGCTGCACCTCAAGAATATCGCAAGAATCCGCTCTTTTCTCACCATAGACACGCTGAAAACAGTTGTTGTTGCCCTCATCCACTCACGACTCGATTATTGCAACTCATTGCTGATCGACCTCCCCTGCTCCAGACTCTACCCTCTCCAGTCCATCCTGAATGCCGCAGCCCGGCTCATATTCCTGTCCAGCCGCTACTCGGACGCCTCTGCCCTGTGCCAGTCACTGCACTGGCTGCCCGTTAAATACAGAATTCAATTTAAACTCACTAGCTTCATCCACAAAGCCCTCCACAGTGCAGTGCCCCCCTATATTGCCTCCCTCATCTCAATCCATCACCCAGCCCGGGCTCTCCGCTCGGCAAACGAAACTAGACTGAGCACCCCTCTAATTCGAACTTCTCACTCCCGCCTCCAAGATTTCTCCAGAGCAGCACCAGCCCTCTGGAACGCATTACCAAAGGATACCCGGGCAATCCAGGACTCGAAAAACTTCAGGCGTGCTCTAAAAATGCACCTCTTCAGGGAGGCATACCGCATACCCTAAACCGACTCCTCTGTATACCACCTGATAACATGCTCCCTGACCTATTGACTGTAATCCCTGCTAGCTGTCATAAACTGCCCCTGCAGTCATACCGATTCTGCCGTCACACAGCTAAATGTCTGACCATTGTTTGTGTATAGAATCCCTCACTCTCCACCTCGCCATACAGTGCACATCTCCAGCCCCTTTACCTTCTGTATCACCCCATTACTTGTAGTATGTAAGCTCGTTGGAGCAGGACCCTTCCCTATTGTTTCCACCAACTGATTACTATGTAACTGTGGTTCTGTAATGTTTGTATTTTTGTCTTTCTGTATTTCCCCTGTCTATACAAGCGCTGCGGAATATGTTGGCGCTATACAAATAAAGATTATTATTATAACTTGGCACAGTCCCTTTAATGCTAACACCACTGAAGTCCAGTCTGTTGTCTGATGCTCACTGAAGTCATTACATGCTAGCATGCACTTACTAATGGGAAGAAGTATTTATAGTAATTCCTCTGATAACAAAAGTGAATAAAATGCACTGAAGCAGCAATTTCTGTATAATCTTGAAATGACTCTGTAAGTACTGGGAGAGTCCAGACCTTTTGACCTCCAGTAGGTGATAACCAACCTTATCTCAACTAAAGAACATAGAAATTTATACTCGACAGAGACCACCGGCACTGGAACGCCATAACACAGCCTCATTAGACTACTTTAGATAGGCAAAGGTAACAATCTATTTACATGAAGTGACTGCAGTGTATCAATGTCTTATCTTTAACCCTTTCCAATCCACTGTCTGACCTCTGAAGACATTATGATTTAAGGCTATACAGCACCGATATTGGAAGACATCTGTCGGCGGTTCTCTTACTGTATATTTTCAGCCTCTCTGCTGTCGGAGCCTATTCAACGTGTCACCTCATGCAGTACTGGCTTTGGCCAGCATATAGCTCTGTTGTATAACGGCAGAAAAACAGTAAGCCCCCTAGGAAAACCAGGATACAAATTGGATTGGAAAGAGTTAACAGTTTATAAAATACTATGGAAATGAAGTACACATTATATATATATATATAATGTTATATGTTGAAATGTAAATTTCCTGAGAGGTTTGCTCATTTGCATGGTGCACTTGTTATCAACTTTAATTAATTTGTGTAAAAAGGCAAAGCAATATATTTTACCGTACGACTATTAATGCACGAGTTAGCATTTGAAGAGCAGTTTTGTTAAGCAGCTTTCAACGGGAAGAGAATTGAACACGCTGACACATAATAAATAGGCTTTTTCTACACAACCCCCACATTGATTGCGCTCAGATTTCCTAAACCCCAGAATGTGCCACAATAAAGGACAGAACAGAATTTTAAAGTACATTATTCTACCAAAAGTAATTGGACACCTGAGCAAGAATCAAAAGTAGTATTTATTTACACATGTTCATACTTAGTGGGGTAGGACTCCTTCAGTCCTAATGACATTGGATACCCTCTTACTTGGCTTACTTTCTACTAACATCGTATACACTTCAGCTGGTATTACCTTCCATTCATCCTGCAAACATCTGGCGAGTTCTCTCAAAATGTTGTTGTCATTGGAAGGATGCTCTATGGAGTTCTAAATCATGATACTCCATTTGCAAATCAGATGGACATACCTGAATGTGGAGGATGCTGGGGAACGCCTTCTGCCTGAGTGTGTTGTGACAACAGTTTGGTGGTACGGCGGAGGTTCCATTATGGTCGGGGGTGTTTTACATGACATGGTCTCGGTCCATTGGTTGTAGTGACAAGAACCATGAACACGGAGGTGTACCTTGACACAATAATGTGCTGCTGACAATGTGGCAATACTCTGGGAATGGTCAGCAATACTTCCAACAAGACAACGCGCCTCGTCACAAACTCAAGGCTGGTTCACATTGGTTTAAAGGTGTGGATGTTCCACAGTTGGACTGGCTGCACAGAGTCCCAACTTGAACCCTGCTGAACATCTTTGGGATGAACTGAAACGTCTGTTGACTTCATCATAAACATGCATGGACACGTAAGTGTGCATGTTCATTTCAGTGGGAGGCAAGGAATCTCCTGCAGTAACAATGGATCGACAACTTGAAATCTAACATGCCCAATTTCCCATTCCTGCGAAATCTGCTATCCTTGGAAGATTTGAGAAGGCCTTGTACACATATCATCATCTCCTAGTCCCACTAACTAGGTGTATTTGGCTGATCTTTATCTCATGTATATGGCTGGCCTAAAATGCAATCGTCATTTTTTTTTTTTAAAGATCACCCCCTCTTGATCAAATACTGTGTCAAAGTCTCAGTGCATTAGGTGTGTGCCTTAATAAAAACAAAGGTTTGGTGCGGTGTTAGGCCTCGGTCAGACGGGCGTTTTTTGCCGCGATTTGCATGACGGATGCGCATCCGCAAATCGCGTGACTGGGGCCGAAAAATCGCCGGATAAATCTGCTCCTAGCCGCGTTTCCTTTGAAACAGGCCGGAGCACAGGAGTGCTGTCCAGCCCAAAATATAAGCCCTTCCCTGAAAATCATCCAAAAATGTGTAAAAAAAAAAATATATATATACTCACCTTGTCCCCGCAGACGAAGTTCAGCCGCGGCCGGCCGGCAGTTCACCTGAACTGCTCTGTGTAGTATTCAGCAGGCGGGGATTTAAAATCCCCAACTGCTGAATGGGCTGCCTCTGATTGGTCACAGCCCTCACCAATCAGAGGCAGCTCTCACTCATCCATTTATGAATTCATGAATGGGTGAGTGAGTGCTGCCTCTGATTGGCTCAGCGCAAGGACCAATCAGGGGCAGCTATCAGCTATTGAATGACAGCTGAGAGCTGCCCCTGATTGGTCCCTGCGCCGAGCCAATCAGAGGCAGCACTCACTCACCCATTCATGAATTCATGAATGGGTGAGTAAGTGCTGCCTCTGATTGGTGAGGGCTGTGACCAATCAAAGGCAGCCCATTCAGCAGGCGGGGATTTTAAATCCCCAGCTGCTGAATACTACTCAGAGCAGTTCAGGAGAACTGCCGGCCGCGGCTGAACTCCGTCTGCGGGGACAAGGTGAGTATATATATTTTTTTTTATTTTTACACATTTTTGGATGATTTTCAGGGAAGGGCTTATATTTTTAAGCCCTTCCGGAAAATTCATCACGCGCTCGCCGGCAGCCCATTGCTTTCAATAGAGCCAGCTGTATTGTCGGCTCCATTGAATTCAATGGGCAAACATCATTCTTCTCTGCCACAGCTGTTACAGCTGTGGCAGAGGAGAATGATTTGTGTAGTATATGTTCTCAATGGGGTCGGCGCTGCTGCCGCCGGCCCCATTGAGCGCATATACAGAACACAAGGAATCGCAGATCGGCGCGATCTGCGATTCCTGTTCTATAATTTATCGGACAAGCGCATAAAAAGCGCTCATGTGTCCGATACCATTGCAAAGCAATGATTCTATAAAATCGCCGGTCGCATGCGCAAATCGCGCGAAAAATCGCCCGTGTGACCGAGGCCTTAGCCAGTAGAGTCAGATGTGATTGTTCCCAGCAAGAGAAACCAAGTAATCTTGTCGATATGATACCTTTTAATGTCTAACAAAAATACATGATGTTACAGCGAGCTTGCGAACCTCTTGGGTTTTTCTTCAGGCTAAAATGGAATAGATCTGAAGAGGCATGAATATTTATACACACTTATGACACACATACTTATGACAAGGCACAGATATGGATGTGATTGGTTTGCACTTAAAAGAAATACTGCAACAGAGACAAACATTTTTAACTACGGTAGGCACTGATAAGGGAGTGAAAGTCTTATGGTCCCTGAATTTCTGTTGCGGGGTCGTCAGGCCAGGAATGCTCAACAGGTACAGAAACATTTTTAACTAGACACTGATAATGGAGTGAAAGTTTATGGTCCCTGAATTACTGTTGGAGGGGATTCACCAGGACAGCAGACTTATCTGTGCTATAGATGTCTTATACCTGCCGTTCACCCATAAAACCTCGGCAATAATTTAATCCTCCATTGAACGTGTCAAAAGTTGTTATAAATTTATACTCCCAAATTCTTCTGTGGCTTTGTGACTTGAAACCACCCTTCAGTATCATAACTCTCATATCTTCTATGTCATGTCCATGGTTAGAAAAGTGCTTGGCCACAGGTAATTCTGTTTTTCTCTGTTTAATTGTATGGCGGTGAGATCTCATCCTGGTTTTTGGTTTTTGCCCTGTTTCCTCAACATAAAGGCCCCAACACAGGACATTTACTACACATGATCAGGTTAGTATTACACCGGCTGCCACAAGGCTAAGTCCAGAGTGGGTGCAGTGTGATGAGTTGTTGAATGACGCTTCTTCTAATCAGACATAGCCTTTCCTCACAGCCTTCATTGGCAGAGAGACGCATTAGATGCTCCGACCCCTGTAGTGGTTGGCACTTGTAACTACAGGCATGGATCCCATTGACAAGCCCTAGCCACTGCACAGGGGTCGGAGCATCTGCCTCTGCTCCGACCACTGTGTATTTGTGGTGCTGTCAGAGGGCACAAAATCAGCTGATTGGTCGGGGTCCCAAGTGGTGGACCCCAGCCGATTAACTATTAATGACCTAATCTGAAAATAGGTCATCAATAGTATTTTTCCTGGAAAACCCTTTCAACCACAAAGCTGAATACGAATAGGGCAGAGTTTCAAAGGATTTTATACTAAAAGCATACTGAATAGGTTAATATATTCAAAAACTGCTTACAAATCACCTGCCCTTTACTAATACTTATATATAAATAAGTGATGGTTACATTTTAACTTTGTAAAGGTCATCTGAGCTCCCTGGTAACAGGAGGCCTGCCGAATTCTAAATTTACCTCCAGTATAAACAGTCATTAAAACATCGCGTAATTAAAAAGTGATGTAAACAGTAAGTTGTGAAAACAAGGTAGAATATTATAATTACAGATCTTGAATAACATTTTACAAGTAATTTTATGATTTATAAAATACTGGTAAATATAATCAGGAGTCAGGACCATGAAGATGGTTGGAGGGGCGGAAGTACCATACAGGGGGACCATGTGACTGCTACAGGGCCCTTGGAGAGAGGGGCCCCGCTCAGATTGCACCTTCTCTTTCTACTGTAAGACCGTATACAGGACTTCCTCCAAAAAAGAGGTGGAGAATTAGCTCAAGGGTCATTTTAAAGGGCATAAAGCAAAAAACAGGCTCTGGGTCCTACTGGCCTGGTTAGCGAAACTGGATGCTATAATGGGGCACCTCAGTTTACGTTTTCGTTATAAAGCCCCCTCACGTCTACATTCACTACTGCATTGTTCTATTATGAATCTGTATTATGCTTCCAATAGACTGCCGTAAACCTATACTGTGCTCTAAGAGTCTTGGATTTCCTAAAAATGTTCCACTGTATACTGTTTGGGCCTCGTTTACACGGCGACAAAGTGGTGCGATTTTGTCGCGTTGCAACAATGCAACGAACCTCATGTTCGTTCAGCCCATGCTTTCCAATGGGTTAATTCACACATGCAATGTTTGGGAGTGTGCGACATCCTGACACAAAAACCTCACTGGTCTCACGATATACCTGCGACTCGTGAGGTTTTGTAGCCTATGTCTCCCTATGGAGACTTCCTCTGTGTTCCATCGCATGAAAACCCGACTTTCGTGCGGTGTGATGCAACTTTGACAGTAAGAAATCGTCTCTTCTGGTTAGGTATTGAAAAGTCCCCGCCTTCTGGAAGCACTGCCTCTGATTGGCTGATGCTTAGCCAATCACAGGCAGTGCTTGATGAACCAATCACAGCCATTCATCGACCATGGTTCTTATTGGCTATCTCTTCAATCCCAGCTAGAAGAGAGAAGGAAGAACAGTGCCAGGGACTGGGAAGAAGGTGCATTGGAGCCCCAGAGAGAGCTTCTAAGGTGATGTATACTTAAAAAAAAAATTCTGAAGCTAGGGCTTATTTTCTGGGTAGGGCTTATATTTTATGCCCCCTCACCCCAAAAATCCGCGCATTTGGTGCTACAAAGTCACGCGACTTTTTAGCACCACATTCCACTTTCTATTGCTATAAAATAACGGTATCACTGCGGGAATCCGCAGTGATGTCGCACGGACCAGTGATGCGATATCGCAGCGATTTTCTCGCAAAAATGCCATGTGAACAGGGCCTTAAGGGTATGTTTACATGTAGCAGAAATGCTGTGGAATTTCCACAGTGGAAAAATCTGCGGCAAATTCTGCAGCATTTATGCATCCAAGCGATCGGTGCAGGTTTTGAATCAGAGGCGCTTCCGCAGTTGATTTCAGAAGATATCACAATCCCCCTCACCTCTACATTCTTCATGCTCTCAGCGCTTCCTTTACTGGGCACCCAGCAACCGCTAGTGAGCGCAGCACCGCTGTCCACTTCCACCTCACCTGACTAACAGCGCTGTACTGACTAGAGGACACCAGGTGCCCGATGAAGGAAGCGCTGAGAGCGTAAAGACTTTAGAGGTGAGGGGGAGCATGATATCTTCTGAAATTAGCTGTGGAATGCTGCTGATTTCGAGTCAAAATCTGCACTGATGCTGTAGATTTTGACTTTTGTGGAAATGCTGCAGATTTTGCTGTGGAAAATCCGCAACATTTCCACTATGTGTAAACATACCCGTAGGCTTTATTCACACGAGTGTATATCGGACGCTGTTTTCACGGCCGGACGAGATACGCTACTATCTGATGCATTGGATACCGATGCATCAGATCACACAGGCGATTTTCCGCTGCGTAAAAGCACCGGCTAGCCAAGTTAGCGCATTTCGGCCAGGCGCTTTTACACCTGGCAGGAAAAAATGGATTATACCTACCTGATAATCAGGTTTCCAGTAGTCTCCACGACAGCACCAATTGAGATTGCCTCCTCCTGATAGGACAGGAACATACTGAGAGGTTAAAAGCTCCCCCCCCTTCCCCACTTTCCTCAGTGGATTCTAACGAATTGCCGGGGTAGGAGCTCAACTTAAATTTTTTCCCTTAACCGGGATTTTTTTGTTTTTTAGAATAAAGTTATATTATATATATGTTTTTTTTATATTATATTACATAGTTTCTTTTCTATCAATTTAGGGGGGAGAAGGTACGGGTGCTGTCGTGGAGACTACTGGAAACCTGATTATCAGGTAGGTATAATCCATTTTTTCCCCCAGTCGTCTCCACGACAGCACCAATTGAGACGTACCAACTAAAGTTTCCCTAGGGTGGGATTGCTGCCGAGAGGACTTTGCGGCCGAAGGCCATGTCCTCGTCCTGCTGCACTTTTACCCTATAGTGTTTAACAAACGTGTGGGGTTTCTTCCAGACTGCGGCTTTGCATATCTGCTCGACCGAAGCTGAGCTATGTTCGGCCCATGAGGATGCTACTGCCCTTGTAGAATGGGCTTTAAGAGCTAAAGGGATTTCCTTCCCGAGGGCTTTATAGGACTCTATGATGCCCAGGCGGATCCACCTGGCTATGGAGCTTTTTGCTGCTTTGCTCCCTTTATTTGGGCCACTGAACTGGATGAACAAGTTCTTGTCCCGTCTCCAGTGGCTTGTCGCCTCTATGTAGCCTAGGACTGCTCTCCTAACGTCCAGGCAGCTTAGGGTTTTTTTCTTCCTCGTTTTTAGGTTTACTAAAAAAATGAGGGGATTATTATGTCTTGGGACCTATGACAATGTGATACTACTTTTGGCATGAAGGCAGGGTCCGTTTTAAATACTAATTTGGTGTCCAAGGTTTTCAGGAACGGGTGGCGAATGGACAAGGCCTGCAGCTCGCTAACCCGTCTTGCGGAGGTGATGGCTACTAAGAAAATGGTCTTGATAGTAAGCATTTTTATGGGTAGTGCTTCGATCGGCTCGAATGGTACCGCTATCATGGCCCTTAGGGCCCAATTAAGGTTCCAGTCTGGAAAAAGATTTATGGGTCTAGGCCGTAATCTAGTTGCTGCTGCCTGTTGACCCATCTGTTGTCTGCGAACTTTATGTCACATATGGCGCTAAGGGCTGCGACCTGGACCTTCAGGGTGCTTTGAGAGAGGCCCATCTCTAGGCCCTCCTGCAGGAACTCTAAGATTAGAGGGATGTCCGGGATAGAATTCCCACGATCCCTTCCCTGTCTCCATGAGGAAAACCTTTCTCCAAACTTTCTGGTAGATAAGGTGGGTAGTCTTTTTTCTGCTGGACATTAACATTTCTACTACTCTCTCTGAGAATCCCTTCTCTTTTAGTGAGGATTCCTCAAGAGCCATGCTGTTAAGTGGAGCTTGTCTAGGCTCGGATGGCTCAGTGGCCACTGCGATAGAAGATCTGTCCAGGTAGGGAAGATGACTGGGTCCTGGACGCCCAATGTTGCTACGAGACCGAACCAGCTTCTTTTGGGCCAGAAGGGGGTCACCAGGATTAGTGTGCATACCTGGGTTCTGAAATGTTGTAAGACTCTGGGGATCAATGGTATAGGAGGAAAGGCGTACACCAGCCCCTCTCCCCAGTCTTGGCCTAGGGCGTCTACTGCTGTCGGACGATCTCCTGGCCGGAGGGAGGAGAAATTGCTTACTTTGGCATTTTCCCTGGTTGCGAACAGGTGCAATTGTGGGGTCCCCCACTGGTTGATCAGGATTCTGAATGCTTTCAGGGAGAGAGACCGTTCTCCTGGGTCTATTTGCCTCCTGCTGAGAAAGCCAGCTTTTTAGTTTAGCGTCCCCTTCAAATGGGTTGCCGTGATCGAGAGGATCCGGCCCTCTGCCCAGTGGAAAATTTTCTGTGCGATATTTTGCAGAGCGGGAGGTATTGTGCCCCCTTGGTGTCGTATATGGGCGACCGTGGTGATATTGTCTGACAGTATCTTTATATGCTGGTCCCGTAGCGAGTTCCCTAACTGCTGTAGGACCTGCCATACGGCCTGTAGTTCCCTGTAATTTGAGGACTGTTCTTTTGTCCTTTGAGGCCATGGGCCCTGAAAGAACTGGTTCCCCACATGCGCTCCCCATCCCCAGGCGCTTGCGTCCGTTGTGATGTGAGTGGCTGGGTTTTGTAGCCAATGAACCCCTCTCCGCAGATTCTCTGGGGATGTCCACCAACGCGGGGATGTTTTCACCATGCTTGGGATGTACATTCTTGTCCCTAGGGAGGACTGCCTTTTGTCCCACGTGGATAGGACCGAGGCTTGCAGGGCTCTGGTGTGAGCCTGGGCCCATGCCACTCCTGGAATGCACGACATCAAGCTTCCCAGGAGAGACATGGCTTACCAAACTGTGCATAATCGTCTCCGTAAAAAGGTTTTGACTAGCCGTCGGATTTTTTGTATTTTCTCCTCGGGTAGGCAGGAGCATTGCGATTCTGAGTCGAGCGTTATACCCAGAAACGTTTTCTGTTTGTCGGGATCTAGGCTGGATTTTCCCCAGTTTATGATCCATCCTAAGGATTGGAGAAGTTCTAGCACTATCCTCAGGTGTTCCGTTAGGAGTTCTCTGGACTCTGCTATTATTAAAATACCGTCCAGGTAGGGTATTATTAGGACCGACTCTTCCTCAGGTAGGCGGCTACCTCTGCCATAATTTTGGTGAAGATTCTGGGTGCTGAGGAGATCCCGAAGGGCAGGCATCTGAATTGGTGGTGCTCTATTCCTTTGCCCATATCCACTGCGAACCTTAGGTATTTCCGGGACCCCTCGTGGATCGGTACGTGGAAATAAGCATCCTTTAAATCGGTGGATGCCTTGTAGGCTCCTTTGGGAATCAACTTTATTGTTGAGGAGATGGACTCCATCTTGAATTTTCTGTATCTGATGCGGGTGTTCAGAGGTTTCAGGTTCACTATCATCCGCTGTTTCCCGCAGGGTTTCCTTACTAGGAAGAGCCTGGAATAATGGCCCTGGGTTTCCTCGTTTTGCGGTACGGGGGATATTGCATTTAGTTGTTGCAGGTCCCCAACGCTTTGCCTTAGTAGGTGTAACTGTTGTTTGGAGCCTCCCGTGATAATGAATTTTCTTCTGGGGAGGGACACTAGTTCTATCCGGTATCCCTGCTGTAAGATCTTTGGGATTTATGGGCCTTCAGAGATCGCAGCCCCTTGATCCACAAAGCCCCCCAGCCTTGCCCCTACGGGGATGGCGTCAGGGTCTCTGCTTTGGCTCCCCCTGGTGGGGGTTAAAGAGGATGTTCCTTCCTCTGCCCCCCTTGGGGTAACTCCAGCGGCCTGTCTTGCCCTTGCCTCGGTAGGCCTCTGGCTGTTGCCTTGGGGCCCGGAAGAAGGTCTTCCCTCTCTGTGGCTTTTCTTCCGGGAATCCCTTCTTTTTGTCGGCCGCCTTCTCTAGAATCTTGTCAAGGTCCGGTCCGAACAAAACTGGCCGTAGAACGGGAGGGCGCATAGCTTATTTTTTGAGGCTAGGTCGCCTGACCACGATTTCAGCCATAACTCTCTTCTGGCTGAGTTAGACCGGGCTGTAGCTGTCGCTGAGAGTTTGACAGTCTCGGCCGCGGTGCCGCTTAGGAAATTTGTTGCCATACGCCGGATCGGAAGGGAATCTAGGATCTGTTCCCTCGGCATCTTATTGGTTAGGTGTAGCTGTAGCTGTTCTAGCCATACCCCCAGGGTTCGCGCTACACCAGTGGCTGCGATCCCTGGCCTAAGTATGTTTGCCGCTGCCTCCCCTGATTTCTTAAGAAGGCCCTCAGCTTTGCGATCCATGGGATCTTTTAACTGTGCGGCGTCCTCAAAGGGCAGGGTCGTTTTCCTGGCTACTTTGGCCACTGGGACGTCCACCTTAGGTACCTCCTCCCAGCTTGCGCAAACTTCCTCCTCGAATGGGTACCTTCTTTTTACCCCTCTAGTGGAGAAGGAGCTTGCGTCTAGTTTTCTCCACTCTTTCTGGATTATTTTGGTGATATTCTTGTGGACAGGGAAGGTATGCTTGCGCCTCTCCCCTAGTCCCCCAAATATCTCATCTTGTAGGGTACGCCCTGACTGACTTAATTCCCTTAAATCGTCCTGATGGAATAAGTATTTTTTGTAGTCCTCCTAATCTGAGGACTCCTCGCCGCCTGTTCCTCTTGGTCCGACCCGATAGAACTCTCAGTGTCGGCAGGCTCGTCAGGAACTTACGCCCTTTTCTGGCGTTTCGCTGGTGGCGCCAGGTGTGACGTTAGGGCTGATCTACCTCTTCTTTCACCAGCTTCCTAACGTCCTCCTGATTCCTCTTTAACTAGCCTAGCTGCGTATGCCTTGCATAGAGGCCTCTGGTACGTAGCTGGCAGTTTTATCCCGCATTCCACGCATTTTCTGAGTTTTGTTCTGGGGGGGGAGGTCTTTTTTTAACCCCCTGACAAATAAAGCATTTTTGCGTGTAAATATGCAATTTTTCCATACACAATACACTGGATGTTTGCATTGTATTTTTTGCGGGTAAATATGCAATTTTTCCATATACAATACATTGGATTTTGCATTTTGTATTTTTTTCCGCACTGGCTACTTACGGCCGCTGAGGCTGAGGTTTCAGCTGTCTCTGGGGCTGGAGCACTCATTACTATACCGGTGCTGCAGACACCCTGCGACCTGTAGTGCTGGTTTGTTCTGGCTTCTCTCAGGTTCCTATTTTTTTTTTTTTTTTTCGCGCTCCTGCGCTAAGCCCCGCCCCCTCCGCTCCTGATGCAGACGCGATGACGTGCAGGGAGAACGAGGGGGACTGAGGCTCCCGCTTTGTACCCCCCATGGGCCGCCGCGGGAGGAACCTGGCCCGGGGGTTACCACCCCATGTGGCGTCCTGGGAGTCGTCTGGCTGGGAAGGGAGGACAGGCTGACCCACTGCCCTCCGATCCGCCCGTGAGTAGGCTTCCGGCTGGCTTCTCCACCAGCTCCTCTCAGAGATCCTGCCTCCTGGCAGGACAGGAAGACACTGAGGAAAGTGGGGAAGGGGGGGAGCTTTTAACCTCTCAGTATGTTCCTGTCCTATCAGGAGGAGGCAATCTCAATTGGTGCTGTCGTGGAGACGACTGGGGGAAAGATAGTCCTGGAACTATCTTTCCTACCCGGAATACGTCAGCTGCTGCATGGGCTCCTATGGGAGCTAAAGACAGCGGCCGGAGAAAGGAGGTGGGAGTTTAGCAGCGTGACTCCTAAACTCCTTCCCTCTTCTCTCTTCCTCTCCGCCACTTGCTGACTGTCTGCAATGGAAGGGGGCGGGAGCTAGTTGCTAAAACAGTTGCTAAGCGCACTAAATCCCGCTCTGTCTCGCCCCCTTCCCTTGCCAAGAGTCGGCAAGGGAGCGGAAAGGGCGGGTCCGGGCTGTCTGAACGGGCGCACAAACTGCAGATTTGTGCGTGCGTTTTTATGGTGCCGGTGGGCAAACGTAAAAACACCTATGCCCCTGTGTGAAAAGAGTCCTTATGGTGGTTTCACACAGGCAAGAATAATTGCGCAATTTCCGTGTGATACAAGTTAGTAAAACAGCAAATTATGAAATCAATGATTTACAATGGTTTCCTTCCCATTAGCAATGTTTTCTCTTTTGCGATGTTGCAAGAGCAAAAAATCGCGGCATACTCTATCTTTCTGCGCAGTGCGTTTTAAAAAATCTCCCATGTTTCCCTATGGAGTCTCCTTTTTATTGCAATGTAACAAACTTGCGTTGCAATTTTAACATTAGAAACTCCTATTGACTTTCACTAAAGAAAAAGTGTAGAAAAAAAAAGATGCGGCAAAATCGCAATCGCCCGTGTCGAACTAGCCTTAAACAGGTGTTCTCCCATAGAAACACTGTGATGAAGGGTGACTATGGGGATTCATGAAGGCATCACTTGAGGGCACACTAATAGCCATATAGAGCATAGTAGACGTTTTGTGCCCTGCAAATATATCAGAAAACTCCTGGATGAGAAACCTTTGATGACAGACAGAGTGATAGTTTTTAACAAATGTGGTGATGGAGACACTGAGGAGACACCGGAGCTGTTACACTGACACAAGCCACCAGCTGTGCGAATTGTCATGTTGTCACTACAGCAGACCATAGTTCTCCCAGTGTGCGGCGGCCATGAGTTCTGGCACAATCTCCTTGTACTTACTATATTAATATTGTTCAGAAATCACCAGCTTAGAAAACAGTGTGCAAGCAGGATGCCACCTACCTCATCATCAATGTTCATTATTACTTACCCGATCAAGGCGAGACAGTTAGTAATAGTCTCCTTGTTATAAGAAGCTTTATTATAGTTAATCAGTATGGCGATTTTACAGGCTAAGGGCTCCTTCACACGGGCGTATTTGCACACAGAAAATGTATGCGCAATATACAGTAAATAGATACTATTGATTTAATCGGTTTGTTCACATTGCTTGTATTTCAGTCACACAAAAATAGCGCCGTATACCATACTTTTCTGCGTATTTGTGCACCAAAGGTCCCCACAGAAGTCAATGGGGATGCAGAAATGCACGTGTAATACCCAAGGAGATGCGTAAGTCCTCTGGAAAAGTAACACATCTAGAACTAAATAGCCATTTCAAGCGGTGTTGTGTGCAAATGAACATGGCCTGTGGGTGGAAAAAGTACAGTAAAATATGCCTATACACAGGGAGAAAAAGAATTGTTCGTTCCACAAAAACGCAGCGCAAAGGCACATACGATTGTGTGAAGGAACCTTAATTCCACTCAAAACCTGGACTCTCAGGTGTGACTACAGTTACAACTTCACCTTCCCAATGTCGCAGCACACACTCTAGGTTATACGGAGCTGTTGGCAGGATCCTTATACTGAAGAGTTAATAGTCATCAACGATTAACCAAAACTGCAAAAAAACAAATGAAGAACAGTAAAAAGAGGCTGACACACTGCCTTTTAACCGGGTTGCCAAGTTTGTGCAGCCCTCTTTACTTACTGCCAGTCTTCGGGGAAGGGGGGTGATCCATGCTGGGACCACCTCAGTCACTTGTTATAGCCATAACACCACAAGTTCATGTTCTGCTTCAGATAAGATGAACATTTATATGGGGCCTATTACAATCTTTGGGAGTTCACTGGTTTCAATGGACATCTGAGATCCTAGAAAGCCTCCTTGCAGATGCAGATTTTGTAACCATATAGATTATATGACTACTATATAATGCATCCGCAAATCCGCAGCAAATACCTCCCATCACTTCCTATGGATAGCCGCTGCTTCCTACACACAAGAGAAAATCAATTGCGGAGGAATAATCGCAGCATGCTACATTTTCATTTGGGCTCTACATGAACATTGCAGACATGTTGCGGATTCTGTGCCGTCGCGGGAAATAGAAACTGTAAAAAAAATCTGTACTGCACACGTGCGACGGCGAGCCGCCCAGTCGACCTTCAGTACAGAAAAGATGGCAACAGAGCGAAATCCAGCTCTGCCGTGTGCAGGCGGCATTAGATGACAGACTGTATGAATTTCCACCCACTCGGAGAGTCCAGGGGGTAATATTTCATCTTTTGGGGAGCAACACAAATGCAAATACACATATGTAGCATGCTTCGTAAGTTACATGTTGTCATATTACTACTGACAACCTGTTCTCACAATCAGTGAGAAATAGCTAATTGCTGGAGACCCACAGCTCAGGTAAAGGGAGTGAAGTCCTTTATGACCCTCCCACCTCCATCCCATAAGACAATGTCCAGCCCCTCTGCCCACGCTGGGCAATCAACTGATTGCAGGGTCCCCAGTGGCTAGCTATTGACAACCCGTCCTTTAGATCATCAAAAGTATTTGCCCAGAAAACCCCTTTAATAAAAATTGCATCACTGATTGTTTGTCATTTCTGGTGGACAAAAAAATGTTTTTTCCTCTATCATCCCATTTATTCTTTTAAAGTGAATCCGTCGTGTTGAACATGGCAGATGTACTTTAAAATGCTCCTCACTTGCAGTTAAAAAATGCTTTTATAGCTAAATGAGAAGTGGACTTACCCGGTGCCAGAAGGGTTAATCCGGTGGTGAAGGAGTTAACCCCTCTGCACCTGTTGTCCACGTTAGCCTTCAGCAGGTTTCTTGCTTCTCCATGTTTCTTTTTGGAGCGGCGTCCAGGGATATCCTTGCACCGTGTTTGCAAACACGGTCCGGCTGGATTAGGGCGCCTACCCACTTGCGTTTGCGATTTCCGTGCGTGAAAAACGCAGCGTTTTTGCGCGTTTTTGCCGCGTTTTCCGTTAATTTCCATTGACATTCATGGGTGCATTAAGAGAAAAATAAGGACACATATGCAACTGACAGTTCCTATGTAAAAAATTGCAACGGACCGAAAAAAAAAAACGCAAATGGACAAGAACACATTCAATTCTAATTGCTCTTCAGAAAAAACGCAAAACGCAAAGGAAAAAAAAACGCAAGTGGGTAGGCGCCCTTACTGAGTATAAAAGTAAAAATAAAAACTATCCCGCGCCTTGGCAGAAAACCAATCTTTTTTATTCTTATTAAAATTATAGTTTTAGGGCGCCCACCCACTGGCGATTTTTTTTCCTTTGCGTTTTGCGTTTTTTCTCAAGAGCAATTAGTATTGAATGTGTTCCTGTCCACTGGCGTTTTTTTTCTCGTTTTTCACGCACGGAAATCGCAAACACCAGTGGGTGGGCGCCCTAAATAAGAATAAAAAAGATTGGTTTTCTGCCAAGGCGCGCAATAGTTTTTATTTTTATACTCAGTGTTGAACATGGCGTCACATCTGCAGGAGGAGGTGGGCATATTGACTTATAGGGGGAGAATTTTCTTCCCTTTTCTGGGCTAGACTTTTTGATTGGTACACCACTCTGCACCACTTTCCCGAAAACAGGGAGGGTGTGGCTTATCAGTGGGGCGTGGCCAACATACACTGACACATTTATGTGTAATATACGCCAGAAAATGGTGTATATTATACCTGAAATCTTCTCCAGCCCCAGCACTGCACGCCCCAAAAAAAGAAATGAAAATGAAACCATTTATATCAATAGGTTATATTTATCTCTTCTCATTCTGGGATTAGGTGTCCAGTGGGCGGTCCTAGCGGTAATCGACAATCTTCCCTATATAAGTGCAACTACAGAGATAGCCCACTGGACTCCTAACCCCCGAATGAGCAGATAAATGAATAAACTACAAAGTATACTGGACATTTTCATACTGACAGGCTCTCTTAAATGGGAATCTGTCACCATCTTTTTGAAGCCCTCTCTCCATAAGGTAGTGCCTGTCACAGTGATTACAGTGATATGTCTGCTGTGTGTATCTGTGCAGTAGTTTAGGAGAAACTTCCATTTTATTAGTAGCAGCTAGACACAGAACTAGTCCTGCATATTCATGAGCTGCAGGCTGGCCACTCCCACCCCACCATCTAGCCAGTGATTGGCAGCTCTCTCACTTTGCACAGTAATAAGCCATAAGTTGTCATTCAATGGCTGAAGGTGGGGTGGGTGGAGCTAGTCTGCAGCTCCTGAATATCCAGGACTACTTTAAGTAGTCTTGCATGCATGTGCAGCTACTGATAAAAGGCAAGTTCCTTACAAACTACTGCACAGATCCACACAGCAGACTTATCACTGTGATCAGTGTGACAGAAGCGCCAGAATAGCAGACCACAGGGCTATAGATGGAGGCAGCGCATGACAGGGTTAACGGGGAAGGTAGGGGTTAACAAAAGGTGAGACTGGTAAGTAGAGAAAGGGGGGGGAGCTAAGTGGGGGAAGCAGATAGAAAGTGCGGGAACAGCAGGAGGAGGGGTCAGTGCAGCAACGGACAGCAAGGAGCAAGGAGCAGAAGCACAGGCAGAGAGGAAGTCCCACCCACCCGCCCTTATTTCAGTAATTGGGGGGGGGGGTTTCACGGGTTAGTTAGCCTGGGGGGTGGGGAGGTTAGCGGGTTATATGTCATAGCAGCGTTTAAAGGGGGGGATCCTTGGAGTCAGCTGTAATAGGGGTGGGGTGAAGGCGGGAGCTCTGAGCTACCTCCCCCACACCCATCGTTCATAGGGCGTATGGTAGTCTGTCGCCTCTCAACTCTGTCAGGCCGGAGTCCCTGCAGAGACGGTGGAGCTAGCATCGGAACGGCTAGCGGGTCTCTGAGTCGGGAGGTCGGCGACTAGGGGCAACCGGGTGTTCCTTCCCTCCCGAGTCGGCTGTCTTGTGGCGGGAGGCGGTAGCGGGATAGAATTTTGGTCTCCCGAGTCGGATAGGTGGAGTGCGGCGGGAGGCAATACAAAATTCGTCCCTGTGGGTGAGGCGACAGCGGTGGTTGAGGCTCCAGGGACTTCCCCCCCCAACATTTTTTCTAACGGGGTTTTTGGTTGGTTGGACGGGTTGTTTATTTTAGGATGTTTTTATATAAATTGTTAAAAAATTTTATAATAAATGGCTGCTGTGGCCAAATTTATCCAAAGTTAGAAGTTGTAACGTGTTTCTTTAAGGTGGGGAAAAGGGGTGGTTGGGTCAGGTCACAGGGCCTAGATCCGTTATACCCGCGTCATGCCACTATCTTGTACTGCCCTCAGATTGAGTTGCAGATAGATGGTGACAGTCTCTTGAACATTGAAACCAGTGGGATGACTAATACAATGGAATGAAATGAGGGAGATCAGTTATGACATCCATTTTTAAAAATTATCTCATTGATTTCAATGTTAAGATTTCTGGTCGGGATGATGGAATAGGATGATGGAATAGGATGATGGAATAGGATGATGGAATCTTTACAGTAATAGATAAGAAAAACGAAGTCATGTCTTTTTTAAATTACTCATGCAGGGTGAGAATAGCCTTGTGTCTTCAATCAGACTGGATGTCTCACAATTGCAGTTTATGGAAAATCTGCTTAATATTCCAGAACTGTGATAAAATACTGTATCTGCAGAAGCAAAAACATACAGTTTGTCCAATTATTACGTCTAAGTATCATCGAATACAAGTCATTTAACATACCGTATATAGTACTATATGGGTTTCCCATCAAAGACATTTCTCTCCTATCCACAGGACCATAGGATAAGGGATGAATGCCTGATTACTGGGATTCCAATTACTGGGACCCCCATCAATCCTAAGAATTTCAAAACTTGAATGCCCAATGCTAATGGAGAGGCTCGACCACTGCTGCATTCACTATCGTGGGACAGAAGGAGATCAATGTGCTCAGTCATCTCCCTTCATCTAATGGAGCATAGTGTCAGACATGCACACCCCCGTTCCTTTCACAGGGGGCATTCAGGCTGCGCCGTTTTCAGGATCCCTAGGGGTCTCAGTAGTCGGACCACCATTGATCAGACATTTATCACCTATCCAGGGGAAATAAACTTTGTGTGTCAATTCATAAAATGTTGACGGGGTTGTTCAGTTACCAGACAACATCCCTTCAATAGCACTCATTGTGGTAATACAACAAGCTGAGCAAGATCCAACACTGCAGTCCGCCGTGGTCCAGGTGTCCGTTGTGACAGTTGATATCACCGGAAGTCAGGCTACTGCCGCAGCCAATCAGAAGTGAAGCATCATCGCTCGTTCTACTGGCATCAGCGCTTACATCCTGGGCGGCATGAGACCAAAAGAGCCGAGCAGTGACGCTGCAGCCTCTGATTGGCTGCGGCAGTTGCCTGACCTCTGGTGATGTCAGCTGTCACAACAGACATTGGGACCACGGTGGGCTGCAGTGCTGCATCCTGGCAGCAGAGGAGGAATAAGTACTGCTCAGTTTGTTGTATTACTACAGTGAGTGCTATCGAAAAGATGCTGTCTGGTAACCGGATAACCCCTTAAAATACATCTGCTTGCTGTCATTGAATAGAAATCTGTATTTTTTACATACACAGGCTGAAAACTATTTCTCAGCAAGCATTTAAAGTGAAGCAAAGCTCTGGCTTGTAATGAACCAAACACTAGTGTCAGTTGAATATGATCAGAACAGGTTTTTATCTACATTCAATGACTGCAAGCAGAGTATAAGTAGGGCCTATTTCATATATTCTTATCTGCACAATCACGAATGATAAGAATAACACATACAGTATCATCACCAGGACTTTTTTTTAACTATTTTGCTTTAGGATTCATTGGAGATTTGGAAAAACAATGCACTGACCAAATGTCAAAAACATCAACTTTTAGAACCTGTAACAAAAAATAATCTCAGTTGAAACACAATGTTGTGAAATGTATTTATTCCTAATGGAGCCAAGTCTTCAGTTTCTTAGCCACGATATTAAATGACCCAATAGCTGCATTGCATGCATATGACCCTGCTCAGCACCTAGTTCTTCTGCAGTTTCTGTGCTCCTTTAAGGTGGCTTCACACATGGCACTCTTTGGGAGACGCACCTGCAGTTTTTTGAACAAAAGTCAGACGTGGATGGAGCAAGAAGGAGAAGGAGTAGTCCTTCCTTTATAGTTATCATTCTTTTTTAATCCACCTCTGGCTTTGGTTTGAAAGACTGCACCAAAAATCTGCAAGTGCGTTTTCTAAAAAATGCTGTGTGTGAAGCTACCCTAAGGGACCTTTAACACAGGACAGAATTGCCTGCAGGAAGCAGCTCAGATGCAATTTTGTCAAGCAATGCAGATTTTGTTGCGTTATTAACTGTGGAATGTCTTACGGAATTTATTGAGGTTTTTTCCCACAGACTTTAAATGCAGAATTACATCTGCTGTATTTATAAATCCACAACAACAATATCATAATATGTTCTTAACTCTGCAGGAGAAAACTTTTCCACTGCGGAATTTACTCTTGCGGTTTTGAACTAAAGACATGCAGTTTTAAACAGGTGCGGAATTCAAGCCCCATAGGGATAACATTATGACGCAGAAATGTCCACATGTACTAATTCTGGCCTGTGCAAAAGGTCCCTAAAAGTCACATTCTTCTCACAATGTCCTTTTGGGAGTACGTATAAGAAGTTTTCGGAATGCTTTCCTGAAGTCTCTGTTAAATACGGTGTATATTACAGGATTAAGGCTGCTGTTGCAGTAACCGATCCAGAAGAAAAAGTTAAAGAGAGCAGCTGAAATGCCACATCTCCCTCTACACACAGACTCCAAGCTGTAAGTAAAGAAAAATGGGAACCAGCAAATGACAAAGCCTCCAATCACCACCGCTAGGACAAATGTTAACCTCTTCTCCCTCAGCTGCTGCAGGCGGGTCTGAGAGATTGAGATTGATCTGTCTCGTCTTTGCTGTCCTCTGCTCATGGTCCATGAAAGCCTTTTAAGTTTTGCATTATTGCCAATATTCGCAGGACCATGATCTCCTTGTTCGGAGAACCTGCGAATTGAAGATGTGCTCTCCTCCAGGTCCATTTCATCTGCATCATGGCTGTTGTGAGGGTTGTGCTGGTCTAAACACTCTTCGTGGTAACATATACCTGGTGGAATACTGTTGCATCCAGAAAGACCGTTCTTGAGGTGGGACACTGTAGATGCCCTGTGTTTGGCTACCCTATAGATCCGGCAGTATAGGAATATCATAATGAAGCATGGAAGAAAGAAGGAAACAGTGCATGAAAACAAGACATACCAGGTGTCATCATTGAGGTCACACTTCCATTCTTCATTCGTCTTCAGCAATGGTGGGAAACAGGTTACTGCAGATACCACCCAGATAATTGCAATCATACTCTTAATCCTTTTGGGTGTGCGCCTCAAGTTGTAACTTACTGCTTTGGTAACGGACCAGTATCTGTCAATGCTGATGGCACACAGGTGAACTATGGAAGAGGTGCAGAACAAGATGTCTAAAGCCAAGTACATTCTACACCAAACATCTCCAAAGTGCCAATAGCCCATGACCTCTTTCGCCAAGGAGAATGGAATGATCAAAGCTCCTACAAGAATATCAGCTGATGCCAAGGAGACCAGGAACAAGTTCTGTGGTGCTCTAAGAGCTCGACTGGTAAAAATAGCTAAAACCACCAGAATGTTCCCAATAACGGTGGATAAAATGATAGCCCCCACAGCGAGAATAATCAGGGCGCACTCCCATGCTGCGTACGGCCAACTCTTTAGTTCCTGCTGGCTGCTGTTTCCAGAAACATTGTAGACTCCAGCAGATAAAGTTGTAAACTCCATCTCGGTCACATGTTAATGTCAAGTCAATATATCAGGTGGGTCATACAAGTAGTCCAGCAGAAGATACATGAATTGGGAAGGTCAGTAGCCAGGGCTGCGAAATATTAGTACAGGTATCATGTGTTATAAGCTGCTACTCACAGATCCATCCCATCAGGTGAGTTCTCCAGACTTCATGCATCTGGGGGGAGATGTCATCTGCTCAGTAGATAGTCATGGTCGTTACATTTGTGCTACAATGTAGCAGATTGCTTGTCCTAGTAGGCTGCAGACGGGTACATTTCCTTTTGTGCTTCAGTTTAGAGTCAGAAGGGAGTAAGAAGCTGCTTGAAGTTTCACAGTCCACAGATCTTTGTCCTTGAAGACTGCATGGAGCAAATGACAGCCTTGGCACTAGATTGCCCCAGTTCTTGCAGAAGGCTCTTGACTTGTTCAGGTCTACATGCAGGTGAGCCTAGCTGGCTTCTAGCGAGCAGCATTAGAGCGGAGCAGCCTGCACCACCCCATACAAGTGGTGGGAGGGAATGAATGCTAGCAGTCAGCTCTCCCATTACTGATAGATTAGAGCGTGCTGAATAATGCTCTGACTCTACTAATGTCACATACACTCAGATTCACAGAAACCTTACGGTCACACAGCTGTCAACTATATTTTCCCTTGCATTTCTATTAATATGTACTTCCTCTGCGCAGAGCCCTATAGAGGTGAATGCCCTGTGGAGACCGCAGGGACAGATCTTTGGAAATATGTACATTTCTGGAACACATTTCTCCTGAGAATCTCCCCTAATTTCCTTTCCAATAATGCATTTGGGGATCTTCTGTAACATTTATGAAAAATAGATATTTTCCACATGCAAACTAAGTTCCCAGAAAATGCCGGGGACTACATTTCAACAGAAAAGTTATAAATTGCAACGCTAGACGTAGGCTAAACCTTAGGTAGGTGGGCAGTAGATCGGAACCTAACGGTAGATCTCCAACAGTAAATCATAATGCTTTCAGCTGGCCATACTCATTTTCAACTAGGGCCACATCAGCATTTTGGTTGCCTTCAAAGGAACCGTTCATAAGAGCTTACTCACACGGTGTATTTGCGCTCTGTATTACGCACGTAATACGGACAGTTTAAACATCATTGATTTGCATTGGAGTATTCAAACATGCGTGTATTTTACATGCATGAAATAAAAACGCAGTATGTTGCATTTTGGTCTGTGTTATGAACCGATATTGCGCCTTAGAACGTAAACAAATGAACGCATTTGTGCACATGAAAATCACGTCCACAAAACGCGTTGGATAAAAAAAATTCATTTCAGTGAGTTTGTTCTCATGAGCCTGTTGCTCGCACGCATTTCCTATGTGCATGAAAAGATAGGACCTGCCCTATCTTTCCACGTTTTAAGCAGCTAAACTACAATAGAAGTCTATGGCAGGTTAAAAAAAAGCAAGGAGGAGGGTGTGATACTGCGGGAAATGCAGGGAAAGGAAGGCAGGTGGACCTTATTATTATTATTAATAATAATAATAAACTTTATTTGTATAGCGCCAACATATTCCGCAGCGCTTACATAGACAGGGGGGATACAGAAAGACAAAAGTACAAACATTACAGAACCACGGTTACATAGTAATCAGTTGATGGAAACAATAGGGGTGAGGATCCTGCTCTGATGAGCTTACATACTACGAATAGTGGGCTGATACAGAAGGTAAAGGGGCTGGAGATGTGCACGGTATGGCGGAGATGTGCTAGGTATGGTGAGATGGAGAGTGAGCGATGTTATACACATAGACAATGGTCAGACATTTAGCCATGTGACGGCAGAATCGGTATGACTGCAGGAGCGGTATATGGTGGCTAGCAGGGATTGCAGTCGGTAGGTCAGGGAGCATGTTATCAGGCGGAGTACAGAGGGGTTTGTTTAGAGAATGCGGTATGCCTCCCTGAAGAGGTGCGTTTTCAGAGCACGCCTGAAGTTCTGCGAGTCCTGGATTGCTCGGGTAGCCTTTGGTAGTGCGTTCCAGAGGACCGGTGCTGCTCTGGAGAAGTCTTGGAGGCGGGAATGAGAAGTTCGAATTAACGGGGCACTCAGTTTGGTTTCGTTAGCAGAGCGGAGAGCCCGGGCTGGGTGATGGATTTAGATGAGGGAGGCGATATAGGGGGGCGCTGCGCTGTGGAGGGCTTTGTGGATGAAGGTAGCGAGTTTAAATTGAATTCTGTATTTAACGGGCAGCCAGTGCAGTGACTGGCACAGGGCAGAGGCGTCCGAGTAGCGGCTGGACAGGAAGATGAGCCTGGCTGCCGCATTTAGGACGGATTGGAGAGGGTAGAGTCTGGAGCAGGGGAGGCCGATCAGCAACGAATCGTAATAATCGAGCTGGGAGTGGATGAGGGCAACAGTAAGCGTTTTTAACGTGTCCACGGTGAGAAAAGAGATATTAGGCTTCAATAGCCATTTAAATCTACAGAAAGGGAGTATCACGTGTGCATGTGAACTGGTACGGCGAGCACAAATTACAGTACTATGCACAGACATGCGTGCTACAGTCTGATTATTGCCCTCTCTAAACCTTGTTCATGCACAAACACGCTGCGTTGCAGTAAGCGTATTTGCGCATATGTCCGTCTGTTTAAGCCTTTAAAGTCAATGAGATTGTGTAAATAATCAGTGAATATGCATGATACATGTGTAAATCTGTGGGACCTTTTTGCTTTTTTTTTTTGCGCATGGGAAAAAGTACCCCTTAACATGGTTATGGAGCTCTATGCGCTATGATGGGGTTTCTCCCCTTCCATGTCTTCCTACCTTAAAGGGTGGCTAGGCAGCTGGGTAGGTCTGACAGAATTGTGCCACCACTTGTGAGCTGCTAGACAGTACGGTGTGAAAGTGGGCCAGAGCTCAGAATCCAAGATGGCACCCGCTTCCTGTACTGGCGCCACCGCCTCTGCCATGCTGGCTGTGTTATCGGGTGAAAGTGGAGATTTGGCACTTCTGCAGCCAGACCTTGTCTCAGGACACATATAAAACGACATGGCGGGCCGGATTCAGCCCGCGGGTCTTGAGTTTGACCTGTACACTAGAGTGGTCAGTTTTCTCAACGCCGTGTCTTTCATGTCTTGTCTGCGAAGGTTGTTGACCTGGATGGTATTATATGTTAATGCAGAAAGCTGATGACCTGGGCTTCAGCCTTCACCAGTGACCTGGGTGCAAATCTGTTGTTTTACATAAAACCATAACCAATGGCTGCCGCTGACAATGACTATAAGAGTCCAACATGGCAGTTCTAATTTTTCGCAGATCTGTCCCATGGTCAGTGTCTAACAGACTTTCGTGTCATGCAAAAAGGGTGATCAAGAACAGTAATTATAGAGGACTGAAATAACTAGTGTGTTAGTTTAAGGCCCAAGTTACAAAGTTGTGTCGGAGAAACTCAGGTGCATCTTGCATTTGACTGTACTTTGACACCCATCCATGTGCTGTCTGACCTCCACAGGCCCGTTGCCTGTTCTATTCTAATCTGCGAAACCGGGCAAGAATAGGACATGCAGTGATGGTCCTTGTGTGATCTCCGATCCATTCTTGGAGGGACCTTCAGGACCCCCTTTCTCCCAATAGGCAAGGATCACAGTGGTTGGACCCTCCACTGATTGTAAAATTATCCCCTGCGATAACTTTGTATCTTGGTACAACTCCTTTAAGGTCTGGTCTACCTTGGGCCTTCAGGATGCAGCATTTTTTTTCATCACAGCATTCCAAGAACTATAAAAAAATGTAATTTTCCCACTTATGTATCTGGGCTTGGTTTTTCAATGATGGTATTTGGATATATATCATAGCTTTTATACATTTTCTTTTTATGTGGTGAATGAGAAAAATAGTGAATCCGCTATCACTTCTTCGCTTTTCATTCACATCATGCACTATGCAGTCCAATAACCCTGTCCTATGAGACTATAACGTGCACCATAGTTGATGGGGCTCAAACAGAGGCGTAACTTGATGCTTCTGGGCCCCAATGCAAAACATGTAACCGGGCCCTCAACTATAATGCTTTAATCATAGTACTGGGCTCCCTATATGAAGAAGAGAGGCCTTATGGGCCCCCTAAGGCTCCTGGGCCCGGGTGCAACCGAATCCCCTGCTTCCCCTACAGTTACACCCCTGGCAAAGAACATAACAAGTTCCCTTTACCACCAATTTGGAATCACATATGCAGTATTTTGAGCCAAACAAAAAGAAGGAAAAGTCTAAAAGAAAGATTTGCACCTCTCACTTGTTTTGTATAAAACAATCAAAAACTCCCATTATAGCTGCATGTGTGAATCCAACCTTAATGCATTTTAATAGGCTGTCAGTATATTTTTTAAAGTAAATGTCCTCCCCTAAATAATTTTTTTTAAATTTTCATTATTTTTAGAAAAATGTTTCTGATTTGTTTCTTTAAATACCTCACTAGCCGTTGGCTCTCTGTTTTTCTCATACAGACCGCCACTAGAGGGAGCTTACTGATAATTTTGTATTGCTGTGAAGCTGTGGCCTGTCCTGCTCCTCACTGTTGTGTCCTGGTTTTTCAGTCACTTATGCACATTATTACCTTTAGTGGATAAATGGAGTAGACGACCAGTAAAAACTTTTTCAGTTGGGTAAAGAGGGCAAAATATCAATAGACCTAAAAACAAATAAGTCGCCCTGAACTTTTGGAGTTCGTTTACAAAGTGAACGTTATTAACCCTTCCTCCAAACATGCAGTCCCACGTGCAAAGTTTTCAGTAGTTGAAGTGATAAGCGCCCTGCGTGCTGTTTTATCTCGCCCCGTACATATGTTCTTGTAGATTGCCGGCTTTCTCACACATCCCGCATGCTGCCTGCAAGCTTGTGATATGGACGCCGCACAACACGAAAACTAAAAATAGGATTCAAAAAGGTCCCTTTCTGATCCTGTGCTGCTCTCTAACATGCAGCGTTACCACTAATTCCCACAAGTGTATCTTCAGTCCGTGTCTACAACTGATTAGTCCTGACAGTATGCGGCCCCGGAGTAGTCAGTGCGCTAAATCACACAAAAAACGCAGTATACATTACATTTACACGGAATGATTATTGTTAGAAAATCAGTGGATCGTGTGGATTTGAATGATGATTGTTCAGTGTGAACATGGCCACCGATGGACCGATAATTTGTTCGCTTATCATTAGTCATTCATACTATGCAGGCGTAAAAATCTTTGTTCGCTCGTTACGTGTAACTGTCTATATAAGTAGTTCACATGAGCAAACGGGCGAGCTCTGTCATAGTTCGTACAAGTTATCTCTCTGTGTAGAAGGAGTATTAGGGCTACCTCACACAAACATAGTTGTGCGTGTATTTGCGAGTGCAAAATTTGCGCACTGAATATGCAGAGAATAGACCCCATTGATATCTATGGGCTCATACACATTTCCCATGTGAAAATAGGACTCGATCTATTTTCCTACACATTTGCTCAGCAAAGGTCCCTATAGAGGTCTATGAGGGGTGCGTGCAATGTGCATTTGGATGCGCAATGCACTGCGCAATTTTGCTAGAAAAAGCATACCTGGGACTCTGTAAGCTAAATAGCCATTTAAATCAGAATGTGTTCTTCTGCAGCGTGCAAATGAACATGTTCTGCAAGCGCAAAAAGTACAGTAAAATGCGCAAATACGTGCGTAAAAAAACTCAAAGATTTGTTCATAGCGCAAATGCATTGCATTGAGGCATGTGCAAAAACAAATGCGCCATGTGAAGGAGGCCTTATTCTGATCTCATTTGCAGATAGGACTTGCAGGACGTATAAATGCAGACGACGTAGGTGGAGATACGGTAGCGTGATGTAATAACACTGTGAAGGAAGCGCGATCACAGGCCATTGTGCGATTCCACGCATTATACTGTACTTTTCCGCACTGCTGGGCCCGTTCACGCCTAATTAGTCCCCGGTGTTATTGATTAACACCACAAAATCACACTATGCAAACATGGGTGCATTTGCGCACCCCCATAGACTGCTATGGTGCCTTGGGTGCGCAAATGTGCACAGAAATAGAGCATGTTGTGTATATTTTCACGTGCACAAAAATTGAGCACAAAAACGCAGAATGTGAAAGAAGTCACTGAAATCAATGGGTTCTATTCTATGGGTTAGATTTTTATGTCTGCATAAAATGAAGAAAAAGCAAATGCTTTACAATTTGTCATTCGATCATTGGCTGCGTGTACACTGAAAGATTATTGTTCATTTTCGCTTGTTTCACCAATAATCTTTCCGTGTAAAAGGGCCTTAACAATGCAAACAATTATTTTTATACACCCGCTATCAGAGGCGTAACTTGAAGCTCCTGGGCCCCAGTGCAAAACCTGGAACGGGGCCCCCAACTATAATGCTTTATTCATAGTATGAGCCTTATGGGCCCCCCAAGGCTCCTGGGCCAGGGTGCAACTGCATCCCCTGCATCCTCTATAGTTACCCCCCTGCCCGCTATACAGAGGACTGCTGACTAGTATAAATCACTGTATTCAGAATGATGGCTAAAGTCCTGTGAATATTACTAGGAGCTAAGTTTGGTGCAGTAGAATATAGTTCCCCAGGTAACTTAGTCCTTCCCAGTTCCTCTTTATGTCCCTGCCACAGGCCGTATATATACAGTTAGGGCCAGAAATATTTGGACAGTAACACAATTTTCGCGAGTTGGGCTCTGCATGCCACCGCATTGGATTTGAAATGAAGGCTCTACAACAGAATTCAAGTGCAGATTGTAACGTTTAATTTAAAGGGTTGAGCAAAAATATCTGATAGAAAATGTAGGAATTGTACACATTTCTTTACAAACACTCCACATTTAAGGAGCTCAAAAGTAATTGGACAAATAAACATAACCCAAACAAAATATTTTTTTTTCAATATTTTGTTGCGAATCCTTTGGAGACAATCACTGCCTTAAGTTTGGAACCCATGGACATCACCAAACGCTGGGTTTCCTCCTTCTTAATGCTTTGCCAGGCCTTTACAGCCGCAGCCTTCAGGTCTTGCTTGTTTGTGGGTCTTTCCGTCTGAAGTCTGGATTTGAGCAAGTGAAATGCATGCTCAATTGGGTTAAGATCTGGTGATTGACTTGGCCATTGCAGAATGTTCCACTTTTTTGCACTCATGAACTCCTGGGTAGCTTTGGCTGTATGCTTGGGGTCATTGTCCATCTGTACTGTGAAGCGCCGTCCGATCAACTTTGCAGCATTTGGCTGAATCTGGGCTGAAAGTATATCCCGGTACACTTCAGAATTCATCCGGCTACTCTTGTCTGCTGTTATGTCATCAATAAACACAAGTGACCCAGTGCCATTGAAAGCCATGCATGCCCATGCCATCACGTTGCCTCCACCATGTTTTACAGAGGATGTGGTGTGCCTTGCATCATGTGCCGTTCCCTTTCTTCTCCAAACTTTTTTCTTCCCATCATTCTGGTACAGGTTGATCTTTGTCTCATCTGTCCATAGAATACTTTTCCAGAACTGGGCTGGCTTCTTGAGGTGTTTTTCGGCAAATTTAACTCTGGCCTGTCTATTTTTGGAATTGATGAATGGTTTGCATCTAGATGTGAACCCTTTGTATTTACTTTCATGGAGTCTTCTCTTTACTGTTGACTTAGAGACAGATACACCTACTTCCCTGAGAGTGTTCTGGACTTCAGTTGATGTTGTGAACGGGTTCTTCTTCACCAAAGAAAGTATGCGGCGATCATCCACCACCGTTGTCTTCCGTGGACGCCCAGGCCTTTTTGAGTTCCCAAGCTCACCAGTGAATTCCTTTTTTCTCAGAATGTACCCGACTGTTGATTTTGCTACTCCAAGCATGTCTGCTATCTCTCTGATGGATTTTTTCTTTTTTTTCAGCCTCAGGATGTTCTGCTTCACCTCAATTGAGAGTTCCTTTGACCGCATGTTGTCTGGTCACAGCAACAGCTTCCAAATCCAAAACCACACACCTGGAATCAACCCCAGATCTTTTAACTACTTAATTGATTACAGGTTAACGAGGGAGACGCCTTCTGAGTTAATTGCAGCCCTTAGAGTCCATTGTCCAATTACTTTTGGTCCCTTGAAAAAGAGGAGGCTATGCATTACAGAGCTATGATTCCTAAACCCTTTCTCCGATTTGGATGTGGAAACTCTCATATTGCAGCTGGGAGTGTGCACTTTCAGCCCATATTATATATAGAATAGTATTTCTGAACATGTTTTTGTAAACAGCTAAAATAACAAAACTTGTGTCACTGTCCAAATATTTCTGGCCCTAACTGTATGTACGCGGTGTGTTCAAAAAGGATCCAAACTTCTCCCAGCGCTTCTGTCACTGTCGGAAGTGCCTCTTTTGAGATGGCGTGTAGTTGGTCCGTCACACTCTACATGATGCTTCTCTGGACTGAAATCTGGTTCCTTTCTGGGGCATTTTCAGCTTGGGGAAAAGCCAGTCTTCACATGGAGCTGTATCGGGAGAGTAGGGAGCCTGACAACGCACAGGTGTTTTGTGTTTGAGCAGGAAACTCTGTATCAAATGTAAAGAATGTGCGAGTGCATTATCGTGATGGAGCTGCCAATTGCCCGCCACCCACAGGTCTGGCTGTTTGCGTCTCATTGGTGATGCTTGTGCCGTGTTTTATGTACTCCTGATGAACCACACCACTGGAGTCAAAGAAGACAGTCAGCATGACTTTGACATTGCTGCGAACCTGCCTTGGTATTTTTGGCCTGGGGGACGTTGGATGCTTCCATTGTGATGACTGCATCTTGGTTTCTGGTTTGTCCCTATAAACCCAGGACTCATCGCCAGTGATTACTGTGTGGAGGAATTTAGGATCACTGTTCACAGTCTGCAGCATGTCCTGTGTGATTGTTTTTGGCTATGCAGCATGTCCTGTGCGATCTCCAGACGGAGTTGCTTCTGCTCGATAATTAGCAGATTTGGCACGAACTTTGCTGAGATTCTCCTGAAGATCAAATCCTCAGTCAAAATGGAATGAACGGATCCAATGCTGATGCTCACCTCTTCTGCAAGTTCTCTGATCGTGATTCGACGATCCTGCATCACCAGGGTCCTTATTTGGTCAATGACGATCTCATTTCTGGATGTTTAGGGCCGACCAGTACGTGTTTTACTCTCCACTGATGTGCGCCCCAAAATCCAAGCATGCGCATTAGGGTCGCCTAAATACTGCACCAAACCACGTCTCCCTAGCTTCATTTGTTTATGCACTAAAAATTAAGGTTGGATACTTTTTGAACACACCTCGTAAATATATATATAGACATGAACATATATTGGTACACCATATGATCATATGCATTGGGGGACTGAGGTTGTTTTCTAGATTTAAAGATTATGTCTTTCAAGAGACTTGACTAATCTGCAAGGGTCAGGAGAATGGACGCACGGTGAAGCGTTGTTAATCTATAATTTATAAAATGTCACTATCACAATCCTGATAGAAGTTTTCTACTTTTGGCATCTGTGTGGAGCCTAGAAACATAGATAACAGAGAGATTCTGATTCAGTAAAGTCCCATTTACACGCAAAGATGATTGCTCAAAATTCGTTCAAAAGATAAGGACAATGACAGTTTTGAGCGATCATTTTGCATAAAGTACTACTGGTCACTTAGTACTTTATCAGCTTCATTTGCGTGCAAATGAACCTCCAGGAGCTGTTCCAGAACTCAGCAGAAGGTCTGAGCTCTGTAATTAGCTCTATTGTTTAGCCAAGGGCTGCTAAGAGAAAACAATGTATTCTCTAGCTCCCGCATAGATAACAGCCTGCTGGCTGTTTTCAGCCACAGGCTGCACAGGAAATACAATGTTATCTTTTGCTCCCAGCATGTGGCCTGAACGATGTTTTTTATGCTGAACTAAAAATCATCGTTCAAAAGAAAAGTGCAATGATGGTAGCATTTACACACAATGATTATTGCCCAAAAGCCATCGTCTTAACGAATTTTGAGCGATAATCATTGAGTGTAGAAGGGCCTTAAGAAACCTTTTACAAGGGTGGAATTAGTCTGCAAGAGGCACTGAAACACGTGGTACATTCCACACCAAAATCTGTAGGGCTACTGCACAGAATGCATTCTGGTGGTTAGATATTGGTTGGCATCTACCAGGACCTACTCACCAGCAGAGAATTCTCTGATCTCGGATCTCCTGGACTGAGTACTGACTAGAAAGTACTTTCTATTCAGGCCCAATTTTACCTACAAATCTCCAGTATAGCGATGGGGAATAATGTGCCGTCTACGTACGCTGTTCATTTTATCACTATGTTTGAAGATCTATTCGTAGATTCTCATCCCTTATTTGCTAAGAATTGTACGCTATTGGTATGTTTATTGATGGTGTTTTTCTCAGTTGGAAGGGCGATAATTCAAGTCTACAGGGTTTTTTTCTGCACTGATCTCCCCCTAACCCCACCATTTCTTTCCCCATGACATCAAGTACCACTAAGACCACGTATTTGGGTGTGGAACTGAAGATAATCAATAACAAGACCTGGTTTGACATCCATTATAAGCCAACAGATAAAAATAGCTGTACATTTCTCTACTTCACATCCCAAAGGTTTGATTAAATCCCTCTCTCACTCTCAATTTATGAGGGTAAAAAGGATTGTTCCAGATCCTTCTACCACTGAAATGCACTTAAAAGAGATGTCTGACAAACTCAAAGGGGTTATCCACCTGCTACTCTCCAGGAACATTTGCAGGTAGTCTCCAATATCTGATAAAGGGCCCTATTACAACCTAAGTATGATAAACAGAATAATAATAATAATAATAAAAAAAAACTTTATTTGTATATAGCGCCAACATATTCCGCAGCTCTTCATATCCCATAGAACCATAGAATGGTAGAGTTGGAAGGGCCCTCCAGGGTCATCAGGTCCAACCCCCTCCTCAGTGCAGGATCACTAAATCATCCCAGACAGATGTCTGTCCAGCCTTTGTTTGAAGACTTCCATTGAAGGAAAACTCACCACCACCTTTGGCAACCTGTTCCACTCATTGATCACCCTCACTGTCTAATATCTAATGTGTGTCTCCCCCCTTTCAGTTTCATCCCATTGCTTCTAGTCTTTTCTTGTGCAAATGAGAATAGGGCTGATTCCTCTGCATTGCGACAGCCCTTTTTTGCAAGCCATTGGTCACCACCTTTTGTGAGTCCATTGGCAGGCTTTGTCAAATTGTGCATACACATTGGCACATCCTGAGCAGGAGTTTACTTCATCTATTCTCTGACTCGATGTTAATGGTGTATCGTAGAAGCTGGAATTTATGGGACGAGTTGGTGCATTCAAATATTCTAGAAGCATGGTACAATAAACTGTCTTCTTGTAATCCTGGCTGTTTTCCATGCCTAGGATGTACCAAATGCCTTAACATACAGAAAGGTAGCTTATTTTCCCATCTGCGCACAGACAGATATATTTTTAAATTAAAGGGCACTTTATCTGTGATTCCAGCTTTGTCATCAAATGCCCATGTGGGCTTGGATGCATGGATCAAACAAGACAAAAAATGAAGGAATGCATTTCAAAATACAAGTCAACCAGCATATCATATGCGGGTCTACAGGTGATGCCCCCTTTCTACTTTCCTGCTCCATACTTTTGTCTCCTCTTACCCTCATGTTCTTGGTACACTTGTCACATATTTATCTTTATTTAGTACTTTCTTTCCTATGTTTTTTTTCTCTTTTTCCATGCCTTCTTCCTTCGCTTTGCTTTCCCTCATTCCATTTTTATTTTCTCAATTTTTCTTCTCTGTTCTCTCTCCTACCTAGCTTGCCCAGCCATTCTCATGTTCTCTACCCAGTTCCCTCCGCCCGCCTTACCAGCATCTACTTCTGCCCTCCTCTTTGCCCCATAACTTGGTACTTCAATGGTATCTCTGTCTCCTTGCCTATTCTCCACTTTTGCCTCCTCCTCCTTTCCCTCCATGTGAGGTGCTCCGCCCCATAATGAAACACACTACTACCTAATTTCCAGCCCAGAGTGACACGAATGGTGTCACTTCTGGGGCATCAGGATGTGCAAACGTCTGTCCTGGATGGACTATTTAGGGCGGCTGTTTACAGGTGCCCCTTACCACTGCAATGACTTTGGGTCCCCCTCTCTCCTCCCTACACAGGTTTGTTTGTACATTATGACTCACCCACATGCTGAAGACAGGTTCCTGCTGTTTTTTTTAAACTTGTTTTATTGAGAATAACAGAACATATTAAATTATATTACTCAGTAACAAACCTGAGTGTAACGGGGTTCAAGTCTACAAATCGGCTACAATTACTTAAAACAATATACACAATATAACAGCATATTTGTAAAGATAGTTTGCAGGATATTCTGTTCATACCTGTGAAGGGCTAAATGGCACCTGGATGGGTTGAAAACCTCATTTGGCCCACCAATTGCTGAAATGTGATTTGCGTGTGGGTTGTGGTTAATGAGCCGCGCCAAATTCCCCAGATTTTGTAGAATTTATCTTGGCACTTTCTATTTTTGTATACTATTTTTTCATATGGTAGAATAGGATTGACAAGATTACGCCATTGGGGGAGCGTCAGGGTTGTCTATCCATCCAGTACAGTGCTACAGCCTTAAAGGCTAGAAACAGCACCTCACCAAGAAAAACACGGAAATGGAATTGCCACTGTTCTTCATCCAGTATACCTAGCAGACATACAGCGGGGTTTGGTGGAAGTGGCACCCCCAGTAGTTGTCCCAGGAAGTCTGTAACCTCCGTCCATAAGGAGTATACCACTGGGCTACTCAACATCAGATGGTTAAAGTTAGCGTTGGTTGTCTGACAGCGATGATACCAACTAGAGATGAGCGAGCACCAAAATGCTCGGGTGCTCGTTATTCGGGACGAACTTTTCGCGATGCTCGAGGGTTTGTTTCGAGTAACGAACCCCATTGAAGTCAATGGGCGACCCGAGCATTTTTGTATTTCGCCGATGCTCGCTAAGGTTTCCTTGTGTGAAAATCTGGGCAATTCAAGAAAGTGATGGGAACGACACAGCAACGGATAGGGCAGGCGAGGGGCTACATGTTGGGCTGCATCTCAAGTTCACAGGTCCCACTATTAAGCCACAATAGCGGCAAGAGTGGGCCCCCCCCCCTCCCAAAAACTTTTACTTCTGAAAAGCCCTCATTAGCATGGCATACCTTAGCTAAGCACCACACTACCTCCAACAAAGCACAATCACTGCCTGCATGACACTCCACTGCCACTTCTCCTGGGTTACATGCTGCCCAACCGCCCCCCCTCCCCCCCACAGCGCACACCAAAGTGTCCCTGCGCAGCCTTCAGCTGCCCTAATGCCTCACCACCCTCATGTCTATTTAGAAGTGCGTCTGCCATGAGGAGGAACCGCAGGCACACACTGCAGAGGTTGGCACGGCTAGGCAGCGACCCTCTTTAAAAGTGGCGGGGCGATAGCCCACAATGCTGTACAGAAGCAATGAGAAATAGAATCCTGTGCCACCGCCATCAGGAGCTGCACACGTGGGCATAGCAGTGGGGAACCTATGTGTCACACACTATTCATTCTGTCAAGGTGTCTCTGCATGCCCCAGTCAGACCGGGCTTTTTAATTCATAGACACAGGCAGGTACAACTCCCTATTGTGAAGTCCCTGTCGACCGACAGCATGGGTGGCTTCCTGGAACCCACCGGCGGTACATAAAAATATCCCATTGCAGTGCCCAACACAGCTGAGGTAGTAATGTCGTGCTTAATGCAGGTGAGCTTCGGCCCACACTGCATGCCCCAGTCAGACTGGGGTTCTTTAAAAGTGGAAACAGATGCATTTATAATTCCCTATGGACCCACAGCAGGGGTGGGTGCCAGGAAGCCACCGGCGGTACATAGAAATATCCCATTGCATTGCCCAACACAGCTGAGGTAGTAATGTCGTGCTTAATGCAGGTGGGCTTCGGCCCACACTGCATGCCCCAGTCAGACTGGGGTTCTTTACAAGTGGACAGATGTAGTAAAAACTCCGTGTGCACCTACAGCATGGGTGGCTCCCTGGAACCCACCGGCGGTACATAGAAATATCCCATTGCATTGCCCAACACAGCTGAGGTAGTAATGTCGTGCTTAATGCAGGTGGGCTTCGGCCCACACTGCATGCCCCAGTCTGACTGGGGTTCTTTACAAGTGGAAACAGATGCATTTATAATTCCCTGTGGACCCACAGCAGGGGTGGGTGCCAGGAAGCCACCGGCGGTACATAGAAATATCCCATTGCATTGCCCAACACAGCTGAGGTAGTAATGTCGTGCTTAATGCAGGTGGGCTAAAAATTTATTTGATTACACTGTAGGCGAGGGCCCACAAAAATTGCTGTATCAACAGTACTAATGTACCTGAAAAAAATTGGCCATGGCCAACCAAGAGGGCAGGTGAAACCCATTAATCGCTTTGGTTAATGTAATGTGGCTTAAGTGGTAACTAGGCGTGGAGGCAGCCCAGTTTAACGAAAAATTGGTTCAAGTTAAAGTTCCAACGCTTTTCAGAGCATTGAAACATCTAAAAATTGTTTCGAAAAATTATGAGTGAGCCTTGTGGCCCTAAGAAAAATTGCCCATTCAGCGTGATAACGTGAGGTTTCAGGAGGAGGAGCAGGAGGAGGAGGAGGAGGAATATTAGACACAGATTGATGAAGCAGAAATGTCCCCGTTTTGGATGGTGAGAGAGAACGTAGCTTCCATCCGCGGGTGCAGCCTACGTATTGCTTACGTATCACTGCTGTCCGCTGGTGGAGAAGAGAAGTCTGGGGAAATCCAGGCTTTGTTCATCTTGATGAGTGTTAGCCTGTCGGCACTGTCGGTTGACAGGCGGGTACGCTTATCTGTGATGATTCCCCCAGCCGCACTAAACACCCTCTCCGACAAGACGCTAGCCGCAGGACAAGCAAGCACCTCCAGGGCATACAGCGCTAGTTCAGGCCACGTGTCCAGCTTCGACACCCAGTAGTTGTAGGGGGCAGAGGCGTCACCGAGGATGGTCGTGCGATCGGCTACGTACTCCCTCACCATCCTTTTACAGTGCTCCCGCCGACTCAGCCTTGACTGGGGAGCGGTGACACAGTCTTGCTGGGGAGCCATAAAGCTGGCCAGGCCCTTAAAGACTGTTGCACTGTCTGGGCTGTACATGCTGCTCGATCTACGCACCTCCCCTGCTACATGGCCCTCGGAACTGCGCCTTCTGCCACTAGCGCTGTCGGATGGGAATTTTACCATCAGCTTGTCCGCCAGGGTCCTGTGGTATAGCAACACTCTCGAACCCCTTTCCTCTTCGGGAATGAGACTGGGAAGGTTCTCCTTATAGCGTGGGTCGAGCAGTGTGTACACCCAGTAATCGGTAGTGGCCAGAATGCGTTGAATCCGAGGGTCACGAGAAAGGCATCCTAACATGAAGTCAGCCATGTGTGCCAGGGTACCTGTACGCAACACATGGCTGTCCGCACTAGGAAGATCACTTTCAGGATCCTCCTCCTCCTCCTCCTCCTCCTCAGGCCATACACGCTGAAATGATGACAGGCAACCAGCATGGGTACCGTCAGCAGTGGGCCAAGCTGTCTCTTCTCCCTCCTCCTCATCCTCCTCATCCTCCTCCTCCTCCTGAACGCGCTGAGATATAGACAGGAGGGTGCTCTGACTATCCAGCGACATACTGTCTTCCCCCGGCTCTGTTTCCGAGCGCAAAGCGGCTGCCTTTATGGTTTGCAGGGAACTTCTCAAGATGCATAGCAGAGGAATGGTGACGCTAATGATTGCAGCATCGCCGCTCACCACCTGGGTAGACTGATCAAAGTTTCGAAGGACCTGGCAAATGTCTGCCAACCAGGCCCACTCTTCTGAAAAGAATTGAGGAGGCTGACTCCCACTGCGCCGCCCATGTTGGAGTTGGTATTCCACTATAGCTCTACGCTGCTCATAGAGCCTAGCCAACATGTGGAGCGTAGAGTTCCACCGTGTGGGCATGTCGCACAGCAGTCGGTGCACTGGCAGATTAAAGCGATGTTGCAGGGTGCGCAGGGTGGCAGCGTCCGTGTGGGACTTGCGGAAATGTGCGCAGAGCCGGCGCACCTTTACGAGCAGGTCTGACAAGCGTGGGTAGCTTTTCAGAAAGCGCTGAACCACCAAATTAAAGACGTGGGCCAGGCATGGCACGTGCGTGAGGCTGCCGAGCTGCAGAGCCGCCACCAGGTTACGGCCGTTGTCACACACGACCATGCCCGGTTGGAGGCTCAGCGGCGCAAGCCAACGGTCGGTCTGCTCTGTCAGACCCTGCAGCAGTTCGTGGGCCGTGTGCCTCCTATCTCCTAAGCTGAGTAGTTTCAGCACGGCCTGCTGACGCTTGCCCACCGCTGTGCTGCCACACCGCGCGACACCGACTGCTGGCGACGTCCTGCTGCTGCTGACACATCTAGATTGCGAGACAGAGGTTGAGGAGGAGGAGGAGGAGGAGGAGGAGGAGGGTGGTTTAGTGGACGAGGCATACACCGCCGCAGATACCACCACCGAGCTGGGGCCCGCAATTCTGGGGGTGGGTAGGACGTGAGCGGTCCCAGGCTCTGACTCTGTCCCAGCCTCCACTAAATTCACCCAATGTGCCGTCAGGGAGATGTAGTGGCCCTGCCCGCCTGTGCTTTTCCACGTGTCCGTAGTTAAGTGGACCTTGCCACTAACCGCATTGGTGAGGGCGCGTACAATGTTGCGGGAGACGTGGTCGTGCAGGGCTGGGACGGCACATCGGGAAAAGTAGTGGCGACTGGGAACTGAGTAGCGCGGGGCCGCCGCCGCCATCATAGCTTTGAAGGACTCCGTTTCCACAACCCTATACGGCAGCATCTCAAGGCTGATAAATTTGGCTATGTGGACGGTTAACGATTGAGCGTGCGGGTGCGTGGTGGCGTACTTGCGCTTGCGCTCCAACACTTGCGCTAGCGACGGCTGGACTGTGCGGTGCGAGACATTGGTGGATGGGGCCGAGCACAGCGGAGGTGAGGGTGTGGGTGCAGGCTATGAGACGGTTGTGCCTGTGTCCTGAGAGGGAGGTTGGATCTCAGTGGCAGGTTGGGGCACAGGGGGAGAGGCAGCGGTGCAAACCGGAGGCGGTGAACGGCCTTCGTCCCACCTTGTGGGGTGCTTGGCCATCATATGTCTGCGCATGCTGGTGGTGCTGAGGCTGTTGGTGGTGGCTCCCCGGCTGATCTTGGCGCGACAAAGGTTGCACACCACTGTTCGTCGGTCGTCAGGCGTCTCTGTGAAAAACTGCCAGACCTTAGAGCACCTCGGCCTCTGCAGGGTGGCATGGCACGAGGGTGTGCTTTGGGAAACACTTGGTGGATTATTCGGTCTGGCCCTGCCTCTACCCCTGGCCACCGCACTGCCTCTTGCAACCTGCCCTGCTGATGCCCTTGCCTCCCCCTCTGAAGACCTGTCCTGAGTAGGCGTTGCACACCAGGTGGGGTCAGTCACCTCATCGTCCTGCTGCTCTTCCTCCGAATCCTCTGTGCGCTGCTCCCTTGGACTTACTGCCCTTACTACTACCTCACTGCAAGACAACTGTGTCTCATCGTCATCGTCCTCCTCACCCACAGAAAGTTCTTGAGACAGTTGGCGGAAGTCCCCAGCCTCTTCCCCCGGACCCCGGGAACTTTCGAATGGTTGGGCATCAGTGACGATAAACTCCTCTGGTGGGAGAGGAACCACTGCTGCCCAATCTAAGCAGGGGCCCGAGAACAGTTCCTGGGAGTGTTCCCGCTCCTGAGCAGGTGTCATTGTAGTGGAGTGAGGAGGCTGGGAGGAAGGAGGAGCAGCAGACAGAGGATTCGGATTTGCAGCACTGGACGGCGCAGAACTGTGGGTGGATGATAGCTTGCTCGAAGCACTTTCTGCCATCCAGGACAGGACCTGCTCACACTGCTCATTTTCTAATAAAGGTCTCCCGCATGGACCCATTAATTGGGCGATGAATGTGGGGACGCCAGAAACGTGCCTCTCTCCTAATCGCGCAGCAGTCGGCTGCGACACACCTGGATCAGGAGCTCGGCCTGTGCCCACACCCTCACTTGGCCCTCCGCGTTCTCGGCCACGTCCACGTCCACGTCCTCTAGGCTTACTTCTACCCCTCAGCATGCTGTATTACCAGTGATTTGATTTCCCAGGCAGGAAATAAATTGGCGCAAGCCTGCAGGCCAAATATAATGTTTTCGCTTTTTTGCAAACGGGAGACCCCACTGCGTGTATTCAATGAACAAGAAGTTTAATATCTGTGGTGTGGCCCTCAAAAAGTGTCACACAAGTATAGTGTAGCAGAGTTATTAACTCTAGCAGAGCAGGTATTTGCCAGTCAGGATACACAATGGCGCTAGGCTGCAGTAAAGCGTAGCTGCTTGCGTCTGATTTTTGTACGTTGTACACGCAGCACACACGTACACGCAGACCTTAGGACTGACACAGGCAGGCCAAATATAATTTTTTTCCTTTTTAGCTTAGGGAAGACCCCACTGCGTATATTCAATGAACAAGAAGTTTAATATCTGTGGTGTGGCCCTCAAAAAGTGTCACACAAGTATAGTGTAGCAGAGTTATTAACTCTAGCAGAGCAGGTATTTGCCAGTCAGGATACACAATGGCGCTAGGCTGCAGTAAAGCGTAGCTGGTTGCGTCAGATTTTTGTACGTTGTACACGCAGCACACACGTACACGCAGACCTTAGGACTGACACAGGCAGGCCAAATATAATTTTTTTCCTTTTTAGCAAAGGGAAGACCCCACTGCGTGTATTCAATGAATAATAAATGTCTTCTGGCCCTGCCTACACAATTCTATCCCTGTAGTATTAATGCCGGGTGCAATGCTCTGCACAGCCGGTTTTGAGAAAAAAAAAAAAATATGCAACACTGCTAACAGCAGCCTGGACAGTACTGCACACGGATAGAAGTGGCCCTAGAAAGGACCGTTGGGGTTCTTGAAGCCTACACTAACTCCTAACACTCTCCCTGCCTAACCCCCACTTCTGTCCCTATTGCTGGGCGCAATGCTCTGCAGATCCAATTTTGGACAAAAAATAAATAAAATACTGTGCTAACACAGTACTGCACACTAGTAGATGTGGCCCTGAGAAGGGCCGTTGGGGTTCTTGAAGCCTACACTGACTCCTAACGCTCTCCCTACAGCAGCACCAGCAGCAGCACTTTCCCTCAGCTAAGTCACAAGGCATGTGTGGCGAGCCGCGGGAGGGGCCGATTTTTATACTCGGGTGACATCTGATCGCCCCAGCCACACACAGCAGGGGGGTGGTATAGGGCTTGAACTTCACAGGGGGAAGTTGTAATGCCTTCCCTGTCTTTCAATTGGCCAGAAAAGCGCGCTAATGTCTCAGAGAGGAAACTGAAAGTAACCGGAACACCGCGTGGTGCTCGTTACGAGTAACGAGCATCCCGAACACCCTAATATTCGCACGAATATCAAGCTCGGACGAGTACGTTCGCTCATCTCTAATACCAACCCTAATTTGTGTATTAGGGGATCTATTCATCTTATAGAGTCTGCTTGGTGTCAAGTAACATTGATGTATAATGTTTAGTTGGATCATCTTGTTGTTAGCTGCTGGCGAGACTGAAGTGTAGGAGGACATTGCGGTGCTCCACTCTTCAGAGAGCAAGGGGATTATTTCTCGCCATTTGTCCAAGACACCCAGCTCCACATGTGAAATTTTAGCTTGAATGAGGTGCGTATATATCTGCAAGATTAACCCCCTAGGTGCCTGCGTGTGCAAAAGTCCTCAGGGGATAGGTGGAAAGGGATTGATGTGGCTCTGTGAATTGGGCGTTAAGTGCATATCTTGGTTGAAGGTATCTGTAGAAGCTGGTTCTAGGGATGTGGTAAAGCTGCTGCAGCTGCTCAAAAGAGGCCAAAACTCCATTAATGTATACATGCTCCAGGGAGGTGACTCTGAGACCTATCCAGAATTGCATGTCTGGGAGGTTCAGCAAGTGTGGATCTGTGGGAGTGCTCTATTACCCCATGGGGGGTTTCCAGGGGAGGGCCCTCATACCTAGTGATCTGTTTACACATCTGCCAGACTCTGACGGCCAATCTGTGTATTTGGAGCAGCAGTCTAGTATTTAGGTCTGTTTTTTCCAGTACAATCCAGAGGGAGGTCTCAGGAAAAAAGTCAAATGATGTTCCGAGTATGGGAGATCTGAATCAGAAAGCCAGTGGCGAATGTATGTAATTTGGCCCGCCAGGTAGTACAGTTTGAAGTCAGGTAGTGCCGTGCCTGCCACATCTTTTGGGCGCTGTAAGCTTTTCCAAACAGAGTTTTGCTCTGGCCTTTCCCCAGATAAGGAAGGTTAATAGAAAGTTAGTTTTATTAAAAAACTTTCATGATACTATCGTATCTGTGTGTTACAAGCAGTACAGAAATTTTGGTAGGATTATCATCTTGATAAGATTGATTCGGCCTGCTTCCAATAGGGGCACTGAACTCCAAATCTTAAATTTATTCTGAAGGAAGGGGAGGAGAGGGGCCACATTCATATTGAAGATGCAAGCAAAGTCTCTAGATATGTGAATTCCCAGGTATTTAAAACTTGGGGAGACTTGAAGTTTACATATCTTATTCCCCATGGTCCAGTCTCTTGTTCGCAGCGGCATACTCGTGGACCTTTGCCAATTTATGTATAGTCCTGAAAAACGCCCAAACCTATTAATCAGGGAGATAGCATGTGGCAGAGTTTTCTTAGGGTTTGACATAAACAGAATCAAGTCAACTGCGTATAGTCGACTCGGTTTTCCCTTGGGCCTATTACTATGCCTTCATAAATGGGATCTTGACGAAAGAATAATGCTAGTGGTTCTATGGCCAATGCAAATAAGAGAGGGGCTCTCTGCCTATGTTCTTAATTCCCCATTGGGTGGCATTTCCCCTTGCTTTATTGCCTCCCTCTTGCCATCTGTGGGCATTGTTATTTTTATCTATACATTGTCCCTAAATCTACATAGATTACAACAATACAATTTATCCTGATGCTGATACAGGTTTGGGTTCTATTTTACTGTCCCCTATGTGATTCCTCCCCCACTTCATGGTGATTTCCCTTATTTTTCCCTCTCTTGATTGCCTCCCCCGGCCACCATTGGACACTTTTATTTATGTACATATGGGCTTTTCCCTTATGACCCTAGCGGTTGCCGCTCATTGTGACATCTCTCTGGTTTTAGAGGATATATTCTACTTCCTTCAGATTTCACTTTCCCTCTTGATTTTAATTCTCCGAGATTTACCTCTTTTTATCCCTTTTTTTGTTCTTCATAAATTTGTGTTCTCCTCAATCTTGGCTCCCCTATGATTTTTCATGCTATTGTGGTTTCTTTTCTGCACCCTGTCCCTCTCCCCCTATTTATCTCGTTCATAGATAGTTTGGTTTTTAGCGTATTTATGCTATCTGTTGTTCTGAGTGTCATCTGTATCCAGGCAGATCTGTGGATTCACTTGACTTTTTTTTTTGGCTTTTTGTCAATGGTAATTTGTATTTCCAGAAGATCTGTCTGTCATTTGCTCATTGTTCTGTGGTTGTCCACAGTCAGGAGTATATTTTTATGTATTGATATACTTTCATTGTGCAGCTTGATAAACCCAGAACGTCATTATGGGACTTGAGGACGTTGCACTACACCTACAGCATAAGAGGGAGTGCTACCAACTATTCTTCACCATATAATGTATATGGGGGTGTCATGAGTCTAGACCTCATGGGAAATGTTAGGGAAAGAAGAATTGGACATGTTGGGTTCCAGCACAACTGGGCGTATAGTTGTGGCCTGGACAGTTATTTTGGATTATTCTGCTCTAAAAGTTAAGTAGTCAAGTTAGAAGTTGGATGTGGAGTGTGGACAAGGGGCAGGGGGACAACATTGTTGTAATTAGGGCTAGATTAGAAGCGAAGGGAGTGATCTCATGGGTATTCTAGAGTTTCTCTTTAACTATTTTTAATTTTTATCTCTTTTATCCAAGCAGTGCAAATCATCCTACAAACCCATTTTCAAATCCCTTTTATGGTTTCCAACATAAATCTAACTTAGAAAACTGGTTCCAATTTACAGTAACAAATAGCGGGTACAGAGGATGGTGAGGCTGAATAGCTTAATATACAATTTGAAAACAATTTGCCATCATTTCACACATTATTGTGTTAGGATATTTCAGACACATTTTATAATTGGTTTTGCACTGTGCATGCTTTTATAGAAAATGTGTTTAATTAAAATCTGTCTGTCTATCTAAGTGTTAAATCTGACCAGCGATAGTATATGCAATTTATGGTATGTACAGTAAATGTAAAGGCATTACATAAATAGTAAGCGCATGGACCTATAGCAGGGGTACTCAACTTACAGACCACCATCTGATTCCAGACTGGGAACAATTGTCCACCCTCCGCAAACCAGCTGTCATAGATGTAATGGAGGAAGGCAGTGTCTTCTTCAATGCATCTAGGACTAAAGATCTGCCATCCAGTATACACCAGGGACATAAGTGTGAGATCAGCTGATGGATCCTCACACTACTGCTATCTCAAGGTCACACTGCAACAAACTGACTGAATAGTGGCCAGTTAATGCTGATAGACATGGACAAACAATGTGTTTTGGACACTGACAGCACTGTTACGTGTCTACAGCCATAGTGGTCCCTAAGTCAGTATGACCCAACGTGATAGGTTGACTCAGTTCAACTATCGTGGCTCTACAGTATTTGCATCTCGAGGTGTCCCATGCTTCATTATAAGCATCACTATGTTTGGGCTCTGGGTGTTTATAAGCCCAATCATTAGCCTTCCCTTATTTCCGATGAGATATTGTAGGCAGCAGAAACATCCCATATTCTCACATTTTGGTGCACTAACATTAACATCGATGGTATGGCCGGATTACTAGAGAACACTCGTGTTGAGGTCTTGGTCTGCGATCAGAGCGAGGTTAGGAGTCTAGGGTCATAATGTAGATCTCAGCTGCATAAATTTATGGTCTGTTTTTCCCACTAACAAATAATAAATCTTGCTGTAATTAGTTGTACAAAGTTTGCAAAAACGTTAACAAGATGATATCTTTATTGTTGGTGTTAAGCTCAAACCTTTGTGTGACTGCAGACAAAGGTAAGCAAACCCTTACTAAAGCTAGCTGAGTACCCCTGGCCTATAGCGTTATGTGGCTTGTAGTTTCAGATCACTAATAACGAGAGTACTCATGATATGGCCAGGAGACAAAATGTCATCTGCCGGGCCTCACCTTATCCACCTCTATACCATGCGTATTTAGACCAAAGTTCACATTTTATGCCTGACTCTAATGCAGGACACAAATAACCATCTACTGTGTTTTCCCCAAAATAAGACACTGTCTTATATTAATTTTTGCCCCAAAAGAGGCACAGTGTCTTATTTTAGGGGGGGAGTCTTAATAGTCACCTAGCAGTCTCCATTGCTTTTGCAGTCTTCTGTGTAGTCCTCAGCGCTGAGAGAGCATTCTTTTCCTGGTAACGGGGCTTAAATACCCCACCTCTAGCAAGAGATTGCTGTGACTGGTTCAGGAACACCGCCTCAGCCAATCAGAGCCGGCGCTCGATGAACCAATCACAGCGATTCATAGAATGACATCACCATTTGGGGACTTGCAATGAGTGTAAGTAGGTTCTGACCACTGCCTTGTCCTTTTCAGGGCAGTAGCACAACTGTTAGGCAGTTTCAGATAGGGACACAGTAAGGAGAGCCTGTATCTTCCTCATTTACTTCCTTCCCTTACTGTGTTCCTAACTGGTATCTGTCTTCATGGATTTGTCTGGTTTCCTCATTTCTTCCCTAACTTGATCTTCAGCCATAAGCCTGTGACTTTCCATGACAACAGGACTCCATAATTGAACAGTAAGACTCTGGATTGTCTTCTAACTGCAGCTCTGTACCAAGCCAATGGTTCCGAAAGGCTGGTATGATTTTCCTTTGGCGTCCACCACAGCAGTTCTTGATTGATCGACCCACTTATTGTCTCTTTCTACATTTCTGTTGTGTCATGACGCCACAAATGTTTTCACGCACCTTTTATATATCCTAGCCCCCTGCCAAGTCTCACAAGAGAACCCAAGAAGCACTTCATGTCTATCCAGAACCCTGGAAAAAAGCAAATATATAGATAATAGAGATGAGCGAACGTACTCGGTAAGGGCGATTTCGCAATCGAGCACCGCGATTTTCAAGTACTTCACTACTCGGGTGAAAAGTACTCGTGGGCGCTGTCCGTGAGTGGGGGGTTGCAGAGGGGAGTGGGGGGGGAGAGGGAGAGAGAGAGAGCTCCCCCCTGTTCCCCGCTGCTACCCCCCACTCCCCTCTGCAACCCCCCGCCCCACAGCGCACCCGAGTACTTTTCATCCGAGTAGTGAAGTACTCGAAAATCGCGGTGCTCGATTGCGAAATCGCCCTTACCGAGTACGTTCGCTCATCTCTAATAGATAACATTAACCATACAATGTGCTACACATGCTTGACAACAGCGGCGACCCGTTACAGCTGCATTTTAGTTATAGCAAAGCCTCCACCTATTGTGGCCAATGGAAGGTTCACTAGGCATTGCAGAAACAGGTAGAAGTTATTTTCTAATTAGGTATTCCATTTATTACACTTTTACAGTGTAAATTCAGCTTTCTTGTTTCTTAAAAGCGGCAGGGCAGACACAGCGGATAATGGATTTCTCCAGGATGTACAGCATGTTGTCTCCCAATGTGTACACAAACACTTATCATCCATATGTCAGAGAGTAAAAGTATAACCCTTATGTATATACAGACGAAGCTCTTCCATCTTCATTGTTTGCACAGTTGGATACATGCGTCCCTCCAATCCTTTTCACATATAAAATCCAGGATACATTTGACCACTTGAAAATTACAAGGATTTAGAGATGAGTGAGCGTACTCGTCCGAGCTTGATGCTCGTTCGAGTATTAGGGTGTTCGAGATGCTCGTTACTCGAGACGAGCACCACGCGATGTTCGAGTCACTTTCATTTTCTTCCCAGAAAATTTTGCGCCATTTTCTGGCCAATAGTAACACAGGGAAGGCATTACAACTTCCTCCTGTGAAGTTCCAGCCCTATCCCACCCCCCTGCAGTGAGTGGCTGGGGAGATCAGGTGCCACCCGAGTATATAAACTGGGGCCGCCCACGGCTCGCCACAGATGCACGCTGAGAGACATTAGGGAAAGTGCCGTCTTGCTGTTGCTGCTATAGGGAGAGTGTTAGGCTGTTATATTCGTCTTCAAGAACCCCAACGGTCCTTCTTAGGGCCACATCTGACTGTGCAGTACTGTTGAGGCTGCTTTTAGCAGTGTTGCACATTTTTTTTTTTTTGTATATCGGGCGTGCAGACCATAGCATCCTCAGTCTGCAGTCATTTTACTGAGTATAGGGGCAGTACTGGTGAGGCAGGGACAGTGGTACAGGGAAAGAGGTATACTGGCTATATAGGCAGTGGGCTTTTTCAAAAAAATTGGAAAAAAAAATCTTTGGGCTGCCTGTGACCTTCTTCAGTTTACTGCGTGTCTGCTGGGTGTAGTAGTCGCTCAGTTATTACCCAGCTAGGTGTTACTGCACCCTTGCGCATAATTTTGTTCTGGCTGCACTGTGCTTTCAATAACCACAGTCATCCTCCAACAGGGAAATCCATATACAGGCTATATAGGCAGTGGGCTTTTCCCCCAAAATTGGGAAAAAATACTATATTTGGGCTGCCTGTGACCGTCTTCAGTTTACTGCGTGTCTACTGGGGGTAGTAGTCGCTAATTAATACCCAGCCTTGCGCATAATTTTGTTCTGGCTGCACTGTGCTTTCAATAACCACAGTCATCCTCCAACAGGGAAATCCATATACAGGCTATATAGGCAGTGGGCTTTTCCCCCAAAATTTGGAAAAAATGCTATATTTGGGCTGCCTGTGACCGTCTTCAGTTTACTGCGTGTCTGCTGGGGGTAGAAGTCGCTAATTAATACCCAGGCTTGCGCATAATTTTGTTCTGGCTGCACTGTGCTTTCAATAACCACAGTCATCCTCCAACAGGGAAATCCATATACAGGCTATATAGGCAGTGGGCTTTTCCCCCAAAATTGGGAAAAAATACTATATTTGGGCTGCCTGTGACCGTCTTCAGTTTACTGCGTGTCTGCTGGGGGTAGTAGTCGCTCATTATTACCCAGCTAAGCGTTACAGCAGGCTTGCGCATAATTGTTTCCTGGCTCTGCTGTGTCCGTTACATGATCGCCGTCATCCCGCCAGAGGGAAAGAGTATACAATATATACGCTGCATACGGTGTCTGTCTGGTTTTTCACCTCACCATTTTAAAAAATTGAAGCAAAATACTTAAGGCCTACCACTGGCCTTTGGCCACTTGACTGGTTCTGCGCTGTGATTTCCAGTAGCTCAGTCATACGCACCTAGGTCTCACTACAGGCTTGCGCATAATTGTTTCCTGGCTCTGCTGTGCGCTCCGTAAGCGAAGTCAGCCTCCAACCACAGGCCAATAAGCGGCACATTTAATTACAGCGTTCTGTTTCTGCTCCACTCGTAATACACCATGCTGAGGGGTAGGGGTAGGCCCCTGATATGTTACTGGGGCCTGTCTAGACTGCTACTACTACTGAAATGGAACTAATACTGTGCTCCCCCTATACTGCTGCTAGTGATATGTTACTGGGGCCTGTCTTGACTGCTACTACTACTGAAATGGAACTAATACTGTGCTCCCCCTATACTGCTGCTAGTGATATGTTACTGGGGCCTGTCCAGACTGCTACCGCTGAAATGTTACTAATTCTGGGCTCTGCCTATACCGCTGCTAATGCTATGTCACTGGGGTGTGGAAACGGAGGCTTCCCAAAGACATGATGGCGGCGAGGCCATTTCCCACCAACGCGGTTATTGTTAAGGTGCATATAACCACGGACACGTGGTGCCTCAAAAACATCCCCCTCCTCCAACAATAAAAACATTCTTGGCCACATTCCAAAAACCAACGAAATAAAACCGCGCTAATAGGTCCGCAGTCGCGACCACATTCCCACCAACGCGTTTACTGTTAAGGTACATATTACCAGTCTGACTGGGGCATGCACTGTGGGCCGAAGCCCACCTGTATTGTATGTGACGTTAGCTCTGCTGAGCAGGGCACTGCAATGGGATACATTTATGTACCGCCGATGGGTTCCAGGGAGCCACCCATGCTGCGGGTCCACAGGGACTTCACATTACGGATTTGTACCTGCCAGTTTCTATGTATTAAAAACCCTGGTCAGACTGGGGCATGCAGTGTGGGCCTAAGGCCACCTGCATTTAATCTGATGTTAGCTCTACCATCCGGGGCACTGCATTGGGACAAACTACAGGAGCAATACAGCGCTAATGAGACGTGCACAGCTACACTAGCATTGGAGTCCGCTGTAGGCATGCGATTGCTGAGGGTTTGTGCAGAGGCCTATGTCCTGGGTGCAGTGAAAGTCCGCTTCCTGCCTAGGATTGCTGAAGCTGTGGGCCGAGGCCTATGCCGTGGGTGCGGTGCAAGTCTACCATGTATGGCCGCTCAGATCAATTTTTTGTTCATGTCTTGGGTTTCCTAGGACCCACCTATGCTGTTGGTGGAAACTTAGTTCCCATCGCGGTGTTTGACCTGTCTGGCACAAAGACACTGACTGACTTGGGTAGAGGGCAGAGCACTGACGGCTTTCCCCTTGCAGTGTGGATTGAGCTATGCGACACCATGACGGAATGAATACTGTGTGGCACATGGATTCCCCATTGCTATGCCCACGTTTGCAGCTCCAGATGGAGGTGACACAGGATTGGATTTCTCATTGCTTCTGTACAGCATTGTGGGCTATCTCCCCGCCCCTTTTAAAGACGGTCGCTGCCTGGCCGTGCCAACCCTCTGCAGTGTGTGCCTGCGGTTCCTCCTCATGGCAGACGCACTTATAAATAGACATGAGGGTGGTGTGGCTATGAGGCCAGCGTGTGGCATGAGGGCAGCTGAAGGCTGCGCAGGGACAATTTGGTGTGCGCTGTGGACACTGCGTCGTGCGGGGGGGGGGGGGGGGGGTCAGCATGTAACCCAGGAGAAGTGGCAGCGGAGTGTCATGCAGGCAGTGATTGTGCTTTGTTGGAGGTAGTGTGGTGCTTAGCTAAGGTATGCCTTGCTAATGAGGGTTTTTCAGAAGTAAAAATTGTTGGGGATGGGGGCACTCTTGCCGCTTTTGTGGCTTAATAGTGGGACCTGGGAACTTGAGATGCAGCTCAACATGTAGCCCCTCGCCTGCCCTATCCGTTTCTGTGTCGCTCCCATCATTTTCTTGAATTTCCCAGATTTTCACAAATGAAAACCTTAGCGAGCATCGGCGATATACAAAAATGCTCGGGTCGCCCATTGACTCGAGCATTTTGGTGCTCGCTCATCTCTACAAGGATTTAGTTCTATTTTTAATTTTGCAGAATTCAGTTACTTTTCTAGGCGACTTGGTGTCAGTTTAGAAATGGCTTTAGCCTTCTAAAGTTTTGAAACTGTGCACCATACTACTGCGGGTATTCTGGTTTCATACATGAGAGTAAGGGTAGGACCCTTTTTACATGAGCCGATGATCAGGAAAGAACACTCATTTGCCGCCTCATTGCATCATTTATGCAGACAAGGAAATGCTCGCTCGTGGGCAGCACCTCTCCCTGTGTAAGGACACTTTCATATCTGCGCTGGATGCTCCATTCAGAGGCTCTGCTGCCAACCAAACAAAGAAGACAAAGTGCTGCATGCATCCGGTACAATCCCAGGAAGCTGAGCAGATACCTAACGTACGCCATTATACTCTATGGGGTCCGTTCGGCATTGTTCGGTTCTGTCACACCACGGATCTGTTCAACCAGGGCATCCCCTTTCCTGCTCCCAGGGGATGTGCTACTGACTAATGCAAACTGTATAGGGATGAATGATCACACTATTGTTTATCCCCATTCTAGTGATGTTCTAAGGCAGTAAGGAGCACCGATCTGCATGCTAGTGTATATTGTTGATTGATGCTTGTTAGCAAGCAGAAAATATTCCAGTGTAAAACCTTATGTCACGTCCGTGCAGCACACGAGCACTTTGCACAGCACAGACGCAGGGTGATGATAACAACTACAGTAGTTAATCAACTATTACCCTGAGGAACAGTGTGCACCACAACTGAAGTACGTAACCCAGATGTAAGGCCCGTGCGACACCAGAGTACAACACTTGGCACGGTGACAGAGAACGTACATATGGTAGAAAATAGCCACGCACCACACTATGCGGGACGGTAGCACCACTCCATGGGAGAAGGAGGCCTGGCCCTAACCTAGCAGGGGGGGGGGGGGGATTGGGTGAAGGTCCCTGCCTAGAAGTGGAGCAATCACCTCGATAAAGACGGCCCCATGGTCTTCATCAAATGAAAAGCAAAAATACAACTAAAAAGGAACCCGCAGCAACTTATCTGCAGGTAGCACAACACCCAGCACAGCAGAGCTCCAAACACCAAGTTCTCCACTATGGAATAGAATAAACAGCACTGACCCCAGGAGGGGTGAGAATACATAACCACTCTGCACCTAAAAACTGGCAGAGTGAATAGTAACCACACCTCCACCCTACTCCAAGGCATTAGTAATCCAGCATGCATCCATGCAGCAAAGGCCGACAGAACAAGCTGTCTCTGCACATGGTGCATTAACCCTTGACCTGCATAGCAAAGTGACAGGTCTTAGCCCGTGTTGAAGTCACCATACCACAACGTTGTTGCGACTGACCATCCGCGACACCTTAGAGTTAGATTGTGAACCTAATGGACTGGGGACAGGGACAGATATGAGTGATGGTGATCTCCATCTGTGTCCACCATTACCTTAGCTTCCATTTCAGGTTAAGGGCTAAGTGTTCTGCTCTTGCTGTATATTACCTCAAAAGACTTTCATGATGTTCTCTACCATGCACAGAAATATTGATCCCGAACACACTTCCAGGCTATGTAAGGAATATTTGACCAAGAAGGAAAGTGATGTAGTGCTGTGTCAGATGACGCTGCCTCCATAACCACCCAACTGAGATGGTTTGGGGTGAGTTGGACTGCAGAGTGAAGGAAAAGCAGCCAACAAGTACTCAGCACCTCTGAGAACTCCTTCTAGATTGTTGAAAAACCATTCCAGGTGACGACATCATAAAGCTGAATGAGAGAATGCCAGAAGTGTGCAGAGCTGTCATCAAAGGAAAAGGGGGCGACTTTGAAGAATCAAAAATGTAAAACATATTCTGGTTTGTTTGACATTTTTTTGTTTACTACTTAATTCCATGTTTTCCCTATAGTTTTCATGTCTTCAATATGAATCTACAATGTAGAAAATGAAAAGAAGCATGGAATGCAGGCAAACATTTGACTGCTATTGTATGTAGTATATAGATCCTATACAATGTGATAGACTGCTATTGTATGTAGTATATAGATCCTGTACAATGTGATAGAACCAGTTTTGAATGGTAAATTGTCTTCCAGCAGTTCCACCGCCGTGATACATTCTATATATGACCCTGCAGTGGGCCTCAGGCTTACAACTCATGTAGCTGCCTCAGCAGTCTCTCTTTCCCTGAGCAGGAGTGTGTCTGGAGATATGAAATCGGATGCAAATGGAGGTACAGCAGTGCCCCATAAATGTCTTTAGGAGCCTTACTATTGTTCTGTACGTTATTGAGTTTCTAAGGAGCTGTAAAGTAGCCATATTCATAAGGCAGAAGCTGTAGAGATGCCTTCCAAGATGGATTTCTCCTTGAAACAATGCTGTAGGTTTGGCTCTTTTGATAAACGCAGACACTAGTGTGATGGGAGCAATTATTATGAGATTGCTAGGAAGTAGTGCCAATGATATCGCTATTTAGGGACCTTTAACCCTTTCCAATCCACTGTCTGACGTCTAAAGACATTCTGATTGAAGGCTGTACAGCTCTGATGCCGGAAGACGCCCGGCAGGGTATTCTTACTGTAGATTACTGTCCGCTCTGTTGTCGGGGGCCTCTCCAGCATGTCCCATACCGCAGTACTTGCTCTAGCCAGCAGATGGCGCCATTGTACAATGGCATAAAAGGGAAAGCCCCCTAGGAAACCCTGAATCCAAAATTGGATTGCAAAGGGTTAACATTGGACAGAAATAGTGCATTCGGACATCTCTGCGTCACATTCTTATCCCTGGGGCTTGAATTCCACATCTCTTAAAATCCGCGCATCTTTACTTTAAAACTGCATGATTAAATTCCATGGTGGAAAAGCTTTCTGCTGCAGAATTAAGGATGTCTTGTGGAATTTCCAACATACAGGAGATGTAATTCTGCAATTAAAGTCTGCTGAAGAAAACACAATAAATTCAATAAGGTGTTCCGCAGAATGTATTCGGCAGTTAAAGCCGCAATAAAATCCGCACTAATTGCCAAAATCCGCATCTGCGCTGACAATTCCATTCCCATGGGAAAGGTCCCTTACCTGGAAAAGAAGTGCGGCATAGACATTGCTAATTGACTGCTAAAAACTGATTTCCAGAGCTTTTCCCAGCAACGGTTATACTAAGTCATACCTGCTGCCGGATCTGCGACCATGGCAGCGGTGACAAATAATACATCCTACTTTAAATCTCCTTGACAATATCTGAGCTCTGAGCCGCACATCAGGAGTATATTACATGACTGTAGACTTTAATCATTCAGTATGGATGTCAGTGAGAAGGAGATGCCAGCATGGTTCAGGCTAATCAGCAGCTTATAAATAGAGCCTAATGGGCCCGGAGCTCAGAATTAGAACTGTTTATTCATAATCCTTGGAATACGCTCAATGAGGAAGACGCAACTTGTAGATACCAATGCGAAGATGTGCACCTATATAATCTCAGCAGATTTATGGCCATGCGCTTGAACCTTGCACGACAGAGTTCCCCGATCTTCTATACTTTGTGAGCCACATTCACAGAGCTGTCAAGTCATCCGGATATCCTGGGAGACACCTGGGTTGTCCCAGGTGTCCCATGGGATATCCGGTTGACTTGACAGCTCTTTGAATCTGGCTCACAAAGTCACCGGCTTCCCTCCCCCAGTCACCCGGTTTCCTATACTACCACCTCTCCCCCCCTCCACCCCTCTGTTGTAAAAAAAATGACTTTACTCACCTTTTTTTCATCTTCTGGGTGCCTCAGTCACTGTCCTTGCTCAGGAGAGGCTAGAAGAGGTCCGACATGACTCTAGCAGAGCCAGGCCCAGAGCTCTGTAGTAGAAGCAGCCGGCAGAGAGCAGGTCTAGGGGAACTTATGGTGTGGGCAGATAATTTGAAAAGTGCATGGGGGGCTGTGTGATGCTTGTGGAGTACACAGGAAGCACAGGGCTTTTCTGGGATTTGTAGGAGGTGATGTGAAAAGCACATGGCAGGGAGCTGTGGAAGGCTTGTGGAGGTTTAGTGTATTTCTGGGGTGATTTAAAAACCACATGGGATGTACTATGGGGGCCACATGATGGATGCCAGAATATTGTGAGGGCTAGAGGGGGAACATCTGATTACTGTGGGGGCTACACAGATCATGCCTGATTACTTAATTACATAATTTTGGGGGGGGGCACAATGTGTTGTATGCTTAATTTTTGAGGGCACAGCTTGTAGTATAAGTGATAAGTATAATTTATTATATGGGGCAGATTGTGTGGTATAATTTATTGCAGTAGTTACACAGTAAATTATTATTTTTTTTTTCTTGGCTCACATTGCGCATTGTAATATATTTCTAGGGCACAGTGTGACGCTGTTACTTTTAGTGAAGCCAAAGGCAACTGGGCCACAGACTCCGCAGAGGCAAGAATTCACTGCAGAAGTCATGAAGGTCTGGAGCAGATGGAGAAGAAAAGGAAGCAGTCCAGAGGACGTCACCTGTTAGTCAGTCACTCACTCACTTGCGCATTCTGTCTTTGAATCACATCAGAATTGGGTTCATATGTAAAGTTTACAGCATTCCAGTTTGCTGCACTACACCTCTCAGCATATACTTACCTTGTTACGGTCACATTGGGAGTTGTACTTTCACATGGTAAACCTTCCATAACACACAATGGGTTACCAATAATGCTTTGGTGTACTAAGTATACCAATTAGAGATGAGCGAGCGTACTCGGTAAGGACAGATACTCGAGTATCGTCCTTACCGAGTACCTGCCTGCTCGCTCGCAAAGATTAGGGTGTCGGCGGGGGTGAGCGCTGTGTTGCGGGAGTGAGCAGGAGGGAGCCGGGAGGAGAGGGAGATCTCCCTCCTGTTCCACCCCGCTCTCCCCCACCGATCCCCGCTCCCCGCCGGCACCCGAGTACGCTCGCTCATCTCTAATACCAATGCATTATTGGCAACTCAAGTACACTATATGGACAAAAGTATTTGGACACTGCAGAAAAAGGGCTTTATTATTCTATATAGTTACGTGTCAGCCTTGTTTTTCTTGTATTACAGCATCAACAAATCGAGGCATACTTTCCACAAATTCTCTGTAAGTATGGGCAGGAATACCTCGCCATCCCTTGTGCAAGGCTGTGAGAAGAGATTGTTGTGAGGATGGGCGTGGGTGGCAGTGTTGTACCTGTCACTCCAGTTTGTCCCACAAGTACTCGACTGGATGAATAGCTATCACTAAATAAGCAGCTTTTTATTTTACCCATGCCCTTCCCAGCATGCCGTTCGGCAAACTCAGTATTTGCATATTTGCTGATTTTCTACAGTGTCCAAATACTGTTGTCCATATAGTGTATACAACATGACTTGACTGCACCGTCTTTCATTCTTTCTCATTCTCACTCTTTTATGTTCTCTTCCCCCCAAGTGTTAATATATTAAATGTGATGAAACACAAATTCATGAAATTTTAATTTACAGGTTAACATTTCATGTTGAAATTTGGAACACTGTTATTACACCATCAGTTTGGGGCCGTTCTGGGTATACAATATGTTGGTAGGGTTTCTGTTTTTTTAAATGGAAAAACAGAGAAGTCTGCAGTGTTATTGTCCGGTCCAAAAATACAGAAATGGAAGCAGACAGTAGCCTTTCCATGGAGTGTCTTGTACTCATAATGTATACTAGTGCACAGTATTCATCAGGAAGTTAGAGAAGCAGTGCAGCCATCTTTGTTTGTCCAGGCTTGGAGGGTCCATATAAATGTAACTTTGCTGAATGATATATCTGTTGAAGCTTCAGACTGTCTAGTTTAATTTCATACCACCTATTAGTTGTCTAAGTTTGTGTCAAAAATTGTGACAGAATTTGGTGCAATTTTTGGAGCATGATGTTGCATTTAGGCCACACTCCTTTTTTGTCAGACTTTTTGTAAAAAGTTTCCGAAAGTGTCTAAAAACATCTGATAAATCTGGCACAGTCCATGTAATACAATTTTCTGGCACAGTTTATTCCAGAAAACTGGGGTATTTCCAAGAGTAACTCTGCCCCACTGAGTTAGGATAAGTCTTTTGGGAAACCACTGAAAACATATAGTGATGATGGTGGACATATATGACCATATGACTAATTCAGCCTGTTATTGGATACTATGGGAAGGATGTGAGGCCTTCCTTGTTGGTAGATGTGAAAGTTTGCAAACCAATTTAGAAGTGGTCAGAGCAGGGCTGTGTCTATATTGGGTGCAGAGGTAGTGACTACACTTTGGCCCTGGTTCTTGGGTGGCCCAGAAGCCCCTTGCACATAAGAAGACCCCAGTAGTATGAGTGACACATGGATGTTTGGAGACAGATTTGCACCCAGGCCGGGGAAATTCATTATCTCCAGTTCAAAGACACAACAGATAATAGCTCAGCAGGCGTCTGTGATCACATAAATGTTATTGTACAGTTTATATTTAGAAGTAAGGGGGTATTTCAGCCAAAGTAATCATTTTTATAACTGGAAGCACAGGGGTTCACAAACATTTTCTTGTTTAGTTATTAAATTTCCACTCTTTCTACAACAATGGCCTTACTGTTCAAACTGTGCAGAATGCAGACTCATTCACTCACAGTAGGGTGGAATCCAATTCTGCTCGTATTGCCGCACCTTTAAAATTCAGGTCGAATAGCAATAAAAAGAAAAATAATCTTGTCCGGCAGCGGGAATAAAGCAGATTCAATCCGTAGTTATGTCTATCCAGATGTAACATCAGTAAGGCCAGACTCACATGGACATATTTGCGTATGCAAAATTTATGCGCGTAATATGCAGAGAACAGAACCCATTGATTTCAAAGGGTTTGTTCACATGTGCATATTTTTCCGGTCATGCAAAAAAACCGCAGCTTGCTCTAGTTTTCCGCGCTACTGTGCAAAAAAAAAATACAGCATGCTCAATCTTTCTATGTTTTTTCGCACCAAAGGTCCCCATGGAAGTCAATATGTGCAATATGTTCGGAGGTGCGGGATATGCTGTGCAATTCCACTGGAAAAAATATATATCTGGGACTCATTAGACTCATTAGCCATTTAAATTTGTGTATTTTTGTTTCTCAGGACGCAAGCAAAAATGCCTTGTGGGCGGCTCAAAGTAAAATACCCCAAAATGTGTGCAAAAAGTCTTGTTGTTAGCGCAAATATGTTGTGCAGAGGTGTGTGCAAAAACAAATAGAGCCATGTGAAGGAGCCCTAAGTCAATGGGCATTCAACACAGCATATTACCTGCGTAAAAAATGCGTACATAACACTGCACAAATACACCCGTGTGAACCAGCCCTAGGAGTGTGTGCCACGTTCCAAATGCTTAAGTGATATTTTAAAACATATTTTTCAAGCCTTATCCCTATAAATGTGATTTTAACTCATTTACTGCCTGCTTGTTTTAGGCTGCTGACAGTATTTGATCCTGAATATTTAAGTACGATGTTGTAGCTGGCTTCAGAACTAAAATTTCCCATGAATCTTTGTGGGCACAATATCTGCCTAAAATGTAGTCTTTAGGGTGGACACACACTTGCGATATTTTCTATCTTGCGCTGCGAGAGCACGAAAGACTCTCGCTTCGCAGTGCAAAAAAGAGGCCAATATAGAACCGGCATATCGCAAGTGGTTTCAATGGGGCCAGCGACAGCAGATATAGCTATTCATGAATAAATAGCTAAGGGCTATGTGTGATTGGCTGAGCGCTCAGCCAATAGCTAAGCAGTAGCTGCTATTGGCTGAGCCCTCAGCCAATCTGCACAGCCCTTTCAGGAGTCGGGGATTTTTAAATCCCCGACTGCTGAAAGAGCTTAATAGCAGTGCCGGGGAGCCAGCAGGAGGACGCGGCTGAGCGCAGGAGAGGTGAGTAGTAATTTTTTAAATTTTTTTACACACTTATTGATGATAATCATTCTGCGGGGCTTGGCAGAAAGCATTGATTTCAATGGGATCAGCAGCAGTGCCGATCCCATTGAAAGCAATGTAATAGAATTCCCGGGACTTCTGCAACAGCTGTGACAGCTGTGGCAGAGGATTCCTTCATCCCCGCGGTCCCCGCGGGGATGAAGAAAACTCCTGCCACAGCTGTCATAGCTGTGACAGCTGTGGCAGAAGTCCCCTGCATTCTCCATCTCTTTTCAATGGGGCTAGCGCTGCTGCCGCTGGCCCCATTGAAAAGACTGGCGATATGTCGGCGTGATGCTGATTTTTTTCTTGCACTGCGATGCAAGACTTTAACTTTAGTCTTGCATCGCAGTGGAGAAAAAAATCACCAGTGGGTGTCCACCCTTAGTCTACTCGACTGTGTACAATCACATAAGCTACCTGTTGACCAAAACATTGCGTTGCCGGTCGCCACCTTCCCCGACTCTCCCATAAACATGCTTGTTCTGCTTGGCTGAATGGGCATCTCATTTATATTGATGGGAGTTAAGTGGCTGCCTATCAACTCTGATGACAAGTATTGAAATGCAATGTATTTCATCACCTCTGATCTGTCCCATAGAATAACAGAACTGTTAACGCATCACTGGACACAAGCTGTACTTCCGGATCAGTGCACAGAAGGTACAGTTTAAATGGTGCACGTTTGTGTGCTCACCATCTTTAGCCGTTATGGCACACTTGGTTGGACTCGCCCATCAGCGGACAGGAGTATTCTCAGGTTTTGACCTGTTGATGAGCCTCCATCACAAGGCCCAGCAGAACTTACGATACCATTAAAGGAGACATGCACCACTTTTGTATAGCTGGACCTTGGGCCCTGAGTCTCATCTTTAGTGGCAAATTTGTGTAGTGCCCCAGAGTTGGGGCCCTACAGCACTTATCTAGCTACCTCATGTGGTGTGCATCTATAATGTCCATTGTGTTGAGTTATGTGTATTGGCCTAGACAGGTCACTAAAATTCAACGTCTGCTGTGTGCTTCAACAAACTTGTGCATGACTGAGCATAACTCACCCTAACCTGCTCTGTGCCTTGTCAGTCTCCCATAGCCAGCCCTGGAATTGGGTAGGGAGGATTCCCTTTGGTCCAGGATTGGTTGGTGGGGAGATATAAAAGACAGAACTTGGGTGTGGTTAGGAAGTTCCATCTAGGTTCTAGTGCTGGAGGTTAGCCAGAAGATGGAGTTGGCCCTTCTGGAGAGTGTGGAGTCTGGACTAATTGATGGAGGCTACATAAGCCAGCCTTGATGCTGGGGCCTGGAGGCCAGCCTTCTAGAATGGGTATTCATGGAGTCAGCTGGAAGGGAGAACTAAAGGAGAGCGGCATCTTTTTCATCGCTGCTTACAGAGGAAACTAAGTCAGGTCAGCTGGGCGGAGATCAGGCTTTGTGACCATGATTTTATCGTATCCCTGCTAAGTCAGAAGTCAGTGTGTCCACGAGAGAACCTACACTCTTCCCTCCATTCCTCCACAAATAACCTCCTAACTCAGCAAGCCTGCAACTCAGTCTGGCAGCCGCCACGTTAGAGAGGGAGAAAGCGAGTCAAGGAAATCACTGTGTGTTAATGCCTGTAATTGAACAGTTGTGAAAGTTTTTACTGCATGCCAAGATACCAAGTGTGAACTGTGTGCTTGAATTGACCAGAATAAATTAACCGTGTGCGTTTGGTTTTACTGCAACCTGTTTGGACTTGTCTCTTTATTGCGCTAGCATTCAAAGGCACTGGCGTCACAATCGAAATTACAGGAAATAGAACGGCTATGCCAAGAACCCCCTTGCAATCCACCTGCAGCATCAGTCGCCATTCTAGGTAGGGTAGCAACCACCATGACCAAACCAAAGACAGAACACCAACTTAAGCTACTTCTGCCAACTCTGGCTCGCTGCACTAGGCTGACCCTAATGTCATATAATAGAATTAGAAGGGGTTTTCTGCTTCTTAAAAAACATTGTATGGGCAGAGAATGGACAAAATTATAGATTAAAAACCAGTGAGATGTCCCCTTTGGTCCAGCGCAGCTGATACCAGGAAATGGCAGGGATAGTAGCTCCTGCAGCAGTCATGTGTTGTTTACGATACGACTGCAGCCAATCACTGCCCACAGCAGTCACGTGCGACTTATGGCAGTATCACCTATGAAGCCAGTGATTGGCTGCAATGGTCACATGAGCAATGAACAACACATGTCTGCTGCAGGAGCTTCCTGGATAGAAGCAGCAGGTAAAGGGACAGTTGCACTGGACAAGGTGTGAGGGGGACAGCTAACAGGTGAGCACTTACTAGTGACATGCTGGAGAGGCCCCCCGACAACAGAGCAGTCAGTAATCCACAGTGAGAATACCCTGCCGGATATCTTCCGACATTGGTGCTGTACAGCCTTCAATGAGAATGTCTTTAGACGTTAGACAGTGGATTGGAAAGGGTTAAACCAGGGCATGGCTGTGTTGCGTGCGCATATGAGTACGCCCTGCATGTGCAAAAAAGTAAAGTATAATGTGCAAACACACGCGCAAATCAACTTTGTTCATAGCACAATTACTTAGCGCTAAAGCTTACGCATTCGCTCATGTGAAAGAGCTCGTAATCTGTTATTTTATGCCATCCTCTGCCCATGTATTTGTTTTGTAGTCTCAAAAAACCCGTTTAGGGCTTCTTCAGATGAGTGTGATGTTATCCCGTTATGCGGACATAATAATCACGGCCGCATAACGAGACGGAACAAAATTATTGATTTCAATGGTTTTGTTTTCATTAGTGGTATTCTCACGTGTTAATAGCACAGGAGAGAAAAGGTAGAACTTACCCTATTCTGCCCTACGTGCGGGAAAGATAGGGCAAGAACTATCATCTGACGTTTTTTTCAAAATCACGCGCTATGGCACAGAGTTTGAATCGACCAAAAAACAAAAGAAAACAGTTCATGCGCCACTACACTCTATAGCGGCGAGCATGTTGCACATACGCCCATATCTGTTTGCCCTTAGACACTGAATAAAGAGCGAAAGTAATAAAAACATGACAACGATGAGAACAACGAGCCCCTGGACATCATTTACGTGACACCTAATGGATGAATTCTGTAATAGATTGTCCATTCTCTGCCCCATTTGGAGCTTGCAGTATAGTTTCTCTATGTTGGAAGCAGACGCTACAATTACGAAAAAGTTGGAACTGAGCCTATGGCACAAATACTGAAAATTATGCCCCCCCCCCCCCCCCTCAGTCTAATCCATTCCAATGTGCGCCAACGTCCATAAGTACATTAATGGCTATTGTATTTATCAGACTGAATAGGAACGGCATCTGTACCTCTAATATAATTCAGTCTGCACAGTCCCAGATGTTAATGAGCCATTTCCCCGCTATCTTCCGTACTAATCTTTATCATTCTAGAACATAACATTCCCAAATGGTCAGCGACTATTCTCATATTGAGAAATATTTGTTCCTATTCTCTCCTTCATTAATAACACTAAGATAAAGCCGTAGATAGGAGAATACCCATTCCTGTTAGAAAAGAAGACATTCCATTCACAACCCCCTTTCCCATTATGTAATTATGCTGATATGTTGGTCTTTGTGTTTATTTGTGTTGTCAGGCTATCTGATGGCTTCTTATGTGACAATCTCCACGCCGGACTGTCTCGTGCTGCGCTGCGTTCCGGCTCAGTGGTGCGGAGCGAGAGATAACAGAAGATGGAATGATAAATATTAATAGGTATTTTCAATCCTCAGTTTAGCAGACGCAGCCTAAACAATCTAAACAGCAAATAACAAGCCACATTACTATACTGCGCAAGGGGCGATCAGACAGTGTGCACTCGTATGAACCGCCACGTAATAGCAAGAAGAGAAGAGGAAAACTTTGCTTAAGTCATTTAGGACCAGGACACTTTTGTTCTTCATGACCGTACATTGGTTTTTCTTTGTTTTATAATGGTATAAACTTTTTTATTCTAATGGTCTTTTATTGGACTGTGGCATACACATATTTGTCACTTCAGGAATGTTTATTTATGTATTCAGTCTATGTACTATATATTTAAATTTTGAGTAAGGGCTTATTCAGACGACCGTATGTGCAAAAAATGCTCACCGCAGCGAAACGAGGAAGGATGAGGTATATTTGCATGCGTGTCTGCGCGTATTACTGAACTTTTTGTGTATGCAAGGCCAGCTCACACGTGTGCGACACACCCTTTCCATTGATTAAAAAGGCTTATTAGCCTAATACAGTCTAGATGTGTTCTTTTCTCCACAATTTGCACAGTTTTTTTTATGATTCCTCTTTTGCGTATTTGAGCACTTCTCTTGGTCTTCTATGCGCAAAATGCATGAAAATCGAGCAGGTCTTTCTTTTTTTGTGCACACGCAAAATGCACTAATGAGAATGAACCCATTTAAATCAATGGGTTCAATTCTCTGCGTTTTGCACGTGCAAACACGGTCATGTGAAGAGGCTTAAGTCTGTGAAAAAGTACATAAAACTGTAGGGCAGAGGCATAGCTCGAAGCTTCTGGGTCCCAATGCGAAACCTGGAACAGAGCCCCCAACTATAATGCTTTATTTATAGTACTGGGCTCCCTATATGGAAAAGAGAGGTCTTATAGGCCCCCTAAGGCTCCTGGGCCCGGGTGCAACCGAATCCGCTATAGTTACGCCCCTGCTGTAGGGTATAAAGCCCCTCAAATGTGACCTCACAGTAGCTAAGAATGTGAAGTTGCTTTCTAATTTTATTCATCTTACTATTTAAATACATTATTTTGGTGTCCTTCCATGGTTTCATGTATTGTAGTACTGCTCCATTCGAGCCGGACATGTAGCTCAGTTTACCCAAACTAGTGTGATATGTACACAGTGACAATGGTGGAGAAGCAAGGACATTATACACAAACATGCAGACACATGCCATTCAGACTTACATGAAGGTTGGGTGAGAATCCCTAACGACATGAGAACGGTTGTCTTTAAGGATTGGCACTTTTAGCAAAACAGTTACTGCAAGTCAGAAGGACTTCACTCAGGAGACATACAGACGTTTTCCAGGACTCTTATTTCATTGGGAAATTCACTTGAAATGTTTTGCTCTGATAGAGAGATATTAAAGATATGCTGTCAACTACTGGGGGACCAAGAATATACAGTGGTTTTAGGCTCTAATCTATGTAGAACACCCTTGGTCTGATGTTCTCCATGTAAGGGCTAGCTTATATTATGCGAATGTCTTCATTATGGGTTTAGTAAACAAACAATTGTACTTGACCTCAGAAAGATCTGCTGCTTGTCCTATTTCTATAGCCCACTTGTAGCCCACACATTGTAGATGGAGTCATTTACTGATTCACAGCTCTGGTAGGGGTTGTGCAGAGCTTGGCCATCCTCAACATTGTCATTGAGCAAACTGGACACATCTTCAACAGAATCCCATAGAAGGCAGTGATCAGTAGGAAGCACCGACGAGAAAGGCTCAGGTTGAGGGTTTGAGATCATGTATGGATTCTCTAGAGATGCTTCTTCTCGATTTGGGATGCATATAATTACAAATGTCAATATATTTAGTATCAGTTCCAGAAACTCAGCTACTGTACAAACCGAGACCCCAATCCAAAGGCCCACCAGACCTCCGATACTTGAGAACAAGTCAACAAGCTGCAATAAAGAAGAAATGATACATTTTACATGTTCCTTTATTTAGTCAAAGCTGGGTGAATATACTTAAATAATAAAATACTGTATTATCCAATGTCTAATTGTCTATTTTCATGGACCATTCATAAAAAGACACTGAAAACTGACAATTTTGTGGATAAAACAATTATTTGATCATACACAGACTGTGGCAAAAACATATCTTTACTCAACAATGCTAATATTGGAATTAAATTGATAATTTTGTTGCCAAGGTTCAGGTCTCAGCCCATAAGGGGGATATAATAAGAGGTCTACACAGTCAATGATAAGCTAAGAAAGCAATATAATTGGTACAGATAGATGTGGAAAAATGATTAATGATCCCAACCTACCTATAAATTCATAAGAGATGTTATGGGACTGTACCCGGACTCCATACTTGAATCCTGGAGTCAGGAGCTAACTGAAAGAGACTTGTGAACTTTGTGTGTTCCCTTATCCACATTGTGACCAAATAGGTTATATTATTTTATTGCATTCAAGAATCCCTGCAATATTGTGGTTTCCACATGCTCTGAAGCCCCATTTACACGCAAAGATGATTGCTCAAATTCGTTCAAAATATAGAGAGAATGACAGTTTGAGTCATCATTTTGCATAAGACGCTAATAGGCACTAATATCCACTAGCAGCTTATTACCTTCATTTGCATGTAAATGAGCCTACTTGAGCTGCATGCAGAGAACAGAAGGTGGTCTGTTATCTGCATACAGCCTTTTTGGTCTGCCACAAAACTGCAGCTAAATACAATGTCATCAGCGCTCCCGTGGACAATAACAGCGTGCAGTCCCTGCTATCAGCTCTCTGGCCCAAGGATGGATTTTAAACTCAACTAAAAATCATCGTTCGGACGAAAAGCTAAAAATGGTAGCATTTATACGCAACAATTATCGCTCAAAAGACATCGTTTGCGTGAATTTTGATTGATAATCATTGCGTGTAAATGGGGATTTAGTGCAACTGTGGATGAAATAAAAGGTGACTGCTAGAGGCATAATCTAGAGTGTGCTGAGATCTTGAGTCGTACCTGCATGGAAGGAACTTCTTCTATCAGTTCATAGTTTAGCTGCTGGTAATACACCACAACCTTCACTATGTTGTCTCTAAAAAAACACAATAATTTAGAAAATCTCTAACATTTTATATACACATGGGAATGATTTTGAGAAAAAAAAGACATGTTGCATTTGTTTCATGCTGCATCTATCATATCATTGGTAGGCTTACTGATGGGTAATCTAACTAGAGTTGGAATTTGTCATCAAAAGGACAATCCCATTTTTATTAAACAACTGCTCCGATCCCGATGATCCAGCAGCCGGGCCCTTGGAGTTCATCAGATATCGCAGTTAGAAGCTGGCAGAGTAAATATATGATCGCCCCTTCCAGAGCAGGAGCTTATTTTTCGCCACTCTGGCTAGTAAAAGGAGTTTCTATGATGTCTATATTCCTAATCAAGGCATAAAAACTGGGCTTGTGTTAGTAGGAGCATGAAGTTCAGGCGACAAGAGAAATGTAGTCTTTTGCAGAGTAATGCTACTCCTTAGTTGATTTACCTAGGGACCCTTGATGAGGATATTGTACAGGACATTTCTTTTACAGTTGAAAGATCAAGGCCCCATCTAGAGAACATTTATACTGTTGAGGGATATGAAACATGTATACTCAAATATATGTCAAAATGGCATGTGTATGAAACGGTCATGTCCGTTCAACTTGTTGGTGAAACTGACAAATAGAGACAGAGGAGGATGACAGGCTGAATGACGAGTAACACTCTGGGGTTTCTAGATAGCAAGACGTGTGACAGACGGTGGTGAGACAAAGATAAAGCCTTGGGTCTCTCCCTGGATCTTGCCATGACTGGACCTGCCAAAAAGTGGAGCACCCATTTGAAAAAGGCAACCCCATGGCTGGAACCTAGATAGTTACCCTAATCGTCCCTAGGTGTAATATGGAAGTCAGGGAATCCAATAGGACAAAGCAAGACAGAACAAGCAAATAGATAGCACGAGGAAGCAGAACAAGAGTACAGTAGTTATAATCTGAGAGGAAATAGACAAGTCCGAAGTACAAAGTTCATGACAGGAGGGCACAAAGGTAGCATTCAGAAGCACAAGACAGAAATAACTAACCACTGAGAATGATAAAAAGACAAGTGTATATCCGGCATCCTCAGCACACAGGAGCTGGAATAAATACACACAACAAGCTACTAATAGGCTGGCTGAGGTGATAGACAACTCAACCAACCAATCAGCTTAAACATCAAAGAGTTTCTCCCTTGCTGTCCAGTGCCAATTGGCACTGTGCCTGTGCCAGTGAGCACATCACGTAATCCAGAACTGACGTTGTGATGTCACACCAGGCTTGCACAGGCACTTGAGCCCCGTCACCGCGAGTGGTGCCTCGACACATACTATATGACTGGCTCCTATTGTTATGTTACTGTATCTAGACTAAAGGTGCATTTACACACAAAGATGATAGCTCAAAAGATGGCTTTTGAGCGATCATCTTTACATAAACTAATACTTAGTACTAATGCCTATTAATACCAATTGGTAGTGTATGAGCCGCCGGGAGCTGTATTCAGGGAACAGACCACCAGCTGTTCTCTGAATACATTCTCTTTGTTCTGCCATGGGGTTGACAGCTGAGACAATGTAATCAGTACTCCCCGGGCGGAACACAGCATGCGGTCCGTCTTATCAGCTGTTCGGCCAAATGATGGATTTCATACCGAACTGAAATTCATCGTTCAGCTGAAAAGTGAAAGATGGGCAAATTTACACACAACGATTATCGCTCAAAAGATGGCTTTTGAGCGAATTTTGAGTGATAATCATTATGTCTAAATGGGCCTTTAGCCTTCTGATGTAGTCAGGAAAAGGCGTAACTTAATTAAAACCTATTATAATATTACGGAAGGACAGACATAGGCATCTTTTCATCTACTATTGGTTTGAGTAGTGAAGGTAAAGTTTGGTTAACACTTTCACATTCAAGTCAGTGACTATATCTGTTTTTCCCGTCCTATGTCCACTCAACAGCTCATTTCTCAGTGTGCGACCAGCATGTGAAAGGGAATGTTTTCTCTGACATAGAAACCGCTCAAGTATAAAAATGATTAATGTTTGTTGACTTAAATTAGGAAATGTTTTGCGGTACATTTTGTTATTTTCCCTTGCCAGATGCTTATATTAATACATTTTATATAGCCATAGCACTTCATAAGGAGACAGTTTTGTAAATCAGTGGTGACTTTTGAGTTGTTGGCTATTCTTCAACCTAGTGTACTGCTGAAAGTGGTGCCTGTTAGGGCTTAAACACACGACCGTGATTTTGTCACATTCTGCAAGCATATTGCCGCATACGCCAGTGTAGAGAAAGCCTTACAGTGATTGTTATATTGCGTAGCTACTATTATATTACTGATTACAGCTTGTAAACAGACAGGACATGTAGCGCTGGAGCTGTGGTGGTCTGGGACGCATGAGTATAGGCCTTTTATTATTTTTGAGCTTGCCTCCACTCCTGGCTAACCCCAAGCGGGCAACTGGGCGGCGTTCCCTACTCTCACTAGGGACCAAGAAGGGATGCTGGCGTACCAGATGGAAGGGCAGAATACTGACAGAAAAGGCAGATGAAAAGCAACCAACATGAACAAACTAATCAGAACCGAGGCAGATGGAAAAACCTGGCAGATGGTAGCAACTATAGCAGACAAGCTGATAGAGGCAGGAGACTTAAAGAGGCAGACTAGCTAGCACACTGAGGGAATCCAATAACTGGCAGTGATTACAAGTCCCTGACAGACCTTTAAACAAAAGCCTCTGCCAAGGGGTGGAGAGAGGGAGACAGCCAACTCCCCACAAAACACAATAAAAAGGGAGCTCGTGCACGGCAGTTGCACTCACAGGTGTGTGCGCACACGGCGCCGTGCACCACCAGCACCACGGTGGCCAGGAACCCGCACCCCCAGCAGCCAGATAGCAAGCCGGGGGATGCGCCCCGACTGCAAGTCCCCACACACTGCCACCCGGGAGGACCAGCAACCGCCGCATGGTAACACACATAGAACAGGACAGTTCACTCCTCATGTCTAGCCACCAGCACAGACATACAGAATATGATGCTGTTCACCACATATACACAAAATAGGGCTATCCACACCTAATGTCTGGCCACCTGCCCAAACACTGGACTAGCCCTGTTCAAACACATAACACATGTACAAGCATACAAAACCAACAAACCCTACCGTGTTTCCCCGAAAATAAGGTGTCCTCCTCATCTCAAAGATGCCTTCTGCTGGCGACGGGGCTTTAAATACCCCGCCTCCAGCAAAGCGAGCGCTGTGATTGGCTAATCGAGCACTGGCAGCCAATTCCAGCTGGCGCTCGATGAGCCAATCACAGTCATTTACTGAATGACTGTGATTGGCTCATCGGGTGCCTGCTGTGATTGACAGTCGGCGCTCGATCAGCCAATCACAGCACTTGCTTTGCTGGAGGCGGGGTATTTAAACCCCTGTTGCCAGCAGAAGGCATATTTGAGATGAGGAGGACACCTTATTTTCGGGGAAACACGGTAGGGTTTGTTGGAGGCGGGGTATTTAAAGCCCTGTTGCCAGCAGCAGGCAGCTGTGAGATGGAGGAGGACGCCGCGCTGCTGCAGCGCTGCTGGAGACCATAGGGACGCCGCAGACTATGTGAGTATTGATTTTGGGGGGGGGGGGGGGGCACCCGAGAGATGTTCTATTTTCAGGGGGGGACTTATATTTCAAGCCTCCCCCGAAAACCCGATAGGTATTACTATCGGGGTGGATATTTATCAGCATCCAGACCGCGGTAATTAGCTGGGTGTGGATAACACCACACCCAGCCAGCTCAATCATTCCACACCTGTGGGGCTGTGCTGCTAGAGACCTATGTAGCACAACAGATCCCAGCCAGCAAAACTGTTACAGCCTATTTGGAACAGAATATTGGAGAAAGGATTAAAGGTTTTAGGCTTACCTGATAGTTTGTGTATCTTGATATCCTCTTCTACTTTCTATACGCTTTGAGAAGGAGTTCTAATAAAATATAAATTTAAAGTGTAACTAAACTTTTATAAAACTTGTAATATGTCAGAAGTTTGCAACTGTGGGGCTTTAGTACTAAATCCACACCAATCACTAAAATGAAGAAGCACATGAAGACACGTCTAAAGTTTTTTGAAGGCTTACTTATGCTTTAGATTACACAGAGTGGATGTGAGATGAAATCACAGGAACATAATTGCTCACCCCCCAAAATACCTCTCCCTTTATGAGCTGTACTCAATACAATAGCGTTATCAGTAGACCTCACATTTTTCAGGTGTATACTGGTAATACAATAAATAGACATTATGGCTGCAATCATACACTGGCATGCCAAAAGTCATGGGATAGCGGTATGTAAATTGATTATGAAGTAGTGTTTTGGAAGGCCCACACCTGTATAAGATATGGGCTGTTATCTTGTGAGTGAGGCTGAACAGTAGCCAGCTTGCTCCCGGCAAAGTGACGTGAATTATTGAAGTTCAAATGAGGCATAATAGTGGGTGCCAGATGGATAGGAAATTTCTGAAGTTGTGAGGCCATTTAACATTCCTCAATCCATAGTGTCATGTGTATATCAGGAAACCATTATGGAAGGCATTACCATCCTCAGTGGACAGTGGATTGGCCACCCACCGGTGCTTAATAAATGCGACCTGCAGCTTCTGGCTAGAATTGCATGAACAGACAAGTGACTCCAGCAGACTTCCATCTACATTAAATGCTATAGGCCCCGCACACATATCTCGCAGGTCAGTGCAGCATTCTTTAGCTTCCATGGGAGCAGACGACTCACCAAAGTGCCTCTGTTAATGACACTGGACACAGCGCCTCACCTGGCCTCGTGAGGTTGCTAACTGGATACTAGAGAACAGGGTGATGAGTCACGGTACCAGCTGTTTTAGGATGATAAGGCAGCTTGTTTCTATAGAAAATAACCTAGTTCATGTATGCCGAGAACCCCATGAAGCCATGGACCCCAGTTGTCAACAAGGCACTGTACAGGTTGGTGATGGTTTCATACTGGTGTTGGGTGTGTCCTCATGGCATGAGTTGGTTCCACTGGTGCGCCTAAACACATCATTGACCAGTGCCCACTATCTTTCACTGCTAGTTGACCATTTGCAGCTCTTCATGGACTTATGTACCCTCAGAGTGAAGGGTTATTCCAGCAGTATACTGCAGAATGCAGTCAGGGCCAGGTTGTCCAAAATTGGTTCGAAGAGCATTCTGGAGAGTTCTTATGAATGGTGTGGCCTGCATGTTCGCCCAACATGAGCCCAATCAAGCATTTATGAGATGTGGTGGAGAGAAGAAGTCCATTTGCACCTGAGATCCTGCACCGAAAAACACCACGGAGCTGTGGGTGGTAGATGAACATTTGAAATGTCTTTATGCTTGTCAACACTATTGCACTGAATCATTCTTTGGTGGGCTACTACCTTATAAGTGTTTTCTTGTGTTGTTGACTATAACCTCTGTTAGGCACTAAATATCTGGAAACTCCTAGGCAGAGGTGTAACAAAAAACATGGGACTTTATAGGCAAATTGGCACCCCTTTCCAGCATGAATTCCTTTAGCAGCAAATGAGGACATGACTTGAATAGCTTATGACTATTGTTATAGGCGATCGGCCAGCCTTCTCTTCCCACCAGTCACAGCTGTCAACATCCTCCTGCTTGGCAACTTCTGTGTGGCAAATGCCACATCATCCCCTAGCTGCTGCCTCTGCCTGTAGGGCAACTATGTGTAAGCTTAGCCTGACTCTTGAATGGCCAGCATACCCATCCAGCTTTCCTGTCCTCAGCCTGTCCTGGTTCCTTATGGGTCATATAAGGCACCTTCCTCACTAGAAGGTGTCTGAGGAAAAGGTTCATAGTGTTCCAAGTAAAGGTGTTCCATTATTGTGCTTGCTACATGGTTTGCCCTTTGCCTACATACTCGGCTTTCCCAATTCTGCCAGTCTGGCTGCATCTGACTGTTGCCTGCCCTGATCTCCAGCCTGATAATAGTATTGCATAAACACTGTCTGTCCTGACCTCAGCCTGCTATAGTGACTACATCTTTACCTGCTCCATTAGTATCACGCTTCAATACCTTTTGGTGAGCCTGCGTCACTGTAACTGCACTGAGACTACTTCTGGGGAAACAATCTGTAAGTTCCCTGCAGTGAAGACCAGAGCTCTCATAAAGAGGTTAGTGTGTGAAAAGCAGGGGACCCATTAAAGCAGCCCCCAGGAGTAGCCCAAAGCCAAATGCATCAGTGACACAGTGAATCTACTACACAATTTGTGTTACATTATTGTGGTCTCCACTATATCCCCTGTGACTTTTCCAGCTTTACTTGGGTTCTCAATGATCATCCGTTAATTATTTACACCCATTTCCACTTTTCTACTATCCACATGGATCACTGTCTTCACCTCTGCTCTAAGTTGTGATGGGTGCTTTAAGAGTTAGTCCCATAGCAGCCATGGGCGTACGTATAGGAGGTGCAGGGGGTGCAGAGGGTGCAGTCGGGGCCCCTAGGGGGCCCGTAAAGTCTCTCTTCCACATATTGCAAACCAATACTATCAATGAAGCTTTATTGTTGGGGGCCCAGTTCCAGATTTTGCACTGGAGCCCAGCAGCTTCAAGTTATGCCTGAGATAGCAGCTGCTGTGTCTGATACTGTTGTAGTTATACCCATGAACTAACTTACTTGTGAATGATCCTAATAACTGTTCCTGCATCTTTAGAAATCATTAATTTAGTATTTTAGTAGCTTAGATCGCTTTACTCATCAGACTACAATCCTATAGAGGAACTTACCAAGTAGGCATTGCTAGGCCATTGGGATGAAGACAAAGTAAGGTCAAAGTTCTCCTCACTAACAACAGAGATACAAGTCAACATCAATTAGTGATTGTCATCATTTCAGTCTATATAACACAGATTATATAACAATACAGCCTAGAAATGACCATATTTCATGTTTTAAAAGAGATAATCAATGTTGCGTTGTAGGAATGCTTCCCTCCTTCCCTTAAAATCACAGCGGTGAGAGAAACAACTAAGACATTATTCATTGAAAAGGAAGCCAAGAATACAACATCTGATAGACTTCAGGCCAGGCTCAATCACTGTAGACCCTAGTAGAATGCAGAAAGCCATACTATAATATGGAGGAGCTACTTGTTCAATGCAGACTAAGGGCTCTTTCCCACCAGTGCAGGCGTTTTACATGCGCCAGCTGGCATCGTAAAAACGCTTGAACGGGAGCACAAATCTAATGTTTGTGCGCCCGTTCTGATGGCATGGGCCCGGCGCATATGCGCCGAGGCCGCAATGCCATTGCTTCTTCTACCCTCCCCATGGCCGTCTCATCTCCTCTCTCTTACCCACCAATTGCTTGCAATGGGAGTGGGCGGGATGGGAGCAGAGCTAAACAACCGCCCCCTCCCCACCCCTTGTCTGCAGTCAAGCTCCGCCCCTGCCCCCTCCCATTGCAAACAGTTGGAGAGGAGGAGAGAGGAGGAGAGAAGTGGGAGTGAGTTTAGCAATTACGTTGCTAAATTCCCTCCCACCTCCCTTCTCCAGCCAATGTCATTGGCTCCCGTAGGAGCCTATGCAGCGGCCGTTGTATTCCGGGCACAAACATAGTTCCAGGACTATCTTTGCTGCCCGGCGTAAAAGCACCCAATGCTATATTTGCTAGCCAAGCGCTTTTACGCTGCGGGAATACGCCTGTGTGATCTGATGCATTGGAATCCAATGTATCAGATGGTAGCGTGTATTGGCTGGCGGGGAAACGGAGACCGATATACTCTTGTGTAAAGAAGCCCTAATAGTGCAGCCACTCACTCAACCCAGCCCAGATTGGGGAGGAGTGACTGCAAGCAAATATAGTCTGCACAAGTGAACAGATACCAAAGATGCCAGTGGTATTATTGTATCTTGACTCCACCAGAACTACAGAGTTGAGATAAGATGCACACCCACAACCAACGCCCCCAGCTGGATTGGCTGGCCAGGACAATTGGTGGGCATCATCATCTACCCAGCCTGCTCCTGTCACTCCTCCCCAATCTGAGTTGGGTTGAGTGAGTGGCTGCACTATTAGTCTGCATTGAACAAGTAGCTCTTCCGTATTATCGTATGGCCCACTACATTCTACCAAGGTCTACGGCGATTGTGCCTGGCCTGCGGTCTATCAGGTGTTACACTACTGGCTTCCTTTTACAGTGAATGATGTCTTCCTGACTTTGGCAGTTATACTTTCTGTGCATGTTATGTATTAGATATCTGGCAAATTAGAGCGATACATTAATACTGTGAATAATATGAGTGATCCGACTCGACATGATACTTACTCACACTGAAGAGGGCAGTGACATCTGAGTTGGTCGTGGGATAGTTTATACTCATATCTCTCCACACAGTTATCTGGTAAGAGAAAGCACCGTCTCAAGCTACTGGCTGGTCTTGGTCATGCGTTATGTAACATAGTAAGGCTTTAGTTATTGGGAATATATACTTACTTATGGAGAGATCACTGATATTACAGAGAGGGGCATCCAACTCAGGGGGTGCTGGGAACTCCCACATTCTACACCCACAGTTCCTGATCAGCTTGGTTTGAGCACAACTCTTCTTACAAGCCTGAGGACAAGTACAAATGTACACAACTAGATGAGCCATTATATACACAAGTACAAATATGCTTTCGGATGGATTTATGGCTTCCTTCTTCTTCAGCTCTAAAGGTAACATTAGCTTGAATTCAAAGAGATCAAAGAGATCTCAGGTTTTACTCAGGACAATTATTGTTCAAAAAAATAGTTTAACCCTTTCCAATCCACTGTCTGACATCTGAAGACATTCTGATTGAAGACTGTACAGCTCCGATGTCTGAAGACGTCCGGCAGGGTATTCTTACTGTATATTGCCGCTCGCTCTGTTGTCGGGGGGCCTCTCCAGCATGTCCCACAGCGCAGTACTGGCTCAAGCCAGCAGATGGTGTCATTGTATAATGGCAGAAAGAGAAAGCCCCCTAGGAAACCCTGAATCCAAAATTGGATTGCAAAGGGTTGAACAAGCAAAATGAATAATAATTGTTCAGTGTAAACGCAGCCAGTGATCGAACAATGAACGATAATTCGTCCGCCTATAGTTCATTTCGTACAAGCATGGCTCGTTTCTAATTGTTCGGTTTGCTTGGGCGAACGATAATGGTTCAGTGTAAAAAAAACCCTTACACGGCCTCACAGATTGGGTAATAATGTGGTTGGAATTGTTTTCCTTTACTTGTGTCATTTCTTGATTGACTATTCTGAGAATGATGGGTGGAAAGTCTATTCCGTACACAGAAATGGCCCCTTTATATTAATGTAATATGTACAAGAAATATTAGATGTTATCTCATACTCCAACCATCATGAAATGAATACATTTAAATATAACACAATCTAGAAGTATCATTTAAGGTCAAACCCTTGCAGGCTATACTTCTGAGAAGTTTAATAGCTGCTGGTTATGATTGACATCATGCAAATTCCAATTTTGTCCATTTACTTTAATGCTGGATTGACAAAATAGCCTCTGCCCATAGAAAACTATTTAACGGATGAATGAACAGAAATGTGAAGCGTGTAAATGTGTGGCTCTATGTAATACTGTGTAACAACGTAAGATAATACAACATACACTACAACTATAAAATACAATTTTTTTCACAAAATCGGCCGCTAGCTGAGCCCATAATACTCTGCTGATCTGCACTGTGTTAAAACAGGCTGAACTAAATGGACATTGTCTCCCTTCAGCCTAACATACTATGTATGTGTGTATGTATTAAAGGGGTTTTCCAGTATTGATGACCTATCCTCAGGATAATTCATCAATATAGTTAATTGCCAGGAACCTCCCACTCGGGATCCCCAGTGATCAGGTGATCATCCAGCCGGCTGTCAGTGCAGCAGGGCCATCAGCGATGGGATCGGAAGTGGCTTAGCCAGCTTCATTTCCGTTGAAATCAATGTACACCTCCAATACCAAGATCTGACACGGAAGTGTAATAGCTGCTTCAGCTCCCATTGATTTCATTGGGAGTAAAGCCAGTTATAGCACTTCTGCTCCCCACCCCAATGATGATGTCCGGCTCCACTTGTACTGACAGCGAGCTGGGCAATCAGCTGATTGCCGGGGATCCCGAGCAGCAGGTTCCCAGTGATTAACTATTGATGACCCTTCCAGATAATAGGTTATCAATAGAGATGAGCGAGTATACTCGCTAAGGCACATTACTCAAGCGAGTAGTGCCTTAGCCGAGTATCTCCCCACTCGTCTCTAAAGATTCGGGGGTCGACGCGGGTGACAGGTGAGTTGCAGCAAGGAGCGGGGGGAGAGAGAGATCTCCCCTCCGTTCCTCCCCGCTCTCCCCCGCCCCCCGCCGGCCCCTGAATCCTTAGAGACGAGCGGGGAGATACTCGGCTAAGGCACTACTCGCTCGAGTAATATGCCTTAGCGAGTATACTCGCTCATCTCTACTCATCAATAGTTTTTGCCTGGAAAACCTCTTTCAGTGGTAAAGAAAAGGCAAGTGGGCTACTAAGTATCACTCAGATGAATGGATCTAGAAAATCTACTTACATCTATTTAAAATAGACACCGATGGGACTAAATCCCTATGAGTGCTGGTGGGAATAATACAACTGATATCTCAAAGGTCAATTTATGATCAAATATTGCACTACTACAGTTACTACTCAACCGAGAACGCGCCTTCTCAGGATATTGACACTTCTGAAGTAAGAATGAGAAGATGTGCAGATGCTCCGGTCAGTCTCATACTCACCTCTCTACTATAGTCAGTACCATAGACATCAGCGTAATAGTTTGTTATGCTTTGACCATTACTACAGCGACTGCGGTATGGTTCTTGCAAACGTTTGACATGAACCTGTCATAAAAAAAAAACACTTTGTAAAGCTTTATCCACAAAAATGCCATCTACAAATGTTAAAACACATGATCACATGTTTAGTGAGTGGGGATCACCAGTAAATACCACACGGGAGGAATCCCCACAATACCCATCCTCAGGCAGCAAAACTATACAAGCATAAAAAAATGAATAAAGGTTGTCATAATACATATTCCTAGACATGATAATAGTGGGCCAGAACACAATGAGCCATATTCCTGTATCTCACCTCCTATCATATGAATGTGTTCACACAATATATAAGGAGTATGAATCACCGTGCTCATTGAAATATATAGGAAGCAGAACAGAGGGGAGGGGGAGGAGGGGAGGAGGGCAGGAGAGACACAGATGCTGCCTACAGGCTTACAGTAATTCTCTGTTAACTATGTTTTAGCTACAGAAATCACATCTCTACTGCTCAGTACTCCTGTACAGTGATTATGTTATGTATGCGTTTCTGAAACAGACAGTTATAGAGCAGGGTCTGCAGTTATCTGTGCACAGTACAGAGCACAGCACAGCAGCAGGGTTCACGCACCGGTTCTGAGAGGATTGAGAATCAGATGTATGCTCTGCAGAGGGGAAAATACAGGATACATGTCATATAATGGCCAGATATAGTTTTATTCCTTATGTGCATACATGGTAGCTTATTCTGAAAAGTTAGGTGCACTTTTACTTTCCATTCATTTAGCTTTATAAAGGTGATTTATCTTAGTACCCCAAAGCCACACTTAGCAAATACACTTTTAAGTAGGGTCTTGGATTTCATATTAGTCTTCTGAACAAGGGTCATTGCTATTTAACAGACCACATAGTCAGAGATAACTGACACAATTAGTCTAGTAGGAAATGTTCAGGTAGACGTTGGTTTGTAGTTCGAAAGCTGAAAAGGTCTTGTCCCTAATTAAAGGGGAGTGCAGTAATTAAATGTTCCTCTTTGTATACTGAAAAGTTATCCAGTTTTTCCATATACTTTCTGTAAAAATTAACTTTGGATTTACGGATCTCTGCTTGTTGTTTTTTCATAAGAACCTTCTCATACCTGCTACAGATGAGCGAGTGTACTCGCTAAGGCAAATTACTCGAGCGAGTATTGCCATTTTCGAGTACATGCACGCTCGTCCCAAAAGATTCGGGGGGCGGCGGGGGAGAGCTCTCTCTCTCTTCCCCCCCTCCTGCTCCCCCATGCTCACTCCCGCAGCTCACCCCTCACCCCCGCCGGCCCCAGAATCCTTTGGCATGAGTGGGCATGTACTCAAAAATGGCAATACTCGCTTGAGTAATTTGCCTTAGCTCATCTCTAATACCTGCACTTTAACTGCACCGTTGTGTCCAGGACAGATTTTTATCCCTTGGACATGAGTTTATTACATGCCAGCAGATATTATTTATGAGAACTGTAGTCATTTTAATCTCAACCACTCCAAAGAACTTTTAGCAAATTGTACCTTCACCATGCCAATGTCTGACTCCTGCCCAGGCGGGACATTTACGCCCTCGTCCTCGGGGAATGGCATCTTCCTCTGTCCATGCAATACCACTCTTAGTCCAGCAGCTGTGCTCACGCTGCTAATATACTCATGCTGCTCAATATAAAGCTCCATTGTCAGACCTGTCAGTAAATGAGGAGCAGTCAGTATATATTAGTATACTTTTTCTTTATTATTTATATAGAACACATACAGATGTAGCATAAGTTAACTTGACTATTGTAATACAATGTTGTAAATCGAGTCATCACGATGTGCCAGTTATGTTAACAATTGCTACATCTGTATCAAAACCATATAAAGTGAAGTCCGCAGATCACGTGACAGAAATCTATTCAATGCCCATGCCTTTGTATAGAGTGTATGTACTTTCACTTTTTTATATAGCTTTATAACAGATCTACTGAAAATATGTTTCTTCTTCATATTTATACTGCTCTGAGAAAATTAGGGTTGATTGCGTTACAGTACAGCGCCTCTTTGATTATGCAGTAGTAAAAAGCCTCATTACATGGAGATTGATGCAAGAGGTCTACGGAAGTAACAGTTATACCTTGAAGACTAGAGCTCCTATCACTCATACTTCTAGATACAACTGTAGTCTCAGTTCATTAACCTATATAGAAATAGCAAATAATATTCAATAACTTTGATCTTCTAATCCCACATTCATCCCAACAGATGAAGAAATGTGTCACGGCACATAAAAATTAAAGAGTTAGGGAAAAATAAAGCTTAATATGACATTACCATAACTGAAGCCAGCCTTGGTGGCATTTAGGACCTTTATTTCCTTCTTTGCAGATTGATTTCTTGGTCCATTGAAAGTATAGCAGTTTCCAAGCTTAGGATTCAAGAAAGGAGTAAAGAAGCTGAAATGGAAAACACATTCATTCACATGAACACATTATTCAGATGGAATTGTGCATTTTTTCCAATCCAAGCATGCCAATTATAAAAGAAAGTTATTAAAATGCATATATGCTATACACAGCAAAGGCGAACATAACCGGGAGGCATCTGATACAGTTGCTATGGGGCTCATGAGAAGAAGGGGTCCAGTTCAAGCTAGCTCTATTCTTAAATAACAAGTGGATTGGTGGGAATTTGTAAGATTTGCTAGATGTCATCCTTCAGACTCACAAGGGATGATAAAGGTAAGCAGTTACCTAGCAAAGAACACCGGGATTGGCTATCTGGGGATGGTGGTGTAAACGGGCATGCATCAGCAAGAGCAAATAAGGAAGATGGATGACCCACCTCAGCAAGAGCAGGAACTCTCATGTGGAGAGCAATACTCAGGGTGTCCGGGTGTAATATGATTTTTTAAAACGAGATCCCAATCCGTTAAAACAATAAAAGTAGCAGTACTTACTCAACCTCTCCTCCGGGAATCCAGTACTGCAGCCACGCAACCCTCCCTGTTTTTGTTTTGAAATGGTGACCAACTGACTGCTGCAGCCATGTGCCGTAAAGCTGGCATCACTGTTCACATGCTGGGAGCCTTGATGCCAGAAGAACAGCACTTCACCTGCAGTGATCAGGTTGGGAGAACTGCGGTGCTGCAGCACTGAATCTCTGGGGGAGAGGGCAAGTAGGCATGGCTACTTTTACTGTTTTAACAGGTTGGGATCCAGTTTTAAAAAAAAAAAAAAATCATATTATACCCAGACAACCGCTTTTTATCCTTCCTGCCACAGGAAGTAAGTTTATGTCCAGGCTGGGAAGGGGTTTCCACAAATGGACATAAACATACGTCCTACAGATGGCACAGGCTCAGAAGCTGAGCTTGCACCATCTGTAGCAGGAGTCGACCGTTAGTCAGTGTTGATCGCGGCATGTAAAGGGTTTACAGAGGGAGGGTGCTCCCTTTATGATGCCATCAGCTGCAATGTAATCGCGGAAGGATGATAGGTTGCCATGGCAGCCAGATGCCAGACAATGGTGCCTGAGTTTTCCATGGCCAAAGATCGCTATTGTTAGTAATAATGTATTGCAGTTTAGAAGTACTGCAATGCATTATCATAGCGATCGGATCACAGGTTCAAGTTCCCGGTACTATTGTACCTTGTCTCCACTGGACGCTAGGGGCTGACCTGGCTTTGCTAGAGTTAACGCCACCTGTCAAGCCCCTAGCTTCCGATTAGCAGTTTGTGCAAAGGCTCTGTTAGGGCTGGCCAGGGTAGATGGACAGGGATTCCCTACGCCAACCCTCTCCTGTGTCCCTACCTACTTACACCCCTGGGCTAAACCCCAGGGCGACAACTGGGCGATGGTCCCTGTGCTGCACTAGTGTCAGGGACCCCAAGAAGGAGGGACAGGGAACAAACAGGTGGGAACCGTGTGACGACAAGGACTGGGAGACACAAACCAGAGACTACTCAGGAAGCAAGCCGGGTCAAAACCAAAAGGTCACAATCAAGGTACAGGAGGATATGGCAAAGGCAAGGTCCAAGAAACAAGCAGAGATCTAAGCACAAAAGTCAGGTTAAAGAATGCGGGTGTAGTCAGGACTCAGTCAAAAACAAACACTGGAACAGAGGTCTGGGCCACCAAGGCTTATATGCAGATCCACCCCGCCCAGGGGGGCAGGGATAAGACACCTGATGCCTGGAGGGAGTCATAAAAGCACCTCCCCCTGACAGCTCGCACTCACTGGAGCACCGTGCAGCCGACCAGTGGCCCGGCATGCCCGTGCAGGACGCGAGACGAGTCGCCGGCCGCCGCGACCAACCACAAGCGCGGGGAAACCCTGGACAGAGCCGCCGAGCCCCAGCCATGCCAGGAGGAGCAGCCCGCACAGACCGGACACCAGCACCCCCAGTGGTAACCCTTCTAACAGGTTCGGGTTTATGGTCAGAATGACCGCAGTACAGCACCAGGGACAGTCTTATCCACAGAGGCGGGGTGCACAGTGACAACAGCGGGGACAGTGTCATCCACAGTGGCGGAGACCTGCTCCTCTAATCGCGGGTGTGCTGCGAGCTTGGTGGGGCTGCTGTCTCTGTCATCGTGCCCCGCCGGGTTTCCACAACCTCCGCTCCCTGCTCCAGCATCTCTCGTAGCTGCTCCCCCTTCTCCCTCGTGCGCTGTCATCCCCTAGTGGCTCCCATATGTGCTGTGATGCTGTTTGTGAAGCCACCCAAGTCCACTTGCCGGCCCCGCAGTCTATGCCCCCATCCACCCCCGACAGCTGTCAGAGCACTGTCTTCACCCTCCTTCCAGGTAGCCTGTTGCCAGACACAACCAGTGAGTTTCGCCATTGCCCTCTACTGATTGCTGCTAGTGTTCCTGACCAGGGGGCCTGACAGGGTGTGCTGCTTAGGGGCCTGACAGGGGCGTTCCCTCCTTCTAAGTGCTGTCACACCCCTAGCTTCCGGTGTCGACAAGGTACAACAGTACCCAAGTCCCCTACATGGGCATACAAAATTAATAAAACAATAAAAATAGTCAAAAATAAAATGTAAAAAATGTTTAAAAACATTTTTTTTGCACAAATCTCCCTCTTTATTTACCAAAAAAGAAAAAAAAAAGAAAAACCCACACATTAGGTATCGTCACATCCATAACTAACCATACAATAAATTAAACACACTTTTATCATGCATGGCAAATGCTATAAAAAGAAAATATTCTGAGCTGAACAGTCCAAAGGGCGGAGCCATCACTGACTGATAGCTATGTGTGTATGACTGTAAATTCAGGGGTAGCTGTCAATCACTGATAGGACCGCCCATTGGACTGTTCATCTCAGGATGAGCAGAGATATAAATGAATAAAATACAAGTTTTACTAAATGTTTCACTGTAAACTATATATCAGTCTGCTCAGCTCCACCTGCTCTAGAACATCATGTAGTTTGGACAGCGTATTCTAGCTGACAGGTTCCCTAAAGCACATTGGGAATGTAAATGTGACAAAACATCTGCGCAAACTCAATAGTCTACTGAGCAGATGCTGGGTTGTCTATATTGATAAATCTGTGGGTAAATTTTTGTCTGAATACGTGACAACAATATGTGATATATAGTTTTATGGAGGAAGATTCAGTATAACTTGTATTTTATTCATTTATACCTCTGAGCCTGATATGTCATTAGATTATTGGCCATTTCCCGTCCTGCACACAGATGGAGAACAATCATGAATAGAGATGAGCGGGCGTACTAAGGCAAATTACTCGAGCGAGTATTGCCATTTTCGAGTACATGCCCGCTCGTCCCAAAAGATTCGGCGGGGGCGGCGGGGTAGAGTGGGGAGAAACGGGGGGGGGGGGGGGGAGATCTCTCTCTCTCGTCCCCCCCTCCCCCATGCTCACTCCCGCAACTCACCCCCGCCGGCCCCCGAATCTTTTGGCACGAGTGGGCATGTACTCGAAAATGGCAGTACTCGCTCGAGTAATTTGCCTTAGCAAGTACGCGCGCTCATCTCTAATCATGAACCATTCAATGTGAGGAAGATTTCAATATGGTGGTTGTGAATGCATCATGTTATAGATACAAAGTAATGCATTCTATAGTTTATAAGCTGCTTCATCCACATCCCACAATGGTGTCCGCAGTGTGAGTCCTAATCCTTGAGCAGTGATTCCTCAGTATAGAAGATCCGCAGCTCTGAAGTACGTAATATGTTATTAGGTTGTATTACGGTAATCTTACAACTTTGCCGCACACATTTTTGATTTGGACTGTTACCTTTTACATGCCACATCTTTCAGCCCAGACGTAATGCCTCAAAGGAAGCTGGCAGAGGATACAAAGTCAACAGCAAGAAATCACTTGTGACATGTGCCACTATATATCAATGTGCAGCACAAAATCTGCAGTCACATGTTGGCGAGCGAGGAAACTGATCAACCCTTTCATGTTCTAGGTCTTACTAAAGTATCTACATGCATTAACCCTTAAGTACTGGAGCCTGTTTGTGCCTGAATGACCAACTCATTTTTCACTGTTGCATTCCTAGAGCATATTTTTTGCAGGACGAGTTGTATTTTTTAATGGTAGCATTTTGATCACTTTTTATTCCATTTCTCTAAAGACTAGAGTAACAAAATCTACAATTCAGGCATTTGTTTTTACAGTGTTCACAGTGCAGTATAAGTAATATGTTAATTTAATTCCATGGATGAGCCCGATCACAGCGATACCAAATTTATATAACTTTTTGGTTTGCAACCGTTTAACTTTTTTTTTAATGTATTTTTTTTCTATCATCGCACTCAAAGACTCCTAACATTTTTGTCCGTCAGTGAGGGGATTTGTAGGATGAGTGTCACTTTTTAATGGTACCATTTGATGAACTACATGGCTTTTTGATTGCTTTCTATTCCGTTTTTTGGGATGAGAGATAAATAAAGAAAATTAGCTATTTTAGGTATTTTTATTTTTAACGTTTTGCTGTTATTGGGTTTTATTCTGATGCAATTGCCTTATTGCCTTTTTACGTTACTGCATCAGAAATCTGGTACAGGTCTTCCATGCCAGGGCGAGCTTGTGCACCAGCTGTCAGGTGACAGCCTGGCATTTGCTTAAACAGTGGGGACTGGAGAAACCGCCTAGTCACACTGATTAACCCTTTACTTGCTTTGGTCAATGATGGATTGCTGAAGTATAGCAGTGTATTATAGGAATCATAAAAGATGGTCATATTCAAGTCTCCTAGTGGAACAAAAATAAAACTAAAAGTATAAAAAAAACTAAAAAAGTATATATATAAAAATCACTGCATTTGTAATAACCCAGAGAAACAGTTAGTACACTATTTAACCTGCACGTTGCACGCAATTAAGGGCTCATTTAGACAGGCATATATCAGTCGGGTTTTCCTGCCAGATATTCGCTGCTGGATTCTCTGCAAGGGGACGAGGTGGGACGAGAGCTAGTGCACTGAGCTCCCGCCCCCTCTCCATCCCTCGTCACTGTTTGCAATGGGAGAGGCGGGATGGAGGTGGAGCTAAGTTGCACTAGCTCCCATCCCACCTCCATCCCTTGCAGAGAGGGGCAGCGTATATCGGCTGGGCGTGAAAACCCGACCGATATACGCCCGTCTGAATAAGCCCTAAAGAAAATGTTTAAAAATGTTGTATAGATCAACATATGGTGTCATTACAAAGTACAACTCATCCTGCAAAAAAGACCCATTCACAGCACCATTGACCAAAAAAAAAATGTTAAGGGTCTTCGAACGCAGCGATAAAAAAATGTCAAAAAAAGACTATTAATCATACTGACCTTTGGATAAAAAGCAATCAATATGCTATATGTTCCCAAGGATTGGATAATTGAAGACTAGAGTTCACCCCGCAAAAAACAAGCCATCATAGAACTCCGTCAATGGAAAAATAAAAATGTTATGGCTCCTGGAATGCGGCAACACAAAAGCAAATCTCTTTTTTTTTTTTTTTTTTTTTAAAAGTGCTTTTGGTGCATCAAAATTGCAAAACATAAAAAGCTTTATAAACTTGGTAACGCCAGAATCGTGCCAACCAGAGAATATTGTTAGCACATTATTTTTATTTTACATGCTGTAAAAATGAAATCCAAAATCCAAATGTCAGAATTTTTTTTCCCCAATACAAAAAAAAATTATAAAAAATTATACAATACATGTCATTAAAAAATACATCTTGTCCGGCAAAAAACCAAAAAACAAACAAGCCCTCATACGGCTATGTCAATGGAAAAATGTAAAAGCTATAGCTGTAGAAATGCAACTATGAAAAACACTGAAGTCGGATCATCAAGGTGCAAACAAGCTTTGTCACTAAGGGATTAAAGTTCTAAGGTATGTTATATTAATAGCAATTAAGTAGTATAATTCAATAATTAAGCCACATTTCATTAACCTCATGCAGAGTAGTCAGGCCTATAGGGCATTAAAGGGGTTCATTGGCCACATATAAGGAAGCAGATGTAACAGTAACATATTCTGTATTTCTCTATCTGGTCCAAGATGGAGTATTTTTCTTAGAGTGCTGACCTTTCATTGCAGGGTTGATCATGGAAGACACAGGAGATCAGCATATCTTCTAGCCGGTGTCCTAAAGTCATCTGCTCCTGGGTGCTTAGCTGAGACATGGCAAAAGCAAAATTCCTTTCCCTTGCATTACTGAGTAGACCATGTTCCCTTTCATGACCGGATATCAATGACAGCTGGTCATTCAGAGCCTCGTATCTTGATGAATTGAGCTGTGACTTTCGAGCGCGATTGAGATTGCAAAAAGTAATGGCTGGAAATGGAAGGCTGGCGCTGTTCACAAGTGTGACCTTCTCTTGTGTGGGGTATTGCAGGTAGGTGGCAGCTAACTGACTGCACTGCCATAACATGCAGCCCAATACCAGCAACACAAACGCTGCCCAACAACAGCTCCTCCATCGGTTCTGTGAATGGATGATGTTTGGCACTCCATGAGCACTAGTATGACCAAGAGTATGGCTGCAAATTGAGCGTAAACTAGTCCTCTGCTGCAATCCCATGCCCGGGTGAAGGATAGAGGGTCAAGCAGTCATATTCTATGTCAATAGGGTATGAGGATGAACAATTGATGTCTCCTTAATGTGATTCTTATTGCTTTCAGCAGTTTACGAGTCCAGTAGATGGAATGATGAAATGTATAGTTGGGTAAGCTACGGCAATGGTTTATGTAGCCCAACCTGTGTTAATTGATGATAGTGGCATCTCAGGAGAGCATTTCCTACTGTTAATTAGTAGACAGGTAATTAAAACCAAAGAAAGCTGCTTTCAACCCTAGCACAGGGATTTATAAATCTATAAGCTTAGTGTTTTTGTGCGAGCAATTAAGAATATTTACTCCATGCAACCATATTTTAGTGACTTTGTACTTATTTATTATGTTTAATTACCTCTACTTGTAATATTAAATTATAGTTTGTATTGTACTTTTTTAGATACTGTATTAGACGTACAGTATCTGTATACTTCTCATTTGCTTTCCCATTATGACTCTTTGTGCATTCTTGTATGATTATTGAAGAAAGATGAAAAAATGTTAGAACTGTGTTAGCCAGTAGAGCAAAATATGATTGTTCTCAGCAAGAGAAACCAAGTAATCTTGTAGATATGATACCTTGTAATGCCTGACAAAAATACATGATGTTATAGTGAGCTTTCAAACCTACTTTGGGTTCTTTCTCAGGCATAATGAAATAGATCCGAAAGTCACCATATTAAAAGGCAATTTCAAATCACAAAGTCATAGAAGAATTTGGGAGTACAAATTTATAACAACTTTTGACACTTTCAACAGAGGCCTAAATTCTTCAAGAGGATTCATGCGTGACAGGGAAGTATGAGAAGTCTATAGCACAGATAACACTCTGGCCTGCTGACCCCCTAACACTAATTCAGAGACCATAAAACTTTCACATTCTTATCAGTGGACTATTTAAGTATTTACTTATTTCTCTACTCCTCCTGTTGTGGTATTCCTTCAAGTGCAAATTAATCACATCATGTCTGTGCTCATTTTAAAGGAAGATGAAATGGTCTAAATCATCCAAGTCATAATTTGGTAAATCTTGCTCTTGTGTCCATGAGAATAAAGGCTAGAGTAAAGCAGTAGCTTGGATTCTGGCAAGAATTGCACCCGCAGCTTGTTTGAGGACTTTAAACAGTTATTACCGTATGTCAGAAAGATTTAGTATCTACAAAAGAAACTTGCAGCCATATAATGACAGAAACATCTATCAGAGACAACCCAACTCCCCACAGAGAAGGCAGAGGCAGAAGAAAAAAAGGACAAAAATACAGTAAAATACAGAATAAAATAAAAACATATACATAAAAAAGAAAATGACCCACCACTGGCACCAACAAAATCTATCACCATATACACCCTGTAATCCAAAAGTATGCAAATTATATAACAAAACATCTGAAACAAAATAAGGGTTCCATTCCTGTACTTTATTTGAGTGTAAATATACTAGTTTACAAAAATTCAATGGGTTCATTCTCACATTTTTTTGCACCCGTTTTTTCGTGGGTGCAAAAAATAGTTCCTGCCCCATTTTGTGCGTGTTTGCTCACCAAAGAGCCCCACAGGGAGGTGCACCAACACGCACATCTGCCCTGGCGGCTATGCGCTTAATACAGCACATATCTGTGATCACCAGTTGCTCGTTAGACAAATTAACCTTTTAAATCAGGTGATTGCCGCACCTGTGTGAACGAGCGGTGCGCACGCAAATATGCTTTGCAGTTGCGTAGGCACGAGTGCTAAATACACTCCATAACTGTATACTTACGGTCTTTAGCTTACATAGTTGAATATAGAGCTTAACAATAATCACGCCATCCAGCATGACACGTCAGAGACTACTGTCCAAGGATCTAAAGGCATAGCCGAGTTATGAAGCAGAATGTGCAACATTGTTTCCTTGTCCTAATTATCATTTAAAGTCTCAGACTCGCTGCCTTAAAGAGGACCCATGCCCTGAAATAGAGTCCCTCCTTTAAAATATATTATTTTAAATATATGTAATAAAAAGATGTAAAAAACCAAGATGACAGCCCCAGATCCAATATACAAACAACCCAACTCTCAATCGGAGTTGGCTCTGAACCTCCTGTTGATGTAGTCCTGTCATCCCTTGCGCTCTCCCACAAGCCCACATGGCAAATTTTTTTCTCAGAATACGAGGTCTTACCAGTTATTATGAGATACCATGGATATTTACTGATTTATTATAGCAGTTACCATCGTCAAGTATTAATACAGCAATTACTGAGGGATAACTGTTGTATTAAACCAGTAAATAGCATTGTTTCAGACAGAGCCACAAGATTTTATGATAACCAATGAGATCTCACAGTCTGAGACTGAATCCTGCTGGGGGTGGGGGGGTGGGAGAAAACAGCGGATGCTAGGACCACATCAACAGGACTTACAGACCCGACTCCTGTGGGAAGTCGGGTCATTTGCAAATTGGTCACAGGGTTGCCACCAAGGTTGCTGTTTTTTTTTAGAATTTTATTACATACACTAAATGGACACTTTATTAGAGACAGCAATCTAGTAGCACATTGGACCTCCTTCAGATGTGCCACAGTTCATTGTTCTTCAGGAATATTGGACCATATGGACAGGACAGCTTCCTACAGTTGCTGCAAATGACTGTAGATGGAGGTGCTGACATGTTCTGCTGCCAGGAAAAGTTTAGAGATTCATGCTGCTTGCGCCAAATTCTGATGCTCCCATCAGCGTGACGCAAAAGAAATCTGGATTCATCTGACCAGGCGATGTTTTTCCACTGCTCAGTGATCCAATTTCTTTGCTCTTTTGCCCATTGGAGTCTCGCCTTTTTGTTTCTCTTACACAATAATGGCACTTGTATTAGCTCTTACAGGAAACACAATACTAAATTGAAACCCAGGTACCTGTGCACTATACCATTGTGTAGCACACCTGTTGCAGGTGGTGGTTCAACAACAGTTTCAGGATGAAGCAGCAGTTGATAGACGGAGGTCAGAATTTTTTTTCCCAGTAAAATTATAACTTTAGTAAACTAAGTCAGTATACTATTCCCCCTCAATAGGAGGGATTGGTACTTAGATGTTGCAAAAGTGTTAACCAACATTCCATGTTAACAAAATATTACACCTCTTGGAATGGCAATACACTCCATCTCTCTGGTTGTGGTCCTTCTTCAAACTAGTACTGCATACTTCATTTCCGGAAATCCGTGGCATCACACTAACATCATGTCCTTAATGCACTGTAGGTGCCATCTGCACATAATGCAAACTGTCTCCCCCATTTACACGTAACTGCAAAGCACTGCCTTGCCTACTCACAGACTCCATGAACAGTAGGCATGAAAGATACACAAAACAGCGCTACATCACGCCCATATCATAGCTCTTCTATTGCGCCAAGAGCCTCTGCAACGTGCCTGCCTTGCCACCCCAGTACATTAACCCCCAAATAATCAGTACACATATTTAATGTACTAAAGCCCCACATTACTAATCTACATAACAATTAGTCACGTACATCTGTCATAGTCCGCAAAATCCATAGAGAATGTGCACACTTAATTATCTGAGACCGGTCTCCCATGTCTGGCAGTTTTTGTCAATACGGGAACACAGCGCTGTCATCAACTTTGGGAGGTGTACCGTCCCCCTTCTTTCATGCGGTCTTTGTCTTTCATTTGGCCCTGGTCATCAGGGGACATGAAGCATGGGGACATGGTGACATCACCAGCATGGGGACATCAAGCTCATACCGCTCCGTTGCTGCTGATAACAGCTGCAACCACATCAGCACCGCTATTGCTGGCTCTTGCACTCTGCTTCTCACTGGATGGCCATGCCGCTGCCCTCCTATTTCAGCTGATGGGTGACAATAGTTGGTTTCGCACACAGTTTTTTTTTAAAGGATACATTTTTGTGGCACTTATTGTGGCAACTTTTTGCATTAAGGCTTGAAATGGATTCAGCAGGATGGAGAAGTGTAATTCCTTCCTTTATTTTTCCCATTCCTTCTTGATCCAATTCTAGCTTAGGCACAAAAAACATCAAAAATTGTACTTTTTTTTTTGCAAAAAAACTGTGTGGAAGCACCATATATAGGCGGTAGTTTTCTAATAATAACATTACATGGCTGGGAATAGCAATTGCAGGTGCAGTCAGCAGACTAGTGATCTGGGTGCTGTACCCTCTGTCCTATGAAATGACCACTTCCAGAAGCTGTTATTATGAGCAGGTAGACATAAATTAGAGAGATTGCAACAAATTACAACTGCTCGCAGCAAGACTGTGATACTCAGGTTATTATTGGAGTTATTGCATTACTCCTACTTGTAAAGTGATCACCTTGTCGACTGGCAATACACTAGGGAATTGATCATAATAGAATTACCTAATATAATATTTATATTGGCGCCAAACCAGAGCATTCTAATATGTGAAATGTGTTTGCGCTGTTTTCAATTGCACTTGAAGGGAGGAAATATCTACTGAGGTATCTCATGGTATTGTCGGTATAGTATGCTGGCAGGTTCCCTGGAGATAATTAACCTGTTTTGAACAGTATCTGTGCATTAAGGGATAAAGAACAGAGTGTCCTCCTACACCTTCCCAGAGCTTACCTGACATACTCACTGTAATTGGTATTTTCTAGCTCAGTTAATCCAGCTGAGACTAGTATTTCCCCCAATGAGTCAATAGGTTCCTGTCCATAAGCATTATACCTAGTGAACACTATGCAAATAGTATAATGTTTAATCTTACAGCTTCTCAAGATCTCAAAAAGTTTCACTTTTCATGTTGAAAAAAAAACAAACAAACGCCATTATTTAAAGTGAATCTGTCACCATGAAAACCCAACTCTTTTTCTATTATACTGTGTTTCCTCAAAAATAAGCCCCACCCCTAAAATTAAACCGTACCCTGATCTTTGAGGGTGCTTGAAATATAAGCCTTATCTCTAAAATACTCCCTAGCTACACTATGTAATAAAGAGCAATACATTACCTAGCAGGCGCAGTCTGGGTCCCTCCCGCTGCTCTCCGGAGCTCCTGCTTCAGTCCTCAGCCGCCGATACGAGATCACTTGCTGGTAACAGGGTTCGTAAAATCTGCCTCCAGCAAGCTATGACTTTGATTGGTTCTTAAGCGCCGCAGCTGAGCCAATCAATGCAGCGCTCAATGAACCAATGCGATAACTGTGATTGGATCTTTGAGCGCTGCGTTAATTGGCTGAGCCACGGTGCTCAAGAACCAATCAGAGCCATCGCTTCCTGGAGGCGGGGTTTACGAACCCCGTTACGAGGAAACGGTCTTCTGTCAGCAGATGACGATTGAAGCAAGAGACCCGGAGACCTGCGGGATGGACCAGGACAGCCCCTGCTAAGTAAGTATGATAAGACATCCCTTGAAAATAAGATCATGTGCCTCTTTTAGGGAAAAGTTTAATATAAGACAGGGTCTTATTTTGGGGGGAAACATGGTATGCAGATAACAGGAGAAACACTGATTCCAAAGATTTAATTATTACCTCTGAACTTACTTTCAGTCCTTGCAGTAAACTCATAAATGGTCTCTGCTCAGTATGCTTGCAAGGGACTGGAGGAGCCTTTAGAAAACTCTCTGATGTCCGCAAATCCTTATCCCCCATGCAAACTTATGTTAGTGCTACTATCTGGCTCTTCTGCACTGGCAGCACAGTGTTTCTGCATTAAGCAGTGGTGGCACTGCGGCACGTGCCGGCTCCGAGATAGTGCTGCTGCACCACAAATGTAAAGGCTAGCCGAAAGAATACTGAGAAGTGAAGGTGCCAACCCCTTGTGTGACAAGCAGTTATGAGATTAGTGCATCGGTCACTCAGGTGGATAGTAGAAGGGGTCCAATATAAGCACCAGACAGAGCATCAACATGTGCAGTGTGGCCATGCCTTCTTGTTCGCACTCACCCTCTTCCCCCATTGGGAATAAGTGCAGGATACTTGCAGCAGCAACTACAGCAGGGCTAAAACTGGCAAAAAGACCCAGGATCCCTGCCTAGGAACTAAGTGAAGGAGGAAGGGGAGCTTCACTACCAATGATATGTGCGAATGGGGCCTGCATGACATCCTCATTTTGGGATGAGTGATGGTTAGGGATGATGGCCACTGCTATGAGAGTGTCAGAGAGCGCATGGCAGGAGAGGGAATCTCTTTCTCTCACTTGTTTGCAGTGCAAGCCAGTGTGCTGGAGGAGAGGGAATCTCCTTTCCTTCTGCCCAGAGATGACAATCGAGCCTAGGCAGGAGAGCAGAGTACATGGGAGAAGCAGCAGTCCACTTTCCCACAGATGTACTATTGAGGAGATGTGAGTGGCTTTCCATGTATAAAAGAGTAATTGACAGTGTGTTACACAGCGCTTAGAGTGAGCACAGCAGTTAGCAAGTGGCGGAGGGTACGCTGAAGGAGGAATAGTGATTGCTGGCATAGGAGTAGCTGGTGTGGAGCAGGATGGACTAATCTGTGACTCAGAGTCTCAGACACTATGGCTATCAGAGGGACTGAGACAGTGGGAATGAGGTAAACTTCTAACCAACACCAGGCATTGTGTTTTGGAAGTGAACCATGTTATAAGTTGTAGACCACAATATAATTAATTTCCAGCTGTCAAGCCGTATCAGGGAGCGACAAATAAGCTAAACTTTAGTAAAGCAAAATTTGATCAGCTCAGAACTATCATCGGTAGCATTTATTGGGACAACATCCTCAAAATAACAATACAGACGACAAATGGGAGGAGTTTAAAAGGATCCTAATCACCTCATGTGAGCAGTTCATTCCCTTTAAAAAAAAAAAAATAATGAGAGGGCAATAAATAAAAAAAAGAAAGTGTTTAAACTGCTAAAACAAGAAGGCAGCGAAGAAGCGCTAAAATCATACAGGGAAAAAAAATAAATCATGTAAAGAAAAGATCAAAATTTGCTAAGGAGGCAGAAAGCGAGAAAAAATAACCCTAACCTATTCTTCAATTATATAAACAGTAAAAGGCTTTGCACTGAAAACACTGGCCCTCTAACAAATAATGCAGGAGAAACCATAGACGACAATGGGGGAAGGCAAACCTATTAAAGAGTTTTCTTCAAGTGTATTCATGAATGAAAAAGAAATGTCACACGAGATGAAGGGGAGTAAAACGAACCCCCCCCCACCCCCCGGCTTAAAATTGCATGCCTAACACTGGAGGAAGTCCAGAGTCGGTTAAAGGGGATTAAAATGGATAAATCACAAGGCCCAGATGGAATACACCCACGGGTTCTAAGGGAACTAAGTGATGTGATAGCTAGACCGCTATTTCTTGTATTTATGGACACTATTGAGACCGGGGTTGTCTCATTGCCAATGTAGTTCCAAAATACAGAAAGGGGTAAAAGAGCCTGGTAACTACATGCCGGTAAGTCTCACTTGAATAATTGGAAAAATATTCAAGGAGTTTCTGAGAGATGCAGCATAAACGATAGACAATGAGCTGAACGATGATCGTTGAGTGTAAATAGCTGTCGTTCAGTACTGAACAGCTGCTCTGTTAAGTCAGTGGAGGGGGAGTAAAATGTCCTCCAGCTGCCCCGTTGTGAGCCAACGATACTCACTCTTGTATAGCAACACGAGAGGGAGTATGAACGGGGACGAGTGTCGGGCATCGTTTGCCTGACATTCTTCCCGTCTAAATGGGCCTTTTACTCCAGGGTAGTGAAAGTGAGTTCAGAGATAATAATCACATTATTGGATGCTGTGTCTTTTCAGTTATCTACACATTTACGTTGTTCAAAGCTGTTTTTCATGGTGAAAGACTTTCATGAAGTAACATACAGTACTCTACATATGCAGTATATAATTTATTAGTAATATATATATTTATGTATTGTATATTGATGAACCAGGAACATAAATTGATGGTGAAAAACACAATCAGAAGAGCCTTCCAGAGAAGGTTATTTTGGGATATTCCTTATTAATGTCTGATGAGGATCTTTGATGACGTATATCAGCCATAGCTGGTAATATCCACTAGAGCCGTGTAGCATTCTGAAATTGGGTACTGTACAGTCTTAAAGATTGTAAGGAAAGAGGGAACTCTTCTCCATAAGAAATGAATGGGTTATCATAACCCACCTTTTCTTTATCTACAGGGGATCTTTCTTGACCTAGTACGGAATCTGTATCCTCATTCTTCTTTGAGCAGGTATGGTGATCAGTACAGCAGAGAGTAGCATTGGCAATCACTTTATCCATTGGTTTCAGAGAATGCATCCACGTGGGGAGAAAATCCCATGTGTGAAGTCTGTTTGGCAGCCACTGAGGACTGTGGACTTGTAGCAAATTCACAGCTCCAACGAAAAGCAATAGACCAATAAAAGGTGCCCCGACACCGACAAGAACCTTCCAGCCAGCCATAGAAATGGCAAAGATCAGTGAGGGTAGAAGCAAAAAGCACACAATCAAATAAAGAACAGCAAACCAGCGGTATTTAGCAGTTCGCTTCCCGAGAGTCTTTGCCATTCGGATGGGCAGTCTTGTGAAGGGTAATGGATACCACAACAAAATACCAGAGATGTTGAAGAAGAAGTGGCACAGGGCAATCTGTGGCAAAAGTATCAATCATAAATTATTGTTTGTAAGACCACAGAGAAAACAGGTAAGAAATTCAAAATATTGAGTGAACCATCGCACCTGAAATGCATTAGTAAGTTTGTCTCCAGGACTTGCTAAAGCTGCAAGGATTGCAGTAGTGGTTGTCCCAATGTTAGAGCCAAGGGTGAGGGGGTAGGCACGTTCAATGCTTATCACTCCAATGCCTGGAAAATACAAGGAAGCGTCAGGACTGTGAAAAACATGCAAAGTGGCTGAATGTTTTATACTTAAAGGGGTTGTCCCGCGCCGAAACGGGGTTTTTTTTTTTCAATAGCCCCCCCGTTCGGCGCGAGACAAACCCGATGCAGGGGTTAAAAAAGAAAACCGGACAGTGCTTACCTGAATCCCCGCGCTCCGGTGACTTCTTACTTACCTGGTGAAGATGGCCGCCGGGATCTTCACCCTCGGTGGACCGCAGAGCTTCTGTGCGGTCCATTGCCGATTCCAGCCTCCTGATTGGCTGGAATCGGCATGTGACGGGGCGGAGCTACGAGGAGCCGCTCTCCGGCACGAGCGGCCCCATTCAGAAAAGAAGAAGACCGGACTGCGCAAGCGCGTCTAATCTAGCGATTAGACGCTGAAAATTAGACGGCACCATGGAGATGAGGACGCTAGCAACGGAACAGGTAAGTGAATAACTTCTGTATGGCTCATAATTAATGCACAATGTACATTACAAAGTGCATTAATATGGCCATACAGAAGTGTATACCCCCACTTTGTTTCGCGGGACAACCCCTTTAAGTATTTACCCCTCTGCTCATCATGTTCTCGTATTGTTGTATGTGCTTATTAATCATACCAGATCTGGGCCATATATATTATTTCAATTTGCCAGCACACTTTCTGTATCAATGCCTCATGGTTTTTAAGATCTCTGCTTAGGCTTTAATCACATCTATGTCAGAGGCTCCATTTAGAGCCTACGGTACAGATCCATGCAGAGTGCTGGTTGAAATAGTCGTACAGGGAGGACTATTTCATCTGGTAAAAATGCCAGACCAGTGCAGGAACCAAATAGACCCCATTATAGTCAATGGGGTCAGTTCGCTACAGTTTGGTTCCATTATGAGATGATTCCATTCATCCAGGGGATTCTGAAGAAAAAGTGGCTGAATTCTTTTTACAAAAGTGGAATATGGTAAAAGGATGACCAGGGTCAGTCTTAGGTTGAGTGCCATCTTGTGTAGAATTTTTTTGGTGCCCCCTGTTATAAGAAAAAGTGAAAATGTACATATATTCCACTGTTGAGCAGTCTGCCTGTACTCAACTTGTGCAAGATAGTAGCATAACCATACCAGAACAGCTCGCTAAATAAATACTGTATCAGAACAAAGCTCAGTATATAAACACAGAACTGGAAACAACATCAGGATATAAATACAGCACCAGAATCAAGCTCATACCATAAGTACAGAACCCAAACTAAAAGTTCAGTACATAAATACAGCACCAGGACCAAGCTCTTACCATAAATACAGCACCAGAACGAAGCAATCTTGTTGCAGGGATGCCAATAGACTAAGTGTTAAGATAATATTCTTTATATATATGAGATTCTTTCTATAGAACAGAGAAGTCTACTACACTATTCCATTCAATGAAAATGTACACTAAGGCCTAACAGAAGTCAAAAGGACACTTCTTTGTACTGTTTATAGTGCTTCCACAAGGTAATAGTGCTGTCTTTGTGCTCCTTAAGATATTGTCCCTATTGTGCCCCATAAGATAATAGTGCACCTTTTGTATCCCCATAAGTTAATAATGTCTTCTTTGTGTCCCCATAAAGTTATAATGCCTTTTTTAAGCCCCCACAAGGTAATACTGCTCCTCTTGTGGTTCCCATAAGGTAATGGTGCCCCCACAATATAATACTGCCCCCTTTGTGTCTCTATAAGGTAATAGTGTTCCCTTTGTGTGGCCATAATTTGATAGTGCTCCCTTTTTGACCCACAGTTGAATTCTGCATCCTTTGTACTCCCACAACACATTAGTGTCCCCTTTGTTCCACCATCATGTAATAGTACTCCCTTTGTGCCTTCCTCTGTGTGGAGTTTTGCTTTACTTGTTTAATATATTTACTTCCTCCATGTGGTAGTATCTTGTGGAGTGACGTAAATCCTCCTCCTCCCAGCTCTGTCTCCTCTCTTCAGATGTTCAGAGGTGCTGAAGTGGAGGAGGATGATGACCCCTAGACCACTGGTTGCTCCAACTAAGGCTTACAGTTAACTAAAACCCCCAAGTCCTTTTCCATGTCAGTGTTTCCCATTTAGTGTGTAATGGTAACATGTATTTCCTCTGCCCATGTGCATAACCTTACATTTATCACTGTTAAATCCGATTTGCCACTTTTCTACCCAAAACTTATCTAGATCCTCTTGCAATCTCCTTGCGTCCTTTATTGTATTAATTTCTTTACACAGTATTGTGTCACCTGCAAATATTGCTATTTTACTGTGCAATCCTTCTACCAGGTCATTAGTAAATATATGAAAAAGAATAGGGCCCAGTACTGCCCCCTGTGGTACCCTATCAGTAACTGTGACCCAATCAGAGTATGTACCATTTATAACCACTGTCTGCTTTCTATCACCGAGCCAGTTACATACCAGCTTACATATATTCTTATCCAGACCAAGCATTCTCATTTTAGATACCAACCTTTTATATGTCACAGTGTCAAACGTTCGGAAAAGTCCAGATACAGAAGATTTAATAACTCTTCCCAGTCCAGTCTAGAACTTACCTCCTCATAGAAGCTGATTAGATTGGTTTGACAGCAGTGATCTCTCACAAACCCATGTTGATACGGAGTCATACAGCTATTTTCCTTAAGGTCCTCCAGGATAGCAGCTATTAGAAACCCTTCAAACATTTTACCCCCAATAGAAGTAGGACTTACCAGCCTGCAGTTTCCAGGTTCCCTTTTTGACCCCTTTTTAAATATTGGCACCACATTGGCTACGCGCCAATCCAGTGGAACAGACCTGTTCCTATACAGTCCTTAAATATAAGAAACAAGGGTCTGTGTATCACATTACTTAATTCCCTTAGAACCTGGGGGGTGTATGCAATCGGGACCTGGAGATTTGTCTATTTTAATCTTTTTAAGACGGCTCTGTACCTCTTCCTGGGCTAGGCAGGTGATATTTAGTGGAGAGTTTACATTATCATTCTGCATCTCATCTGACATTTCAGTTTCCTTTGTGAATACTCTGGAGAAGAAGCTATTTAATAGATGTTTTCTCTACAATTTCTCCTACATTATTTATAAAAGGACTAACACTTTCAGTATTAATCTTTTTACTATTTATATAGTTAAAGGGGTTGTCTCACGCCGAAACAGGGATTTTTTTTCCATAGGTCCCCGTTCGGCGCAGGACAACCCCAAAGGATGTGTTAAAAAAAAAAAAAAATGTATTACTTACCCGAATCCCCGCTCTGCGACGTCTTCCTTCTTCCTTCTTCTTCCTTCACCAAGATGGCCGCCGGGATCTTCACCCACGATGCACCGCGGGTCTTCTCCCATGGTGCACCGTGGGCTCTGTGCGGTCCATTGCTGATTCCAGCCTCCTGATTGGCTGGAACCGGCACACGTGATGGGGCGGAGCTACGAGGACCAGCTCTCCGGCACGAGCAGCCCCATTCACCAGGAAGAAGGCCGCACAGCGCAAGCGCGTCTAGAAAAGCAAGAAGACATTAGAATTAGACGGATCCATGGCGATGGGGACGCTAGCAACGGAGCAGGTAAGTGAATAACTTCTGTATGGCTCATATTTAATGCACGATGTATATTACAAAGTGCATTAATATGGCCATACAGAAGTGTATAACCCCACTTGCTATCGCGAGACAACCCCTTTAAGGAACAGTTAAGGGTTAGCTTTACTCTCTTTAGCAATAAGTCTCTGTCTCCATCTTTGCTGCTTTTATCTGATTTTTAAGTAATTTATTTTTTTGCCTTTTAGGTTTTTAGTGCCTCTTCACTGCCTTCTTGCTTTAGTACTTTAAATGCTTTCTTTTTGATGTTTATTGCCCCTTTACATCTTTATTGAGCCACATTGGTTTTCTCCTATTGCTAATCCTTTTATTTCTGTAAGGTATGAACCTCTCACAGTAAGTACTTAGGATGTTTTTAAACGTTCCCCATTCATTGTTTGTACTCTTATTTTTGAGAATATTATCCCAGTCAATAAAATTGTGAAAATGGAATACCCCTTTGATTTATTATGTAGGTGAGGCAGACAACATGATTTAACCAGTGTTAGTCCAATACTGAGCAGTTTATAGGATGTCGTACATGACGTTTCACACATTTTTATTATCCGCTCCATGTTCTGTAGGTAGATCTTTTTAAATTAGTATTTTAATTAAAATAAATGACACTAAATGAGTCCCAGAGCAGTGGGATAAAGACCTGCGAACCCAGTTCTCTGATTATTTAATTGCTGTAAAATAAACACAGTGTATTGATACTGGAATAAATGTTATATCCTGTTCAACTAGACCACCAAATTCCTCCCAGACCGTGGCCCCGCGCCAAGGGTACAGGTTATTGAGTAAACTTCCTCTATTTATTCATAGGCACGCTTTTCCCTAAAGCAGTGAAACTACAATTCACTGTGATATTCTAGACTTACGGTGTATTCTCACAACTACACAACATTTTACAGACTACATGGAGTATACAAATAATCTACATGGAACACTGAGTAAGGGCTTATTCACACGTCAGTATGTTCCATCAGTGTGTCAAAACCAGGATCAGGTCCAAAATACGGAAGAAATGCAAATATTTTCCATTAGGCCTCATGTCCACGGGGAAAATCAGGCCAGCTACAGATTCTCCATGGGGAAGCCGTAGCAGGTCCCTCCTGCCCCGCGGACATGAGGGCTGAAAATTAGAATTACTCACCTGCTCCGGACGCTCCGGATCTTCCCTTCTTCGCGGCTTGATCTTCTCTCCGTCGTGGCCGGATCGTCTTTCTTCGGCCCGACGGGTTTGCTCAGCTTGCCGGCTGCGTGCTGCGCGCATGCGCCGGGCGCATCCACCGGCCCGAAGAAAGAAGATCCGGCCGCGACGGAGAGAAGATCAAGCCACAAAGAAGGGAAGATCTGGAGCGTCCGGAGCAGGTGAGTTTAATTCTGGTGCAGGTCTCCCATGGATCCGGACAGCTTCCATAGGCATCAATAGAAGCCTGCGGGAGCCGTCCCCACGGGAGACTCGCACTTAAATGGAGCATGTCCAGATTTTTTCCTGCACGCGGGACCCGCGCCTGCAGGGAAAAATGACATCTGCAGGTATTTAACTACCTGCTGGTGTCTAATGCATCCCTATAGGGCACGGATCCGCGTGCGGGAAAAACGCTGCGGATTGTAAATGTTAATTTGCCCCTGGACATGAGGCCTTATACTTTCTCTCTGTACGCTCCACTCCTGGTTTTGGCTCATATAATACTGATGAAATATACCAACATGTGAATAAGCCCTAAGTCTGGTAATTTTTAATCTTTCCAGTAAAAAGGTCTATTAAGTATTTAGGCATCCAACTTTACCCAAAGACCCCAAATTTACCCCAAAACTGGTAGGCAATGAGTCCTTGAATCTGATGTTAATCTTCCACAAGTGACATACTGCACATGTGCAGACACAATGTTGTCCTCAGTCTCAGTTGAGATAGCAGTGAGATATGAGGGACGGTAATACATCGCACTGCCATGCCTCTTCTACAGTACCGCACTATTGAATATTGGGAGACATTACCATCTGCTGACTACCCACATTAGACTCCTGGTAACATTACCTGGCCCACATCAGGGAATATACCCCGAGGTAGGTGATCCACGCACAGATTACGGACAGCATATATACAGGATTATTACAAATGATCTTCTTGATTTGAAACCCCCAAAACTCACATTTAATGACACTCAGATACATAAATTTAATATCAATGGAAATGAACTCAAAATTATTCATTTAGCAGAACTGTCTACCAGTAAGATGTCCTTGTTGTCCATAGCAACCAATCACAGCGCAGCTTTCATTTCTCAAGCTGCTGAGGTAAAATGAAAGCTGCCCTGTGATTGGTTGATAGGGGCAACAAGGAGAGTTGGGATAAATTTAAATGAAAATTCACATCAGAAATCCATGTGATTCTGACAGATTTCTGATACGGATTTTCATATGTTAGAGCTACAGATTCAAATGCCAATGGAAAAAAAACTGTGTGTCATTGCACCTGGGGCAAATACCCCCACACCACCATCAGCTACACTCTGTAATGTTGGATTATCATAGGGATGATTGGACTGGCTACTCTGTGCTCGAGTCTCCAGGGGGGCCCATTGAGATCACCCGTATGACAATTCACGTTGGTAAAATTCTCGCTACAGGGAGCGAAAACGGTTAAATTCATTACTACACACACACACAGGCTTCTATTTCTGCATGTGATCTCTCCCAGGCTCACAGAATGATGTCTTCCCTCTTTACCTCCCCCTCTCATGGTCCAGGGTTGGGAGTAGAATAAGTGACAAGATTCATGCTGTGAATCTGTGGGGGGTCATGCACAGAGATGGAAGGCTATGTGAGTGTAGTAATGAATTTAACCTCTTCCTCTCCATGCTGCTGGAGTTTTAGCAGCATGGCCCTATACTGTTTTGGGACACACAGAAAGCCCTAGTACTAATTGGGGCCACAGAAGATCATGTTACTAATTGGGGAACACAGGAGGACCTCTTACTAATTGGGACCACAAACGGGGTCACTATTATTAATTGGGCCACAGAAGGGGTCCTGTTACTAAGTCAGATGTTGTGCAGCAATTCTGCACCATTTGGTGTGGATTTTGGTACAGATTCACAGCATATATCACCCCATCAATTGTAGGGACTAAATCTGACGCAAATCCACACAGAATGGTTCTCAGTCAAGCAGGAGTCAATAGGGCAACTCAGTACTAATGATTAAAAACCAATGCATTTCTTATGGTGTTTCTGTAATGCCCAGATAAACTTCCTGTCCATAGGGCAGGAGGCCTAGTCCTGGTCATGTGATGCCAACAGTTTAACTGGACACTCGGGATGATATGCCATAGAAATAATGAAGGCGCAACCCTCTAAGCTACTAGAAGATGTAGATCAAAGTCCAATGTGTGATGGTGAAAGCACTTCTTTTTTATTATTTTTTCAGAAATTAAAAACCAGCAATGGAATATGCGTTTCAGGGAAGAACCCCTTCGTCAGTTCGGCTGGATAGGACAACAGGATGCCTAGGGGTGACACGATTCCAAAGATATATAGGATGTGTCGGAGGTCCTGTGTGCAGGAGGACAGGGGAGAAAAAAGTGCTTTAACAGTGTTAAAGCACTTTTTTCTCCCCTGTCCTCCTGCACACAGGACCTCCAACACATCCTATATATCTTTGGAATCGTGTCACCCCTAGGCATCCTGTTGTCCTATCCAGCCGAACTGACGAAGGGGTTCTTCCCCGAAACGCGTATTCCATTGCTGGTTTTTAATTTCTGAAAAAATAATAAAAAAGAAGTGCTTTCACCATCACACATTGGACTTTGATCTACATCTTCTAGTAGCTTAGAGGGTTGCGCCTCCATACCAGTTCTTTTCACATCCTTTTTGCTACACTTACGCCCACACTGGTGGAGCGTCATCTGGTTGGCAGCACCTCCACCATTCAAAATACTCAATCATTGAAAACTCTGTGTACTCCATAAATATTCCACTACCCTCACTGGGTCTTGCTCCACCCTCCTTTTTCATTTCTTTTACTCTCATAGAAATAATGGAGACGAGTCCAGCTGTAGTTTAGTAATCTGAGAGTGTGCAAATTTACTAACTTTGAAACTTGCAGTTCTCTGTAAAACGTATTTGAAATGAGTACACCAAGATGCAGCACTAAACAGGCAATTTGAGTACTACCAGAAGATACAGCAGTATTGAATTGAGGATACTCTGACTTCAACGCTCTCTCACGTCCTTTCCTGGAGATTGATTAATTAGACAATTTCCACACTGGTGAATTTAGATGAATACTTGAGTTAGATTTGACTAAGGGATTTATGAAGCAGAGGGACGAGTGGGTGTAATGCTAATCCTGGCTTTGACTTCACCGGGTAGCTATAACTCACTATTAATTGAAGATGGACCTCAGAAAGGTTCTTCTTTTACTCCGCTGTAGAGTACCAGGGGAGTGAGTTTCCACCTCACTCCACCTTGGGTAACAAATGTGCTGAACTAACTCATCCTCTCCACAACTGGACTGCAAACGTTCCTCTCTGACACCTAGCTTAGTCTGACTAACTGCTCTCTGTCACTTCCTTTTATCACCTCTCTTTCCTTCCTGCACTTTCTGGACTCCTCCCTCTCTTGCATAGGGACTTGTATGTTTGTTTCCCACTCTTGGAGCTCTGCACCAGTGAAATTAAACCTGACTGTCCGCCAATGAGAGACCAGCTGACATCAGTGTTAAGCTCTAGGTTCAAGAGGAGAAGGGGAGACATGGTAGACACGGCAGGCAGACAGGACAAGTGTGCTGCTAGTGTTCTGTAGGACCCGCTGCTCCACCACATTTCCATATTTTTGTCCATCCCCTGTATCTGTATACCCAAACTGCTCTACTTGAACATGTCTAACATGTTCACTTGAAGTACATTATTTACGTAATCTTATGCTTCTTATTTTCTGAATATGTTTGTCCTAAAGCAAGCATGTGTATCAAGAAGAGGCAATCTCATATACAGAATAGCTAACAGAACATCCAGAATATCAAGCAGTCAAGGAGATTATAGAGAACTTTAAGAGGGTATTCCCATCTTGGCTTTTCATAGCCAAAATTGGGATCTGCTGCCATGGCTGCCAGCCACCCAGCTGAAGCCTATGGAAAGAGCTAAGAGCTTAGCACAGCACTGTTTTTGTAGTTCTCATTGAAGTGAATGGAAGCTATGTAAACAGCATAGCACAGCACTCCCCAAGTTACCAAAAAAGCGTAGCACACTCTTTGTTGTGCTGTTTCCATAGCTTCCTTTCACTTCAATGAGAGATAAGAAAACAAGGCTGCACTACGCACTCAGCTCTTTCTGATAGGTGCTCGGCATAGAGTGGCCAAATTTAACCATCATGGCCATAGAAATGTGATATGGGAATACCCCTTTAAAAGTGTTACTGTGCTTTCCAAACAATTTCGACATCTCATAGGGGCATGTTAAAAGTTTTTATAACTGTGAGTCCAGGTTCTGAGACCACCGATGGCTCGAAAGAAGCAGCTGAAGCGCTCATTCAAGCACTCTCAAAGCTCTCATGCTGAAGATGGACTCAACAGAAAGTCTATGGCAGTTTTGGCTGTCAGGATGCAAGGAATATTTTTTCTTTATTTTGCCTTATTGCATTATGACAGCCATAACTTTTTCCATGTAGATATATACATTGTTTATCTTTCATAAACTGTTTTTAGGGAATGCAAACCCCACCGCCCAACAATTCCATGACTATTATACTATTTGCCATGTGATGTAAACAACGGTACCTTTTTTCTCTAAAGTATAATATCTTGTTAACAACTTTTTAAAACATTAAAGTGGTTGTACCACAATTCCAAGTTATCCCCTATCCTATGGTTAGTGGATAACTTGCCGATCTCTGGGAGTCTCACCACTGAGACCCCCACTGATCTGCAGAACAGGAATCCTATCTCCCATTCTTCCTATCACTGCGCTCCACTTAATTTTAATAGGACTTCTCAGATCTGCACTTGAATGAGGCGCTTGTAATGCCTCAATTTGTGAGTGCTGTCTGCTATATTTTTCAGCATTTTCGCATTTTTTCATGCACCCTATTACCCATCATAATGATGGGGTGCCTTAAAATGCTCTGTCAAACGCTGTAAAAAGCTTTAAAAAATGTAGCTCAAAATCACGGTAAAATGCCCGCAGTTCCGAGCGGAGTTTAACTCAACGCATTTTTGAGATTGGCCTTAAGGACATGGTCCTTTTTTTAAATAATAAAACTTTTTAAAACTGTATTTTTACTTTTGCAGTTTGATGTAATAGCACAGTATTACATTATACCATGCTCTGACATGGCAACTAAATAGCACCCCACGATCTCATCGCGGCGGGCCATTCATGACTGCTAAATTCCGATTGAGGCATTTAAATGCTGCTGTCAGAACTGACTGCAGCATTTAAAGGGATAACAGTTGCGATCAGGTGATTGCAGCTGTTGCGGGTGATTGTCATCTTTATCTGAACCTGAACCCTGAACCTCCATGATGTAACTGTACATCATAGAGTTTTAAGGGGTTAATGAGAAAAAAAGTGGAATAAGCCCTTTAACAAATGCATAAACTAGAATATTTACTTCATGCTATAGTACATGCATGTAAAACTATTGATTGCTAATTTGGACAATTCTTACTTTCTTAAGACTCATGTCCACGGGTGGATTTGAATTGCCTAATCTGTGTGGATTATCCGCGCTTATGATCCGCATTTCATGCCACCCATAGTGAGACATGGGCTTCCATAGCTTAATTAAAGCAAGCGGATTTGTTTAGCCGATCTTCTGGTCTGGAAAACAAATCCCAGCATGCTCTATTTTGCTGCAGATCCCACAGGGACGACTTCCATTGAAGTCAATGGAAGCTGTCCAATCAGCGGAATACTCACAGCTGTCACTGCAGACCTGCCGTGGATCCTGCGAGAAAGCAGGAGATATTAAAAAAAAATCTGCACTCCGCATGTACAGCCGGTGCGCCCGCCCACATAACGGCATGCCCACCCACATGACGGCGCACCCCCCCACATCCACTGAGGAGAATACGGACCTGCACAGCCACACAGAGGATCTGAAAGGGTAAGTAATGTTCTTTGGCTGCGAGCAGGATGGGATTTGGCTGCGGGCTCCCGCCCACGGAATCTGACCCGTCCGAGGACATGAAGCCTTTTTGTTACAGCAATCACTTTCTCTGCAGTTTACATATTTAGATAGAAATGCTCATGTTCTAACTACGGAACATATGTACTAGATTACTGGAGATGGGTCATTGATCCAAGGATTTATTCTGATTGCCAAATTGGAACAATATGAATAATAGGAGTGAGGGTCCTGCTAACAAGAGTCTACAATCTATGTGGAAATAGGGGAGCAACAAGACATAAAATGCTTGTATTGAACGATGGTCCAGCCATCTTTTATATAAATGGGGTACTATAGACAGAGCTTTATGAGCTGGTAGTCAGCTGGTATCTGCAGATATGCAGAACTTAGGATATGGGGATACTGATGGATAAAGGGATCAGGTTCAGAAGGAAAATATAGAACAGGGGTAATCAGGGAAATGTTAGATAAGCAAAGAAGGCCTCCCTAAAGAGATGTGTTTTTAGGGTGCAATTAAAACTGTTTATATTGGTGATTATGCTGATTATCCGGGGTAGCGCATTCCAGAGAGCTGGTGTGGCACAAGAAAAGGGGGAACTGATGGGAAGGTTCAGATTATGGAAGGATGGTAGGCTGAACATGATAAATTTAAAGGTGTTTTCTCACAACTTAAAATAGCTTCACAATCATTCTGTTTTTCCGAGTTGCTGTTAACCAGGACATGTGACTGCTGCAGCCAATCACTAGCCACAGCAGTGACCTTCTATAGACAGTGATTGGCTGCAGCAGTCACATGTCCTGGTTAACAGCAACTAGGAAGGACAGGGTGGTTGTGAAACAATGTAAAGTCATGGGAAAACCCTTTTTTCAATCTTAGTAGCAATTGTACTATTGCTAAGATCTTTGTTTTTCGTATTCTCATTAGGGTAAATCATTTCCCACAAGAGCATCCTTAAAATGCACTTAGCTTTCATTTATTTCAATTGTACATTAAGCTTTTTAAAGTTTAAGCACAATAAGATTTACTTACCAATTAAAGGTGTAATGGCAGAGGTAAAGACAGAACTGCTCTGTACAATGAATGTCATCCCAGCACCCACAATCATGGCAAGGTATCCTGTGACCCAAGAGAATGGGTATGGGAAATCTGTTCATAAAGTTTAGAGTATTTAGACAGTAATTTGACACATATACCTTTACTTCCTGATACAATTAATGTATAAATTATACATATATATTCCCCACACATACACTCCTAGAGAGAGCCTCAAATAGAACACAAATATACATTGATCAATCATGTCAAATAGCAAATGCAGCTTTGCTACATCTGTACATACTACCACATATATTTAGTCCTAGTGGCTTCAATGGAATCATAGTTTAGAAAAAAACATTTCAATGGCTAAAAGATAAAGGCCAATCTCTCTGTCCATTCTGCTTACTGACCCTGGGCTGAGATAATATACGGTCCACCCATGATGTTCAGACAATGGCTCCCCACCTCTTCTGGTCACTGCCACAGAGGCTGCTGATCACTGCCTCAAGCAGCAGCGACAAAGCGGGTCCTTTTGGCACTAGACATGGTCACTGCTGCACTCTGACTCTCTACTCCTTTTAATATGTTTCCCTATGCAGGAACACTATGGAGCAACACTGGTTATATGTATACCACTTTTTTATATTTCTCTTCCACTCTTACCTGTATTAATGACCTTCTTGATGGCCTTGGCAACCTGACCCTTTAGAATAGAATTGAGAATTTTTACCAGCAACACTAAGCATGTACACAATGTGATAAGTGATCCAGCCAGGAGGATTAGGCCCACTGCCAGGTCGGGCAAATGCAAATTTACAAACAAATGATTACCTGGGAAAGAAAAATATCAGTATTCTTTTAGTTTGGTAGAATGATGCTATAACTTTGATAGCATCATTTAAATTCAGTAATTGATGCAGAACAATAAACTTCTTTGTTCCTGGTTAGAAAGTTGTACGTGTGGCCTATTGCCAAAATCGCTACAGTGCCTGTCCTATCTAGTATATGGGACTGTTGTATCTTCATAATGGGGACTATTCACTCACATCTTTCTGCTTCCTCAAGAATAGAGTTGTTGTCTCCAGTCCATGTGATAATCCCGTCCTGCCAATACAGCCCGGAGGTGTTATAGTTCTCAGGTCCTTTCAAGGATGTGTTCATTAACACCTAAGGAAATATAGATAAAAATGTAATACCATAGGATTAACAGTGTACAGTATTATGTTCTTTATTATCATGGAAGAGTCATATCATTCACATTACCTGCTACCACAATTGGGTTATACCATTCCAGCACCAAAGTGAGACTCTTCTTTTTCCCTTACACATAAAATTTCCATTTAATGTAATCTCCAGGAAACAAATTTAAATATTTTGACCTGCTAATATTCAACCCCCTCACCTTTGCTTCATATATCCCCAGATGTATCTGATCTTTGCTAGAGAGGGTGTAATAATACAGGCACGACGCACAATATATAGTTGCAAGAAAAAGCAGTTGAAGCCTTTAAAATGAACAGGATTTCTTCATTCACTGCAACAATTTTCTTTATAACAGAAAGTAATTGATACATTTCTGCATAATTAAGATAGATATTAGAAACCTAGGTACCCAATGAGGAAGCTCGGGGCTAAACATGTGTCAGGGTGCAGGTGGTAAGGTGGGCTTTATACATTACGTACTGCTGCTTATATGTATAGATTCAATGCTTTGTATGCTTGATGTGTCATTTTATACAACTAAATGTTTGTTGATATAATTTTGCATATAAGTATTTTTGAGCATATGTTTAATTCTTTGAACTTGAGATGTTGTATGCCTTCCTTCCGCTTGTCTGCTGCACATTGGAGACTCATCTCTATTGTACTGTAACGTCTTTTTAATTGTACTGAATAGAATCTAGATAATTTTTTTTTTAATGAAACCTTTGTGTGCTGACTTATTATTTTTGGATTTCTTGTGCGGCAGAGCGTGTGCTGCTGGTTGTGAGATGCAACCATGATTTATTGTATTACATATTAGAAACCTTGTGAACCTTTCTGCAAAGCTTTCACAAAATTCTTCATCAGACCAAGCTTGATGTGAAGAGGTGGTAAGTACACATTGTTCCTGTTCACAAGAGGCATTGTTTGACATTCCTCTTTCCTGGCACATATTCATCTCTTGTAGGCCACTGAGTTCTTGAATAATGGCTTCCAGTGGCACGCCTATCCCATGAACAAAGTAAGCACATATATTTGGTAAACCTGCAATGCATGCCCACCAATAAACCAATAACTTTTAGATCACCACAGATATTCCAACAATATATTTGTCATATAGCAGTTAAAATTGTTTTCATACTGTAATAAGATACCTTCATATCTACAGCATAAAAAAGTAGTACTGAAGGCCCGATATTGCCATTATGAATTAAAACCGATTTCAGGCTTGCCTTCGATGAATCAATGAAGAGTCTCCATACCCTATATGTTACATAGAAATACCCTTAGGCAGGGTTCACACTGGGGCAAAAATCAGCCTCTGTGGTTGGCTGGTGGCTATGACCCAAGATAAGTGGATAATTAGACAGCGACATATATAAGAGGAAACTGTGCACTGTTTTTTGCAGCACAACCTCTTCCCTTGATTAGCTTGTTAGCTGTCTCTCTATTAATAAGTATATACAAGCTAGGAACTTGACCGTTCTAAAGTGACCCCTGAAGGTTTCCCAGCCAATAAAAGACTGTATGGATACTGGGTTATAGGGCCTACTTACCCGTTAAGGGGGCTTTTTCTTGCAAAATCCTCTTCCCAGATACCGGATTTGATTCACATTTTCCGGGACATTACGGGGGTCACGATCTATTAAATCTTTTTGTTTATATCTGTGTCTGTTTTAGGATCCAAAAAATCCTTTTTATATATTTTTTAGCAATAAAAGTTATGTTTTAAGAGGGATAGACTAAACCCTTTCTGTGAAAAATGGGAATCGGAATGGTAATCGTTCAGTGTAAATGCCCACAGCGACTGAACGTGAAGGATAATTCATTCGTCATTCAATTCTTATAGGCATAAAAATCTAATTATGATCGGTCTGTTTACTGTGAATGGAGGTGGGTCGGCTGGAGATCCTTTTGGTATGCTCCACCTCCATTCACTGAGCAATCCTCACTCCTGTGTGAGAGCACAGGAGCGATTATTGCCGGAATGCCCACTCAATAGTCACTCTGTGTAAAAGGGCCATAAGTGAACCTTTGTGTTAATTGCTTCTTCAAGAGCTAATTAGCAAATGATGTTTCAAATAAGGAGATAATATCAGTGTGAGTTTTATAAGTGCTTTGCCATTAAATAAAGGCGCACAAAGCCTGGTTCTGACCAATCCCTTTTTGATATGAAAGATTTGTTAGTGTGAACCATGCCTCAATACAAAGAACTTTCAGAAGATGTGGTTTAGAGATGCATGTAACTGGAAAATGCTTAAAAGGCATTGATGAACTGTGTACATCAGCCCACGGTAAGACAAATTATTATCTACAGATTATTTAGATAAATTTTGAACTATTTCTACTACATAGGAGTGGACATTTTCTTAAGATCACTCTAAAGGCTTAGTCACACAGGCGCATCGGCGCCCGTGTTACTGCAGGAAGAAGACGGCTACACTTCAGGACGGACGTCTCTCTGCAGCGCTGGAAGAAAGAACATGTGACCGGTTTCGTTGCCGGTCATGTGTTCTTTCTTCAGCGCTGCGGGGAGTCGTGCGTCTTGAAGTACAGCCGTCTTCTTCCTGGAGTAAGTCCGCAGTCACATGGGTGCCGATGCACCCGTGTGACTAAGCCCTAAGAGTACAACTGGTAATCCTGAAAGAGGTGAGAAAGAACCGAAGGGTAACAGTAGTGGACATACGGAATCATGTTCATGGAAAGACACCATAAAGAAAGCTGCCTCTACCCAAACAAATGATTGCGTCCCTCTTCAAGTTTGCCTGAGACCTCCTGGATGTCCTACAATGCTTCTCTGTTTTAAGGACAGATTAGAAAAAAGTGGAAATTTTTAAGCACACATGTACAATGCTATGTTTGGAGGAAGAAGAAGACTGCAGACCAACACCAAACATCTCTCTGCACTGTGGATGTTTACTCAATAAGAGGCAAAACTGGCAAACCAGTTTGTCTGTTATTAGTTTAGCTAGATTGTGTTTGTCTATAATTGTGACTTAGATAACCATCAGATCAGATTTTATTAGTACGCTCTATAACAATTAATGCTCTTTACTTGCTTTGCTATCCAAGACTTCCTTTTTGGCTTATTACACAGTTTCTTAATGGCTATAAGAATATCAATTTCTGGTTATTGAGATCCTTTCTCCAACTCGATTCCAATGGGTGGACCAACTCCATCAAGTTATGCAAACGGCAAATATGGAGGTGGCAGATCACTACACCTTTAAGCCCTTAATTATATGAGCATGTACATTTTAGGTACAAAATGGATCATTTTTAATACGTGTGTATATCCATCCATATGTGTTGCATGTTTCCATTTTTTTACGTCCTTGTGAGATCCTCGTGTCATCCATTTTTTTTTTTGCATGCAAATAAAAAACTGAAGGAGGCCCAATTTACTTAGCAATAGAGATGAGCGAACACCAAAATGTTCGGGTGTTCGTTATTCGGAACGAACTTCCCGTGATGCTCGAGGGTTCGTTTCGAACAACGAACCCCATTGAAGTCAATGGGCGACCAGAACATTTTTGTATTTCGCCGATGCTCGCTAAGGTTTTCATGTGTGAAAATCTGGGCAATTCAGGAAAGTGATGGGAATGACACAGTGACGGATAGGGCAGGCGAGGGGCTACATGGTGGGCTGCATCTCAAGTTCACAGGTCCCACTATTAAGCCACAATAGCGGCAAGAGTGCCCCCCCCCCCCCCACTGTCAGCATAAAGATCGTCCTCCTCTGGCACAGCTGTAACAGCTGTAGCAGAGAAGAACGATGTTTGCCCATTGAATTCAATGGAGCGGCAATACAGCATGTTCCACTGAATGCAATGGGCTGCCGGCGATCGCAGGATGAATGGTCGGAAAGGGGTTAAATATATAACCCCTTTCCTGCAATTCATCCAGAAATGTGTTACACTAAAAATATATACCGGCGTATAAGGCGACGGGGCGTATAAGACGACCCCCCAACTGTCACCTTATACGCCGGTAATACAGTGGAGCAAAGAATAAAAATCATTACTTACGTTTTTAGATGATCTGCGGCGCTCCTGCAGGCTGTCACTCCCTCCTGGTCCACGGCAGAGTATTGCTTTCTCCACGAAAGACTTTAAATCCCTGCCTCCAGAAAGACACGTGCCTTCAGCCAATCACAGCCAATGACAATGATGTCATTGAATGGCTGTGATTGGCTGTGTTTCTGGAGGCGGGGATTTCAAGCCTTGAAATCCCCGCCTCCAGAAACACAGCCAATCACAGCCATTCAATGACATCATTGTCATTGGCTGTGATTGGCTGAAGGCACGTGTCTTTCTGGAGGCAGGGATTTAAAGTCTTTCGTGGAGAAAGCAATACTCTGCCGTGGACCAGGAGGGAGTGACAGCCTGCAGGAGCGCCGCAGATCATCTAAAAACGTAAGTAATGATTTTTATTCTTTGCTCCACTGTATTACCGGCGTATAAGGTGACAGTTGGGGGGTCGTCTTATACGCCCCGTCGCCTTATACGCCGGTATATATTTTTAGTGTAACACATTTCTGGATGAATTGCAGGAAAGGGGTTATATATTTAACCCCTTTCCGACCATTCATCCTGCGATCGCCGGCAGCCCATTGCATTCAGTGGAACATGCTGTATTGCCGCTCCATTGAATTCAATGGGCAAACATCGTTCTTCTCTGCTACAGCTGTTACAGCTGTGCCAGAGAAGAAGGATTTGTCTTCTATATGTTCTCAATGGGGTCAGCGCTGCTGCCGCTGGCCCCATTGAGCGCATATAGAATGCATCCATAGCGAGCCGCGGGAGGGGCAGATTTCAATACTCGGGTGACACCTTATCTCCCCAGCCACTCACAGCAGGGGGGTGGTATAGGGCTTAAACGTTGCAGGGGGAAGTTGTAATGCCTTCCCTGTCTTTATATTGGCCAAAAAAAAGCGCTAACGTCTCAGGGAAGAAAGTTAAATTAACCAGAACACCGCATGGTGTTCGTTACGAATAACGAACATCCCGAACACCCTAATATTCGCACGAATATCAAGCTCGGACGAACGCGTTCGCTCATCTCTACTTAGCAATAATCAATGAAAAAAAAAGCCCATGTCCTCGATGTGTGCCCAGTTTTTTCTGCCCACTTGAATGGCCGGTTATGGTCTGTGAAAATGAACCAGAATTGAACATGCAGTGATTTTTTTTTTTTTTTACAGAGAACATGGGTCCATTTATAAATTTGCATGTGTGACTTTAGTGGGTCTGTGTGCTGTCCGTATGCAGTCAATTACACATTCACGGACTGAAAATACGCTTGTGTGAATAAGCCCCAATGCTGTTTTTTAAAACCTGGCTCCCATTAGAAGCTTTCCCACTTTCCTAATTTGATTAAACAGGCACACTTTATTAATCTATGATAACGTTTCTGTTTCACAGTATTTCAAGTAGCTTTGGCTACTGTATAGTTTGCCTTCCGCCTATTTTTTTCTTCATTTTGCTTTATTCCCTTTTTCTCTCTTCTATCTAGCTTATGAATATAAGATGGAAGACATTGTAGTCGGTTAGTTTCTTATATCTAGTTTGCGCCCACATTATCTGTTGCCTTTAGATAACTGCCATGATTGATAGATGCCATTCTTTTCTGTTCTTCCGAATAAAATCATATAAGCTGTAAAATTATATGGACTTTTTATGATGACATAAATAGAGCCAACTTCTTTGCACGGCCTTACCTGTGGAATCTTTTCTTGGCACAAGACTTTGATCAAGCTCTTGTTGCGAAAGCCCTCATCCCCAGTTGCGATGCCAGTGATGACCGTCTTGTCTAGCTAAAAGTAAATAAATAAACCCATAGACATATATAGTAAATAGGACAGAGGTGCCATGTACTTGTGTGGGTGCAAATCTTCAACTTCTGATCACGATCCACCAGGTCATAAAGTAAAGATTATTAAGTCAGGGAGCAGGATGAAAACTTTTACTTCCTGGCTTTATGTTTCTATAAGGACTTCTGTAGATAACCGTATGCACAAACATGCCTACCCCAATGCGAGATATTTGCACATGCATGCCAAGTTCATATGTGCGCGCAAAACACCCCCATCCTAATTTACAAGGCCATTTAGCCCAATGAGGTTCAGATGTGTTTTTTCCCCTGTGGTTTTGCCCAGGTATTGATTGCGTATTTGCGCAGATTTCTCTGGGTTACTTGATGTGCAAATACACAGGAAAATAGAGCAGGTCCTTCTTTTTTGTGTGCGCATGGAATGCAAGTGTAAAAACTGTTCATGGGAACAAACCCGTTAAAATCAATGGGTTCTATTCTCTGTGCGTTGCTGGGGCTTCTTCAGCTGGACGTATTTTCACGTATTTTTGTGCGTGTTAAATATACGCGCAACACGCAGAGAATAGAAACCATTGATGTGAATAGGGTCTTTCACATAAACAATTATTTTACACATATTTCAGTTGTACACTAAAAATAGGACCTGATCTATCTTTCTGCGTATTTGTGCAGCAAAAGTCCCCATAAGTGTCAATGGTAGGTGTGCAAATGCACAATGTGCTCCTTGAAGAAGAGAGGATATCTGGACCTCATTAGGCTAAATAGCCTTTTAACTCAGGGTGGGAGGGTGTCGCTCAAATATAAACAGGCCCTGAGTGCCCAAAAAAGTACGCAGGCAAATCAACCTTGTTCACTACGCACATACGTGTCACACAGCAAGTGCTATATCGGGTTGTGAAACTCGGCTCAATATCGCGCTTGCCAATGTGCACTTTTCCTGTGGATGCGAGACGTTTTTGTGTCAAAAACACCTTGCATCACTTTAGGGAAGTAGCGACCCTCCGCCGCGGCTTCTAGGATTGTGGAGTGTTTCCCATTATTTTCAGTGGAAAACCTTGCATCGCACTTGTTTGCCGCTTGTACGCCGTGTAATGCTTTGAAAACAATGGGTGATACGTTCCAAGGCAACGGCCAAAGATATGACATGCCGGAAAATTAAAAAAATCGCTCATGTATACGATTCCATTCAAAAGAATGCGGTTCATATTTGTGTGAGATTTATGCATCTTGCAATGCACAAATATTGCATGATTTTCTCGCCTGTGTGAAGTTAGCCGGGGGGATCTTTTTCATTAGCATATATCGGCCGCCGTTTTCACAGCCGGCCGATATATGCTACCATCTGGGGCGTAAAAGCTCATGAACGGGCGCACACATTTAATATTTGTGCACCCATTCAGACAGCATGGGCCCCGATGCATATACGCCAAGGCTGCCATGCCGTCGCCCCTTCCCTCTCCCTTGCCAGCTCACCTCCTCTCTTCTACCCGCTGTCTGATTGCAATGGGAGGGGGCGAGACAGGGGTGGAGCTAAGTGCCATCCTGTCCCGCCTTCTCCCATTGCTGGCTGGGGACAAGGGGCTCCGCCCCTGTCCCACCCCTTGTCTGCAGCCAGCAATAGGAGGAGGCGTGGCGGGTCGGCGCTTAGCTGTGCCCTGTCCTGCTCCCTCCCACTGCAACTAGGCCGGAGGGAGGAGAGAATACGGAGAGAGTTTAACAGTCACGCTGCTAAACTCCCTCCCTTCTCCGGACGCTGTCATTGGCTCCCATAGGAGCCCATGCAGTGGCCGACGTATTCCGGCCCAAAAGATAATTCCAGGACTATCTTTTGGGCCCAAGGTAAAAACGCTTGGCGCTATATTAGCTTGATGGGCGCTTTTACGTCGTGGGAATACGGCCATGTGATCTGATGTATTGGAATCCAATGCACCAGATCACAGCATATATCAGCTGACTGTGAAAATGGCAGGCTGCTATACGCTCATGGAAAAGAGGCCTGAGGGTGGAGAAACTGTAAGAAAGATTGCTACTACTTAGAGCCTTTTCACACCAATGTTTTGTATTCCATTTAGCTGTTCCACAGTAGAAATAGCAAAATGCAAAAAAAATATTTCAGTGTTCCAGCCCATAGAAATCTATGACAATGGACCAGCTTCAGTCTCAGGGCTTAAACACATGAACGTCTTTTTGTGTTGTTTTGCAGCCCTAATAATCACGGCTGCATAACTGGACAAAAGAAAACCACTGATTTCAATTGATTTTAGTGGTTTAATTTTCCCTATTTGGATTCTCAGCCATGAATTTTATGGACAAGAAAAGACAGGGCTTTTAGCACTGAGCGCTATGTGGTCAGGAAAGGAGAAGGCAGAAGGGGTTAAAAACCCTCCAACCTTCTCCTCTGGGTCCTCGGCTGTGTCTGGCAGCTGAAAACCCGACCTGCTCCTGCTTGATTATAGCAGTAAAGGCTTTAATCCCAGGACCAAGCACCATATAGTTACCATGCTTAGCCCTTAAGAGGTTAAAAAATGAATTTTAAAAAACGCATACGGTTTTTAACAATACATGCTATTTTAAAAAAAACAAAACAACACATGTAGTTTCTGAAGACCGAATTCATTTTTTTGATGTGGTTCTTAATTGCGGTTGAAAACCGACACAAAAAAACGCCACGTGGGAACACATCCCTAATGCTCTCTGTCCAATATCACAACTCCTTTGTGTTTTCATTTCAGTTCATCAAGCGTTTTTTCCTCTCTGTCATGTTTCTGTCCCCCTATGTTCTGACAATAATGTTCACTATATAGCGGTGATCAATAGTTGATCAGCTGGGGTCCGCCGCTCAGGAACCTCAGACGATCAGCTGTTCAGACGCCCGCTGTCAGTGCCACAACACAAGGGTACAGAATGGAAGCAGAGTGCTCCAACTCCTTCCATTAAAATCAATGAGAGCTATGCGTCGGTGACTAGACACAAGTGATCTGCTTCCGCTTCCTGTGTGTTTTAGCACTGACAGCGACGACCTGAACAGCTAATCACCTGGAGTCCCAAATGGCGAATCTCAGCTGATCAACTATTGATGACTTGTGCTGAGAATAGGTCATGAGTAATACTTGCTGGAAAAGCCCTTTAAGGAATCTCTTTGCACTCAGTTCTGTTGGGCGCTGCAAACTTTGAAATGTAAGTTTTCCAGAATTGCTGTACTGATCATCATAAGTGACAAACCACTGAAATCAGCATGTGAGTCACTATTATGTAGTGTCTGAAGCCCGGGCACCATTAGGAGCCCAAGGGTTTCCCATTGAAGAGCAATACGTACCTGAATGATGACCTTGGTTAATGGCTCTGTGATAACTGTGAGCAATGCCGGGGCATCCTTACCACTCTGAATCTTCAAAGTAGTGACGACCAGGCCAGTGACATGGTGAAGGTAACCAGTGGCCACCTCTAGGGGTAGTAACACCAGCACAGACAGCCAGTTGAAGCAATCATGAACTGTAGCTCCAGCAAAAGCCCTAAAAACAGATGAAAACAAGTTCATTCAGTTTTGTTCTGTTTTACTGTATCTCTACATTGGCAAAACTGTTACGCTGGTTACATTAGGCACATTTTGTGACTTAAAGGGGTTGTCTGGTTACTGGAAAACATGTCCCTATTGCGCCCACTGTGCTACAATAAGAAAAGGAGCAGTACTTACCCATCCTCTGCTACCACAATCCAGCGCTGTAGCCCCATCATGGTCCTGGTGTTTGTTGTGGCAGATGATGTCATCAGAAATCAGGTGACTGCTGCAGCCAATCAGAGGTGGTAGCATCACCACACATTCTCTTGGCATCAGTACTCACGACCTGGGCATTCCAGGAGTTTGGAACAGTAATGTTGCAGCCTTTGATTGGTTGCAGCGGCTACCTGACTTCCAATGACATCATCTGCCACATCAAACTCCAGAACCATGGCAGGGCTACAGCGCTGGATTGTGGCAGCAGAGAACAAGTACTGCCCCGTTTCTTTATTTAGCATAGTAGGTGCTACAGGGGGCATGTTGTCCAGTAACTGGACAACCCCTTTATGCAGAGGCTTTCCAGACCACATTGTCATGATTGGCATGTGCCTCAGCTGTGGGACCTGTAGCGATCAGTGCGCTATACCCTATCTTGTGGATATGGTTAACTTCATTTTGTGAGAAAGCACCATTAAAGTTGTATTCTAGTACTCTGTAGGGAATGGAAGAATTAAAAACATACTAATGTATTAGTTAAAAACACACAATGTACATGATGACATCACATGCAGCAGTCATGTGACCACATGCTCCAGTGATTCTAGTAAAGGACATCTGGCTCTGACTACCAGCAACAGGAGAGTAGTAGAAGTTTTATACATAACGCCAAGTCTCTTGTCTTTTGATTCCTGCATGTTTTAGCCCTTTGTTTTCTTTTGTTTTGATTCCTGGACAATCATTTTTGTGTATTGCAAATCCTTTAATTCTAAAACTGGACAATTCCTTTAATGTGTGATTAGTGTGGTTATCGTTTCTTCATTCATTTCAATTCTGTTACTTGGAAGCAGGAAGCAGTCTATGTTACAGATCATGCAGAGTGTCCATCACCTATAGGGGACATTGATCTTAAACAGTTTCATGTACTCTATGATATCTCAAGTCAACTCAAGATCTGTTAGCTTGTATGGAGGAAGCAAGGAGTATGTACAGGGGTAAAGATTCCTAAATGTTAGATTGCAGACACACTATCACAATATCCTGCAAGTGTTGAACTCCTTCTTAAGGATATCCTGAGCTTCTTAGAAAGGAAGACCTGAATAAAGGATTGAACGTTAGTAACACCAGGAGGTTTCCTGCAATGTGACTTGTCCTTATCTGCTCTTACGAGAAAAACTCCAAGAATTATTAATGTTTTGCTGTGACAATTTAATAAAAAGTCCAAGTAGGGATTTCTTAAAACTCGTCCTGTCTTTATTTATTCATTAATCAGTTTTTAATGCGATTTCAGAATATTTAAAAATCAAATCTCATGTAACATGAGTAAATGACGCCAAATATTTTCTTATGGAAACTTGAACCAATGTCAACCGAATCCAAAAATAAATAAGACGAACTATTTAAAGAAGTGAAAACAGGGTAATGACCAAAGCAAGACACAATAAAAAGCAAAACAAAGTGTCAAAGGAGTCCGACTGACATTGTTAGTGGCTGTGGTCACTGGTGACTATGTTCTCCATGGTGATATAATTGCTGCAATATTGACTCTCCACAGGGAAAAGCAGCAGGAAGTAACAGAGATTTCAATGTCCATTCACATGGTCATATTTTTGGTCCCTGGTAAATCTAGACAGAAATCTTTTAGAAAGGTTTTAATGCCTATATCTAATTAAAGACATATAAAGGGTGTCCCAAACAATGTATAAACACTTCCATAATGATTATCGATGCTCTTTATTATCATCTGAATCGAATGATGGCGGCAATATGTAGTATTATGTTGTGTAAATTGTAGAAAAAGCCCGCTCAACCCAGGCTTGGAGATGTGAAAGCAAAACCTTTATTCTTTTTAGTTTAAAAACAATTATGTGAATTTCAACGATAGAACAAAAAGCTAGCTGTCATTATACGTCTAAGGGTGCTGTGCAACGCCCCAAATGCGTTAACGTGGGTTTTTCTGCCGTGGGTACAATCCAAATAATTGTTTTAAACAAAAAAGAATACATTTTTGGCTTTTCATTCTCCTAGCCTGGGTTGAGTGGACTTATAGGTAGAAGGAATTCCTACCTAAACTATTGATATCACTACTACTGTTAAGGTTTAATGACCAATACTATTGATAGGATTGTAAGAAGCTATGCATGTTTATGAGTACGGTGTCGACTCAGTTTATTGTTTGAAAACTATAAATACTCATGTCTTTCAGAGGAATAAAGGAATTTAGCCGATTACACAAATGTTGTGACCTGTAACTCTTCGAGCAGCTCGAACACTTACAATAAATTTGGAACAGCAAGAATATATACATATAGCGCAAGAGATAAGGAAAGACATATCAGTGCATCATGTCTGAGAAGGGTAATATAATATTATTATGGAATTTAGGCATAGAAAATATCCAGACTTTTTACTAATATCCAGTGGCATAACTATAGAGGATGCAGGGATGCGGTTGCACCCGGGCCCAGGAGTCTTGGGGGGCCCATAAGGCCTCTCTTCTCCATATAGGGAGCCCAGTACTATGAATAAAGCATTATAGTTGGGGCCCTGTTACAGGTTTTGCATTGGGGCCCAGGAGCTTCAAGTTACGCCTCTGAGTGGCATAACTATAGGGGATGCAGGGATGCACTTGCACCCGGGCCCAGGAGCCTTAGGGAGCTCAAAAGGCCTCTCTTCTCCATATAGGGAGCCCAGTACTATGAATAAAGCATTATAGTTGGGGCCCTGTCACAGGTTTCGCATCGGGGCCCAGAAGCCTCACATTACGTGTCTGCAGTAATATCTATAGGGCAGGTGCAGAGTTTGAGACCTGAAAGTTTTGCACAGCATGTAGGCAATATAGAGGCGCTGGTAGGAGTCGCACAGAACACCAACATGTAGGGTTTTCATTATGAATATGCAGCGGTGCCTGCCAACTTTGCTGGGTACTGACACCATCCCGGAATATGTAAGAGAACTCTAGAAAATGGTATAAACTTAATACTCTGCAATCAGGATAATTCATTCATGGTTAGAACGCAGGCCATACCGTTTAGGAGGGGAGTTACTTTTCTACGTACCATGTGAGACTGAACATATATTGACGTATGAAGTTGGGTTTTCATTAAAACAACATATTTAATAAATCATAGCAAAAAGCAACCAATATTCTTTTTTTTTATATCTGCTGACTATACAGCCGTCTGTTAATTGAGGACTTAAACACATGGGAGGTTTTTTGTCCCGTTTTGCGGTCGTGAAAACTACGCCCGCAAAATGGGTTGAAACAAAACCATTGATTTCAATGGTTTCATTTTTACTTTTGGGATTATCGCATGTTGCTAAGGGCCTGTCCTATCTTTTCTCACACTATCTTTCTTGTACATAGAATTTCTACGTGCATGAAAGATAGGGCAGAACCTATCTTTCTCCTTTTTTTTCAAACTCATGTACACCAGTGCGTAGTTTGAATAGTCTGAAAGAACAAAAAACGGTTCTTGCGCTAATACGCTCCGTGAGCAAATTAGCGCATGCTCCCATGTGTTTTTGCCCTAACTGGAGGACCAACCATGGAAAATGCCCATTAATAGTTAAGGGTGGACTCACAGGAATGTATTTGCGTGCACAATACACAGATAGTAGAACCCATCCCTTACTTTATGCGTTCTTACGCATGTATTTTACACGCGTAGAAAAGAAAAAATGTGTGCACCTGATACTCGTGTAGTTGCTCATTGCGCTACACAATTTTGCGGAAGAACCAACACACTGGGAACTAATTAGGCTGTACAGCCTTTTTAATCAAGGCATGGGTGTGACCCGCACTGCTGTGAACGATCTGCGACAGCACAAAAAGTACAGTAAAATGCACTAAGACATGTGCAAAAAAGACTCCTGCGCGGGAAAAAAAAAACATTGCGCTACCGCGTTCTTTGTTACACGTACGGCTGTGTGATTCCACCCTAGTATGAACACTTGGTTATTTCTGTAACTCCCATGGAATTGTACGGTGTGCACCTACTCTGTTCTGCACGTGAGGTGGGGTAGGAACTGGGGTTCTAATGACTGACGAGCCCCACCAGTCTAACACTTAACGTGCCATAACTGTATCATAATATTACTGGTAGAACTGTCCATAAAATGTGTGATGCTGTTACACCAGGGAGTAAGGGGTTAAAGTACTAAAAGACTAAAGGAAATTAAAGAAAGCTAAAAGTGCATTTAACACAGACAGTAGTTAGTTTGTTCCATTATAGCGAGCATTTTCTCAACTTCCCCCTATAATAAACATGTCAACGCCAGGCAGTTATTACTGATAACAGTCTTTGTTACATAAGATTGAAACACAAAGTACTTTGTTTTATGGCTCACACGTGTAAACAGCCCGCTCTCATGTTCCCTGCTCAGACTCTTCAGACTCAGGAATGTCTCTTTATGAAGACCACTGGCGAAACTATAGAGGATGCAGGGGATGCGGTTGCACCCAGGCCCAGGAGCCTTAGAGGGCCCATAAGGCCTCTCCTCTCCATACAGGGAGCCCAGTGCTATGAATAAAGCATTTGAGTTGGGGGCCCTGTTACAGGTTTAACATTGGGGCCCAGAAGCTTCAAGTTATGTCTCTGATGAAGCCCACTTGTCTGAGGCTGCTTTGACGTCTGCGTTGGGGGTTCTGTTTTCCTGCTCGGTTCGGGAAGCAAGAATGGGAAATCTCCTGGCAGAATGGATCCGTCATATGACAGAACCAAACAGAAACCATTAACTACAATGGGGTCTGTTCAGTTTCCGCTCATCTACTCGATATTTTACCGGAAGAACAAGCTCTGCATGCCGCACTTTTTTTTCTGGTATTTTGTGCCAGATCTGCGACAGAACCTCAGAATGGAGATTCCAGCACAGATGTGAAACCACCCTTTCATACTGTAGATAGAAATGATATATAATGTGCACCAGAAAATAAGGAGCACTGATGTTCATGGGAATATTTATAGGATGGACTGACGGTCTGCAGTTTAATATGTTGTCATTACAGCAGTCACTGTTGATTTACTGAGAGGCTGGAAGCGGTTTTGAAGTTTGAGGATAAGAAAATCCATATGGGTCCTATTAAATCCTCACTGAGAGTTAATAGTATAAATACCATCCCCTTTTCCCATCATAGAGAGACTTCTGAGATCTTTCAGGCTCCTACTTCTCAGAAACTATATGCAAAATAGGCTTTGCAAGTCATTCAGATAATAAGCCCTGGGATTTAGGACTTATTTGCTTTATTTTTCAATCTTCAACATTTGTAACACTATATGATGGTTACATATTGCCCCGGTTATACTAACGACACTTCATTTTATGGATGCATTTTTGGCCATATCTTATTTGTTCTTCTTCTTATTCTTCTCTATTTCCCCAGTCTAGCTTACTAAACCCTATGTTTTTCTGCTACATCTTGCACTTCTTCTATAATTCACAGTTATCATCCCATACACAATCTCCTCTTTGCCAATGACAACCTCTTCTTTAATTCAATCACTTTCTCACACTCTTAGATACAAGACTCTACTTGTCCCTCCCCCTGTCTTCTGGAACGTCCCTTCTTGTTCCATCCAGCATTCTCCAACCTTGAAAACCCTAACAGTTTCTGAATGTTTACCTCTTCTTGTAAGCACATAACCTAGCCACATGAGTTTCCCAACCATTCCAACATCACTTCTATCACACATCCCAAGCTGCTTTCTTCTTATTTTGATTTCTTGTATTACTTATGGACTGTAAGCTTATGGGCAGGGCTTCTACTTAGGTTTCTTGTGAACACTGTTACATTTATGTCATGGTGCCAACAGGAACCAGGTACATGCATGGGTCTGGGATGATGTCACAGCATCAGCGTGGGACCATGTGATGTGTCTACCTGGACAAGTGCAGTGGCATTTGGTGCTGGCCACTGAGGGAGAAATATCTCCTATTACTGAAACATGGATAGGTTGTCTAAGACAATAGACAGATTATAGAATCATAGAATGGTAGAGTTGGAAGGGACCTCCAGGGTCATCTGGTCCAACCCCCTGCTCAGTGCAGGATCACTAAATCATCCCAGACAGATGTCCGTCCAGCCTTTGTTTGAAGACTTCCACTGAAGGAGAACTCAACACTCCACTCCTGTTCCATTCATTGATCACCCTCACTGTCAAAAAGGTTTGCCTAATATCTAATCTATTTCTCCTCCCTTTCAGTTTCATCCCATAGCTTCTAGTCTTTTCTTGTGCAAATGAGAATCCGCTGATCCCTCTGCACTGTGACAGCCCTTCAGATATTTGTAGACAGCTATTTAGCCTTCTTTTTTATAAGGTAAACATTCACAGATCCTTTAACCGTTCCCAGAAATTGTGTTTGACTTTTTTGCTGCTGCATCACACTGTTGACTCATGTTCAGTCTGTAATCTATTAATATACCCAAGTCTTTTATACATGTGCTGCTGCTTAGCTCAATTTCTCTCATTCTGTATGTGTTTTTTTCTTTTTTTTTGCCCAGATGTAGGACTTTGCATTTCTCCTTGTTAAATACCAATCTGTTAGTCGCCGCCCACTGTTCAATTTTGTCCAGATCTTTTTAAATTCTCTCTCTCTCTTCTCCAGTGTTAGCCATCCCTCCTAGCTTTGTGTTGTCAGCAAATGTGATCAGTTTCCCCTCAGTTCCCTCCTTCAGGTAATTTATAAAAATGTTGAACAACACTGGGCCTAGGACAGAGCCTTGTGGTACCCCACTTGATACATTCTTCCACTTGTATGTGCAACCATTTATAACCATGGTTTGAGTATGATCCCTAAATGAGTTGTGAAACCACCTAACAGTTGCTTTGTCAATTCCATATTTGGTCATTTTTCAATAAGGGTGTTATGATACTTTGTCAAATGCTTTACTAAAGTAAAGATATACTATAGCTATTGCACTTTCCTGATCAACCCAGTCCATGATTCTGTCATCAATAGTTGATTAGTAGTATCTTCGTGTTCCTTTGAGTGTAGCAGCTTCTTCTCAGGCTTGTGACATCACATTCGTTGGTCACATGGCTTAATCCCATTCAAGTGAATGGGATTGAGCTGCAGTACCAGGCACAGCTGCTGTACAATGTATGGCACTGTGCTTGGTAGAGACTGAAGTGAGAGCAGCACTAACCCATGCACCACTATCACTTTAATCAGCTGATTGATGGGGATTCCGAGCCCCAGATCTCCCTGCTGATCAAATATCTATGAACTATCCTACGGCAGGTCATCAATAGTTTAGTGAGAACTCCTTTAATGGTGCTAGACAGAAATGAATGTTAAAGATTACAGCTAAAACCTAAAAAGTACCCAGTTGTGTGGTGGTTCGAGTCAAATGAGTGAGTTATGACTTAATGTTCCAGACTATCAAATTGTGAAACAAAGGGTGCAAAATGTGTTCATCATGAAAATGTACTCTCAACGACTTATGAAATACAGTATTTAGTTCTATGCATTTGTGGTGACCAGATGACCTGAGGCCCACACTGGGGAGTTGGGAGGGTAGAGTTGTCACTTGTCTCTGACCAGACTCCTCCCCGGAGGAACTCACGCCACCTTGGCCCAAGTACCACTAGGCCTCTTCCAGACACCCCTGGGAAAGGGAAGGCTTATAAACGTGTGGTGGACTGTAAATATGTCACGTGTGATGCCATCGTTCCTTACTCACCAGAATGACCATCGGCAGAGAAATAAAGGAAGTCCATGCACAAAATTAACTTTTAGTACCTCAGTTCCTTGGAATGGTCAGGACCTGGCAAAACTTTACTTGCAGCTTGATAGATTACAGCTTAATTATGCACCAGTGCAGGCAGGACAATTACTTAAGGTCGGGGAGGTAACTCAGGATGATATCGGTCCTGCAGACCACGTTATTTGTCTGGTACTGCTCCTGGAAGCGGAAACTCTCCAGAGGCGGAAGGGGTAGGATCTCTCCACTGACACTCACTTGACTCAGATCTCTGGATCTCTGCACGGCGGACTCATCACTGCTCTCTTTCTCTCTCTCTCTGTTACGGCACTCTGCCCCCGAGCGCCAGGTGGGGTGCCCTGAACTTCCGGCACCCCACTGTCCCTGCCTACTTGCCTCGGCCCTGGCTAACCCCAGGCGGACAACTGGACGGCGGTGCCATCACCGAAGGGACAAAAGGTTTCGATAACGACTTATGGGACACCCTGCGAACCCTCCTTTTGTGATTTCCAGAGGACCGGTACACCTTCTGTCCCACCCTGTACGGCTCAGATACAGACAAACTCTTCCCACTACGCAACTGCATACGAGACCCCACCACTTCTAGACTCTTTTGCACTTCCTTCCATCCCCCCTGCAGCACATCGGTGGCGACACCGGCAGCAGGACAGGCAGACGGGGTAGGAAGGGAAGTCAGACCATGGGGACTGAGCGTGGTATCAACTGAGCAGAGAGGAAGGGTAGCAAGATGGCTATGGCAGGATGGTCCCCACTGGGTCAGCTCCCCAGTGGCCCAATCGAATTGGGGGTTGTGCAGCGCCAACTACGGCATCCCTAGTACCATGTCTACCGACATTTTCTCCATCACCAGGAATGATAGTTCTTCTGAGTGGGAACTCCCCACCGTGAACTGTAACACTGGGGTCCTCCATCGTAGCAAGCCCGTAGTAAGAGGGTAGCATCAATGCTAGTGAAACGAATTGGCGTCTTCAGCACCACAAATTCAGCCATCAGGGGTCTAACGAAACACATGCTTATCAGGTTAGCGGTTGCTCCGGAATCAATAAGCGCCTGCCCTGGGTGGGAGAAGTTCCGGAATCTAACCTGGCACGGTACCAGAAGTTTAGGACGTACCTGTAGTCCTATGCAATCCTCCCTGCAATCACCTAGGACTTGGAGCTCTTCCGCCGGTTCAGACTGTGAGCACTGAGGCCTCAGGGGGCAGGTTATCACCCGATGTCCAGCTTTCCCACAGTAGAGGCAGAGACGATGCAATAAACGAATCCGGCGTCACTTCTTGGGGTCCAGCGGGTCCAGCTCCATAGGCTCGGGAACAGAGACTGGCATGGAAGAGGAGGGAACAGGACAAACGACCTCCCTGACTCTACGAGACTGTCTATCTTGCTTCCCAGCCCTGAGCCTCCTATCTGCCTTCACCGCTAGCTCCATAGCCTCCTTTAAGGACCCGGGAACAGGATGGGAAATCAGCAGTTCTTTAACCGCGTCCTAGAGGCCCTGCAGAAAAACGTTTTTCAGAGCGCTATCGTTCCATGCAGTATCACCCGCATAGAGTCTGAAATTGGAGCAATAATCCTCCACACAAAGCGACCGCTGATGCAACGCCAACAGCCGAGAAACCGCCAACCCCACGCGGTCCGGTTCATCGAAGATGCCCCCGAGTTCCTGGAAAAAGGAGTCCACCAACTGCAGGCCGGGGGACCCCTCGGGAATGGAAAAAGCCCATGTCTGGGCAGAGCCCCGCAGCAGGGACATTATAAGCCCGACCCTCTGGGCCTCCGACCCGGAAGAACGGGGATGCATCCGAAAAAACAACCGACACGCCTGTTGAAAAACAAAAAACTTGTTCCTCTCCCCAGAGAACACCTCGGGAAGAGGGCACTTGGGTTCGGGACTGGTTGAGGCGTCCCGCCCCTGCGACAACGCCCACTGCTCCTGGGCCACCATGCCAGCTGATAAATCCTGGATCACAGGCACCAGGGCTTGCAGCTGGGTTGTGAGGGAGCTGATCGCCTCCATGAAAAAAAAAGTTTAAAGGGCCAGTTATTATGTTACGGCACTCTGCCCCCCGAGCGCCAGGTGGGGTGCCCTGAACTTCCCGCACCCCACTGTCCCTGCCTACTTGCCTCGGCCCTGGCTAACCCCAGGCGGACAACTGGGCGGCGGTCCCTGCTCTGGTTAGGGACCTGGCGACTACCTAGATGGAACTCACTAACGGGGGAAAGAGTGCCGACAGAAGAGGCAGGTGGAACAGACGAACAGAACAAAGACTGAGTAAAGACAGGCTGGAGGAAGCTGACTAGCAAACTAGGAGCTGCTGAGACGAGCTGCAGACAGACTAACTAGTGGCTAACAGAACCAATAACTGGCAGTGAGCTCAAGTCACTGCCAGCCTTATAACTGCAAGGCTCCGCCCATGGGCGGAGAGTGGGAGGAGCCGGCTCTCCAACTGCTGTATATGAAGGGTGGAGGAGTGTGGGCGGCACCCTACGGGCGGACACGCCCACGCCGCCGATCACCGGCTGCTGGGAGAGCCCCGACACAGAGCTCCAGGACGCCGGAGCCGACGCCGGAGCGACGCGCGCAGACTGTGGCTCCCTGCGCCGCCCTGCGCCGCCCTGCGCCGCCCTGCGCCGCCCTGCATGGTAACACTCTCTCTCTTTGTCTCTGTCACACACAAATGGTTCCTGAAATTGGGGAACTCAGGAAACCTCTCTTTCTCCTCCATCACTCTTCACCACATGAGCGTTGAAGGTGGCCGGCACTCCACTTCACTCTATACCATAGAAGATGATGGACTGCCTGATGAAGACCACACCTTGCTCTCAAAAACTCATACTTCTAGAATCACGCATACCACATGTTAGGACATAAATAGATACTTTTCCAGACATATCCCAGTCCCATTCAGACATTAAAAGGGTTGTCCCGCAACAGCAAGTGCAGTTATACACTTCTGTATGGCCATATTAATGCACTTTGTAATATACATCGTACATTAAATATTGGCCATACAGAAGTTATATACTTACCCCCTCCCGATGTTGGCGTCCCTGTCTCCATTATGACGAACAAACTTTTTCTCTGGTCGCAGGAACAGTCGCGCTTGCTCACAGAGGATTCTTCTCCTAGATGGTCCGGGCTCACGAGCTGCGTCCTGGCTCCTCCCCCTTATCAGCGTCATCGCGTAGCTCCGCCCCGTCACATGGTGTTGATCAGCCAATGAGGTGGCTGGAATTGGCAGTGGAGCGCAGACAGCAGAAGAACATCCACAGTGCACCATGGGAGAAGACCCGTGGTGCACTGTGGGAGAAGACCAGCGGCAGCCATCTTGGCCAGAAGATTTTTTAAAGTTGCTGAACGGGGATTCAGGTAAGGGATTTTTTTTTTTTTAATAACACATGTCAGCGGTTTTCCTTTGCAGGTACTGGGGGACTGGGCAAAAAAAAAATGTTATCTTTCGGCGCGGGACAACCCCTTTAACCTCTCACATGCTGCAGCTGTGCAATACACATAACCAGAGACTTGATAGATTGAACAGTGCATCTACACAAAAGACATGACATGTATGATATTTATGGGGAGGGGGGGGGGCAAAAATATAGACTTCTGGCCACTACACATTTAATATGATAAATATACATGATGCAACTATCTTGGTAACTAGAAAGACAACTTCCTCAATATACTTCTATACAATTAAATGTTAAAATTAGAAGTCCATTTGCAGTAATAGAAGTAAAACCTATGCATTTCTTATCTGCAATCTATTTTCAACAGAACTTGGTTCCTTTCAGCTCTGCCTCCTGAAGAAACATTGCAGTAGGTCTGTGTCTTTGTCTGAAGTTCTGAGGAAGTCTGATACCTGCATCCTATTTCATCAAAGGCTCAGGTTACAATTTTTTCTTTTTTAATCCAGTTTCTAAAATGGTTAGTTCTATGTGTGTCCCTTGACCCTTATATTGAAGTTCCACTCAAGGATGGGATTGTAATGAGGCAAACACACCCCAGATATCTTGAGCCAACTTAACTCCACAGGAAGTGCAAAGCTTAATGGTTACAGGCACAATACGTACAAGTTTGGTAGTTAGAAAGCCAATTAAAGGTAGGGAGCTTGGCAGTTACTTGCACTTACAGGGCCACTTACTGGAACCAAATATGGCAGGCACTTTGGGTTGGCACTTAAATAGTATCTGGCCACAATAGCAGTATTTCCAGGTTTTTTGAGCCCACAGAACAGTCTATATATGCACGTAGTATATAACCACCTCAATCCTCCAAGGCCACTCCTGGTAAAGTGTTCTCAGGTCTGGCACCTCCAAGCAAGGCCACAGCCGACACAGGTCAAGATAATAGTGTGACAATTTGCCACCCAACAGGATCTTAAAATCAATAGCTCTGGCAGGGGTAGCTGGCTGGATCCACATCTACTTCTCAGAGACCAGGTAGATTGAAACTTGAAAATTCTAGTCAGTCTTATGCACCAACACAGCCACAACTAACACTGTAAAGAACATCACAACTCTCCATAAGGCACAAAAGGCAGCCCCAAATATAGTCTATGATTTTGCCCTAAATGGTTTCCATGTGGCACCATGCTCCACCAAGACTAGAGATTGCTCTACTCACCTGTTATCACACATAGATAATAAACTGTTAAAGAACACAGTCCATGGAAATAAAAGTAATTCTAGCACATAATGTCAAGCAGTGCAAAATATAACATAACTGCCTGGCCAGTTACTTCAGTAGAAGAATTACAGTCTAAGGTAGGATAATAGTTCTTGGTTCACACACATACTATGTAAGCTCTTACAAGCTCTTTTTCTTCAGATTGGCTTCTCTATTTGTTATTTGCCAGTATAATGCTGTAACCGGGCCTGTATATGCTTGACATTTGACCTCATGCCAGACAATGACTAAAGGCCCATTTACACTCATCCAGTGTAAATGGGCCTTAAATGTTCTTCACATAATCTAATGTAAACAAGGTATGCTGAAATGGTTGTCTTCGGAGTGTTTCTCTTTCGAAAGAAGTTCAAGGTTCTCTGTACCATTTTAACCAAAACAATCCAATGTGACTAGGAATGTTTTCATTATATTAACTTATCAATTACTGGTCAAAAATTGGCCAATCAATATGTAGGGTGGCTCTTGTTGGCAGTTAGAATTTCTCCTTATAACCCCCAACCGAGGCCTGGGAAGTAGATTTGATCGGACCTCTTGACTAGACTCTTCGTGATCACATATTCTTATCTCGTGTTTTTATTTCTTATTCTTCACTTTAAATTACTTTGTATTTATTGTAAATAATAAACTTTCTTAAATCTTGTGCCATGAGATCGAATTATTGACCAAGTATTGGTTTTCATCAACACTGCTGTGTGTAATTATAAGCCCTCCACCACTTCACCAATGCATGGTGCTCAAGACTAAAATCAACTAAACCTCCAATGAGAAAAAGAAGAATATCAGTTAACTGTAACAGATTTCTTGAAGTAGATTTTTTTTAAAGTCATCTTACCTTTTAAAACATTGTCATCTGCTATAAAACTGTGTGAGTTATTGTTACGCCCTGTAGTCATATAGCTCTTTCTCTTTACTTACCTTTTAAACTCATCCCGATCACCAGCTTGCATTAGTGCTACAATGGTATTTGTGACAGACGTGCCAATGTTGGAACCCATGATAATTGGAATGGCAGACCTTACTCCAAGCACTAGAAAATGAATCAAAATTATTATTAGAAAGCACAGGAATCTTCTCAGTAGAGGTACTTTCACATATATTTTGTTCTAATGTTACCCAGACTACTTCATGCTTCAAGACAATTTTAGGTGGACAGTTTTTCTTACTAGTAGTTAAAAAAAATTATACAAAAAGGATTGTATCAAAATGATCAGGAATGACACTTACATCCAGATGACACCATACTGACAATAATGGATGTGGAGGTGCTTGAGCTTTGAACAAGGACAGTGACAAGAATTCCTACCACAAGGCCAGCTACAGGGTTGGACAGGATTGCGTTGTCTTTGAAAATGTCTCCAGCTACCTTCCCTATAACATTATAACACAGAGCATACATGAACCATCAATGAGTACAGTAATCATTTTACAATTCATTCACTTATATCAGAAAAGAGGAAGACAAGCAACAAGATAGATGGACACAATGGGAAGAGTAATAAACTTTGGGAGCTGGAAGACCCAAACCAAAGAGAAGACATCTGGAGAAACAAGAGGCTTAGAAACTATTGCATAATGTGTTTGGAGGAATAATTAATAATAGTTTCCGTTAAATGGTTAAAATTAAAGTTTCAACTAAATGAACCTTTCCCTCTTCATGTATTGTTTAGTTATTAATACCAAAATTTGAGGATCTCTGATATTATGTAATCCGAGCATTTGAGATGACGTTCATGTAACATTTGCTCACTGGAATGAATTACATCAATAGTTTTTTTGGTCACTTCTATAACTCTTTTTCTTCTCATGATAAAAGAAACAAGTTACTTGATGAGGTACACTACACTCAGCCCACTGGACAGTATTTCTTTGTTCAATATCAATTTGGGTTTTAGGAAGGCTTAAGTATTAGCCATCTTTGGCTTCCCTCCCGAATATCATTACAGCAAAGTCATAAATGTCTCCTCCTCATCCAACTGTAATAAAAACAATCATATTTAATTAAGAGTGAAATGGAAACATTGGATAATGAGGAACTTACCTCCAGCCAGTTGGAAGGCTGAGCTGAGCACATCCAAAGAGCATACAAAGAGATACAATAGCCCTAAAAGCAATGGGATCTTCACAAGAGACATGCTCATAGATTTGACCTTTTCCCAGCTTCCACGCTCTGCAATAGAGGTCAGTTATTCCTGGAGGAATTAATTCCATATTGTCAGGTTCTATCAGAGCCCAAATGTTAGATTATTCAGGCAAAATATAGTTCCATTTTGTAAATGACTTCCATCCTCATCAATTATTTTTCCCTCTATTATTAATGGTTATTCCGTCTGGACAAGGCCTTCTCTAAAGCAAACTGACCTAGCAGTGATTTGTTCTCTGCAGGTCTGTCCGCTCAAATTCCAGGAAATGTTGTAATATACATCAGCCTTTCAGGCAAATCCACCAGTAGAAGACGGTATTTACAGCATTTCTGTACTATAGCTAATATAGGAGGGTCACAAGAGATCGACTCCCTTCTATGACATCCATATCAACTAAGATGCCATGTGGACTAAGGTTATTCAATTCTGACAACCTTTTTGCAATGCGATAGTATCACATAGCTAAAGAATTGGAATAACATGGAGTTTTATACTAAAAACCAATAAAAAGGGTCCCTTCTATGACATACTTTACAGTAGAGTACAGCAGGGGCAGAATTTAATAGGTGTTTAGGAGCAGATTTATAGGAAGACTGTATCAATAGGATGCATTGTTAATGGGGGGAAACAAAACCATCAGAGTTTTAAATAACTCCCCAATATTGGAGTATTTCTAAAAGATTCAGAGAAAAGTGAGTAAAAAAACCCAAAGTTTAAGACTTTTTTTGCCGCTTTCAGTGTATTTGGTAACCTAGTGTTTTAGCCTGTCCTAGATCTTAAGAGGAAAGGCTATTGAAATCATTCTTGTGGGATGGTAAATTGGATGATGTATGTGCTTATATTAAGAACTGCAGAATACCCCAAAGTGAAACCTTTGGATATATGAAGATATGTAATTCTCTGCAAGTCTCATTTTTAATATAAATCTCCAAAGAATAATGGTTAGAATTTACTTTACTTTACCTATTTAGGAAGTAAGAATGGTTATGGCAAATTTCACGTTTGTGCAGTACAGATGTGTGTTATTAGTTACATTACGCAGGGTGTCACTTACTTTCGTGCTTAGAATTGAATGATCAAGTTGGGACCCCTTTACTTTTCCTATTTAGGTTCTAAAGAATGGTTGTGCCAAATTTCAAGTTAAAGAAGTTAAAGAATTAGATTAGGTACATAACATAGGTGGTCACTTACTTTTGCACTTAGCAATGAATAAAAAAGTTGCGACCCCTTTACTTTTCCGATTTATGACCTACTTTTGGTCGTGCCAAATTTCAAGTTTGTACAATACCGGGAAGTTAGAGAATTAATGGCGAGTTAGTCAGTGAGTCAGTAAGTCAGTCAATGAGTCAGTCAGTATGTCAGTGAGTCAGTCAGTGAGGGCTTTTACCTTTATATATATAGATATTTTCACCTGCCTTAAATACATTTATATGCTGCTATGTGCACACTTTGACTAATTTTTGTCTGAGTGTTCGTATATATTTTTAATTGTTTACTTAAAGTATTTTGCTGCTTTTGTATCATTTTTGTGCATGTTAGTGGAGTGTGCATTTTTTATTCTATTCTGCTTTCTCTTTGTGGTTCCAATTGATATGCAGTGAAATATAACTGTATATACTGTACTTAGGAAAGAAAAAAATTGAAAAAGTAAATTGTAGGAGAGCTGGGATACTGTAGTATGTGTACTTGGTGTCAATAATACGGAAATTTTTATATTTCAAACATTTTATTAACTAATGCATTTGCCTAAAGCTGTTTCAAAAATGCTTATAATGTCTTTATTATAAAAGTATTTATAAAGCTCTTCTTATCAAGCTCAGGTCCCAATTATCAGTTTTATCTGGCTAGTGGTTACACACTGGAGCCGGACCCAGCTGATAACTTCTTAGTACACTTTTTACACTCGACTGGCATGCATAGCGGGACATAACAGGATAGAAAAAAGCTGCACACAACAGGGAGGCATCCAGCATCAAAACTGATACATCGGATGTCTAGAACTGCCCCACAGAAAACTATGGGATCAGTTCTGCATTAGCCTCCCTCTGGTATTTTGCTATAATGCTTGAGGGATAAAAAGCAGATGGCAGATTATATGGGAACCAGAGTTTATATTGCTTCTTGCTACTTGGTGCATTTTAATGGACATCCTTGCATGAGTGTGGTAAGCTTATTGGTCCTGACTAGTGTTCGGCACAAACCTGAACCAGGTTTTTAGCAAAGATCTGCCCGAAACAGGGTTCTACTGGTTTGGTTCGTTGAACACTAGTCCTGAACACTGGTGTATGATGCTGTCTAAGGGACATGAAAACCCTGTTTAACACTCTCAAATTGTTATGCAGAGCTTTTATGGCTTTTAGACAATGTTATACGCCAGTTTTAGGAGTTTTGGTGAACTACTGGTTTAGTTTGAACCAATTTGGACCGAACTGAACGTTCGAAAGTTCGACGTACCAGCAGAACCAAACTTTCCAAGAGTTTGCTTATCCCTAGTCCTGACTCTTGACCCTGAAGACACAAATTAAAATGTACATAATCTGTACACCAAATTTAATGTTTTTTTTTTATTAAGTCACTTGAGGATTTTTACCATTCTTTACGCCCTAATAGTATAAATTGTACATTTGCATGATGGTGCGATGGCAGTATAATTTTTCACAGTTACTGTCTTCAGGAAAGGGCTAGGAACATGCAAAGCTTTGCCTCGGCACACCTTGATGAGGCCCTGAGTATTTATACCATCTGCTTTATCACATTTACCAGTCACCTTTGTGTGGGATTAAAACTTTGCTTATATTACTCATGTGATTCATTGTAAAAAGTAAAGGACTTTTTGTAAATGTTGAAATGATTTCTGTTAGATATTCAGAAAACATCCAGAATGAAAATAGACAATTACCACCCTTGACTGTTACTTTCTAAGTCAGTAGAACTTCATCAACCCAATCAGTTCCTGGTATTTCGCATGACAGTACAATCATGAAGACAAATTCTGTTTGCATTGAGTTTCCGTCTGTCAATTTAGTCTTGCTCCTCATAAAATAAGGAATGCCAATTTACTCCAATCCTGTACAATTATGGGAACTAATAAACTTGGATATAGATATCCGTATCCTCTGTACAGAGCTGGATTCTCAGACTGTTTTTCCATTGAGGCCTTGTTCCTGACTCCTTTCCATGGTTACCAATTATCCGGGCATTACTGAAGGTTATTAAAAGGATACTTCTGTCTGTTAGAAATAGAGATGCATGAAAACTATAGTGGCTATGTCTGTGCATAATTTTTGGGGGGATTACCATTGGATGGGGTGTCATATTTTGCATACAAAATTCATTTTCCTAAGATACTGCAAAACCAACTAAATTTCCCACCGCACCGGTACTGTTTCCCCAACCAAGGTTCAGTGGAACTGTGATATCAATTAAAACATGGTTCCCCATGGTAAAGCGATTGACAATTACTAGCTTATGGCATGACTTGGGTTTTGCCTCTATGGACATTTTTCTTATGAATTGACTTGTTCTAATTTCCTCTGCGAAGTGAGATTTTATGGCAGATGGTTACCATATTAATGATATTTACCAATGTATCACTTTTTTATTTCATAAAGTTTCTTTTTCAAGTTTTCATCTTCTGGAAGTCTACGAGCGCTCATCACTATTATGTAATAGAAAGCCATGATAATGCCATTCAGTTTATACAGTGGTTTTTGCTATTAAATACTCTACTCTAGACCAGGACATTAGGTTAGGTAAGTAAAAGAACCTCATCCGTCAAACCTGGTGAGCAGCCAGTCTGAAGTCCACGAGGAGTTTGATCTAATCTTGTTCCTCCAGGCATGCTTGATGGACCATATAAGTTGTCCCTGTAGAACTTCATTGTACTGAATATCTGAAAAGACAAGTACAGTCACCCACATTGACTTGGGAGTATGACAGCTGTATGAATGAAGGCTCATTAGAGAGTGCAAGATTACTAAAATGAATATAATGAGTGAAGGATAAGATTGTGGGTAGAATGTAAAGGAAAAAGAAGCCCTTGCAGATTACAGAGGCATCTAACTCATGCTCATCAATTTTATAGACAGGTATTATGTAGGATTCATATCATGCAGCATGCAGTAGCTTTAGGAAAGCTTCAAACTTGATGGCATGTGGTATTGATGCTACTTGATGATGATATTCTGAAAGCTATTCAGTGTGAGGTCTAACAAACAGCAATTGTATACAGTGGGTCCGGAAATTCTTCAGACTCTTTCACTTTTTGTTGCATTTTGATACTTTGTGGCCTTTTGCAAATTTAAAAAAAAAGGTTTTTCTCCATCATTCTGCACTGAAAACCCTTTAATGACAAGGAGAAAATAGAATGATAGAAATCTTTGTAAATTTGTAAAAAATTAAAAACTAACTTTTTGCATAGATGCAAGTATTCAGATCCTGTACTGTACTCAGTACTTAGATGAAGCATCTTTGGCAGTGATTACAATCTCCAGTCTTCTTGGGTATGATGCCACAAGGTTTGAGCACCTGCATTCAGAGATTTTCTGCCATTCTTCTCTGCAGATCCTCTCAAGCTCTGTTTGATTGGATGGGGACATCTGTGGATGCTATTTTCAGGTTTCTCCAGATATATTCCAATGGGCTTAAGTCAGGCTGTCCACTCAAGGACATTCACAGAGTTATCTTTAAGCCACTCCTGAGTTGTCTTCGCTGTGTGCTTAGGGTCATTGTCTAGCATTGTGAGCTATAAGACCTTTTATAGACAGTGGTGGGCCTTTTTCAAAAATGATGCCCACAGGTGACTCCAATCAAGGTGTAAAAACCTCTCAAAGATGATTAAGAGGAATGGGAGACCCCCAGAGCTAAATTTCACACGTCATACCAAAGGATTAGCATACTTAAGTCAATGCAAAATGTTAGTTTTTCATTTAAAAGAAAATTAGAAAGATTTCGAACATTCTGCTCTCACTTTATCATTATAGGATATTGAGTGCAGAATGATGGGGAAAACTTGATTTTTTTTATTATTTGCACAAGATCACAACATAAAATGAAATATAGTGAAGGTCTGAAGACTTTCTGGACCCACTGTATATGTATGTATTATTTCTTTTACATGTTGTAGAACTTAAATCGAGGAATTAAAAAACTCATTAGTAACATGATAAAGCTATGCATTTGAATTACCTTGGGATGGGAATTAATCCTAGTCCTCTGAGGCATTTTACATTCTACTACAAATTTTATGATTAGGAAACTTTGAAAATGAACTCCAGAAATTCTGTTTTTGTTCTTTGTGTTCCTTCTGACCCTTATAAAGGGCCAAATTTGCTGATATACTAATATAAAGATCTACAAAAGCAGGTACAAATATTACTTCCCAACAAAATGCGGGGAAGTAATGTTATATTGAAGATTGCTATATGCAGGCGTACGTACATACAAAGGGTACCAAGTCCAACTGATACGGGGTGTTGGTCCAATATGGTTCGTATTGAGGTGCAGGGCCTGAATCATATGTGGCACCATTAATAGGTTGTAAGCCTGAACGTGCACTACACCTACCAATTGACCTCTTCACCACTGTACACTATTTTGACCAATTTGTGGGAGGAGAATAGTGTTCTCCAGATGTATGGCTGTATTCCCATGCAATTTTATGGGCTTTGGCTGCATTAGAGACCGTCTGGAGGTCAAATTAGTGAACCCGATTTTTACTCACATTGACTTTAATGGGAGTTGGAATTGGGTGTTCCGATCCACAATGGTCTTCATGAAATCGGACTAATACTAACACAAACTGGTTATTCCACTAATTGCTGATCACAAGTAACAAATATACAACTTTTATAGTATCCCAAGACATCCCAAATTTGTTTAATAGGGTTAAGACAAGATATTTGTGTATATCAATGAAGTTCTTCAACTCATGTAGAAAAAGGAAAGGGCTTTCCCAAATCCCTCATAAATAAGAAATAAGGATCTGCACCTTTTGGAGCTAAATTGTTGTACTATGTGAATGCAGCTGATCAATCTACATCCCTTTGGATCTTCATGTCTTTTAATCCTTTCTAACTAGTGGCTTGGTGATATTTCTACAGTCACAAACACCAACTAGACACCAGAAAATATAACCTACTAGCTTATAGACCTGGTGTTGCCAAGGTATTCCTTGATGTCCTGGCTCTTTTCTTCTCTCTTTGAATTCTGGCCTCATGCTCTTCTGGGGTCTCTGCAGCCCTTGATGTAGTGGCTCTTTTCTGCAATACTTGAACCCGAGCCTCACGCTGTTCCATGGTTTCCGATGTCCTTGATCCGTGGCCTTTTCCCCTCTCTTTTTGAATTCTAGCCATACTGTACCAAGGTCTGCAGTCCTTGATGTTCTGGCTCTTTCAAGCTTATTCTAAAATCGTTTGTCACATTGTTTGCTTGTGTCACGTCCATGCTGCTCACAAGCACCATGCTTAGCATGGACGTAGGGTGATGTTCATGACTACTTTAGTAGATAGACTTATGCACCGAAGAGCAGTGCGCACCACAACTGAAATATGTAGCGCAGATGTAAAGCCTGTATGACACAAAAGTACTACACTCTAAAATCATTGGTCACATTGTTCGCTTGTGTCACGTCCATGTTGCTCACAAGCACTATGTTTAGCATGGACGCAGGGTGATGTTAACGACTACTTTAGTAGATAGACTTATGCACTGAAGAGCAGTGCGCACCACAACTGAAATACATAGCCCAGATGTAAAGTCCATGTGACACAAAAGTACTACAAACAGCACGGCAACAGGGAACGTACTCATAGTTGGAAAAAGCCGCACACCACACTATGCGGGACAGTAGCACCACTCCAGGGAGAGGGAAGGAAGCCTGGCCATAACCTAGCAGGGAGATGACGTGTCCCTGCCTAAAGCAGAGTCATTCCCTCAATAAAAGGCAGCCACACAGTCTTCTTTCTGGCCCCTGATTGTCCCTATAGGAACCCCTGGAGAGAGGAACCGCATGCAAAGCAAAACAGAAATCAAAAGCAACAATACAACTGAAAATGAACCCGCAGCAACTTATCTGCAAGTAGAAAAACCACCTGCACAGCAGAGCTCCAAACTCCAACTTCTCCACTATGGAACGGAATAAGCAGCACTGATAACCAGGAGGGGTGATACTATATAGCCACTCTGCAACTGGGAACTGGCAGAGTGAATGGAAAACCACATCTCCACCCTACTCCCAGGCATGACTAATCCAGCATGCAACCATGCAGCAAAGGCAGACAGCACCAGCAGTCTCTGCACATGGTGCATTAACCCCTGTCCTGCGTACAAGGCAATAGGTCTTTGCCTGTGTTGAAGCCACAATGCAACAACATTGTCACGAGTGATTGTCTCACTCACAGAAATTTTTACATTCTTTGCTAAACTTAAACTAAACTTAAACAATGAGTTTCTGTCTTTTGAGAGGCACTCTAGATCCACCACACATCTAAATTATTCATGATGATGAATCACAAAGCATCTTAATTTACCATAGGCCATACAGTAGGCCTCATTTATTGAAACTGTCTAAAAAAAACTGTTTCACAAAGCAACCAATCATGTGTGGGTATATATATATATATATATATATATATATATATATATATATATATATATATATATATATATATATATATATATTTCCTATGCTTATAGACACTTGGATGTACTTCCATGCCCAAATGTGCTTAATCAACAGTGGATACAAGTCTCCCACTGAACTGTAATATATTATTCCCTCCCAAGGACAGGGCCACCAGCAACAGCAATGTCCACCAGGACACCAGGGTTTGGGCCATTAAATATAGTGCTGGAAGTAAACAATGAAAACTGTAAGTTAGAAATTAATAGTTGCATGTACCTAGGACACTGGCGGATTCACGGGGTTGCTGTTCACTTTCAACTGTATCTACATCTTCAGGATGTGGATGCAGTTGAACACTGTGGTGGGGTAAGGCAACACTAGGTCCCCTTCCTTAACATTTACCTTGGCTCCAACTGCATGCTGCCTCTATGAGCCATAATATTCCTAACTGTCAGCCGCTTACAATTGGTGGGTATTTGGAAGATTGAGACCTAAGAAACTAATCAGTAACGTTCACAGCTCTCCTGGGAGAGCCAAGGATGAAGAATAGAGAGCTTCCTTTGCCTCTACACCTCACCAGCACCTATTGACTTCTCCAGTGAGAACAGTAACAGGTTTATTCTGTAGACAAAAGAAACTTTAGTCTACTTCTATTTGTGTAAGAATGGGTAATGTAAGATTACATTACAGGGAACAAGTTTCAAGATCACATCCACTGTTTTCCCATTTCGGTTACTTCTTGGGCATGCACATACAGTAGCTCCCGGTTTTGTTTATCTTTTATGGCATTCATTGTGAATAATAACTTTATATCGCTTGTGATTTGTTTTCTAACTTAGATTTTGAACCCTGACACCATTCTAGTGACAATGACATGTTTTAGACAGAACACAGTTCTTTAGTTGAATGCAGAAGTTCATTTTTGATTCTATCAAGATGTCTCCTCACTGTGGAGAACAGTCAGTCATAGGTTATATAATGCTTATTTTTAAATACATTTTTTATTCATTAACACCAAATAGAGAAACATATTATATTTTTCTAATCTGTTTTAATTTTATGATTGTAGAATTTTTTTATTCTGTTGTCTATACATGACTATGGGGGTCACCATCTTGTCTGAGCTACATCCAACAGCATTTAGAAGATATGCTCTACAGCAGCTTCATGGGCCATTCACACAAAGGACAGGAGGGGACTTATTGACTTGTATGGGAGACTGTTCTGGGCATGCTCTGCAACATGATCAGAGGTCAGTGTGTAGGGAGGAGGAGTAGATAGAGCTGATCACCTAGTGTAAATGGCGGCTCTTGTGTTATCTACATATATGAGGTGTCACCTCTCGGTGTATTCCTGCCTGTGATGTTAGTGAGATCACTGCGGCAAAGCTTTCTTACAGATCAGGAAGCATTTGCCCATTATTAGGCTCTGTGGTCAGTGAGAAAAATGCAGGATTTTAATTTTTTTTTCATTTAGGTTCTGATCAAAGACAAAAAAAAGAAATTACCAAAACTTCTTGAAAATGTGTTTAATACAAAAATGGAATTTATATAATAGGTCATTTTCTGATGACACATTCCCTTTAATAAGCTCTTTAACTCTAATGTTTGAGGCTCCAGTTCCAGCTTAGAGGGTCAAAGTGTGACAGTTTTTAACTGCAAATGTACTGCAGAAATAAATGTGTGTATGTCAATTTTTTTTAATTTTCTTCTTTTCTTCTTTTTTTAAGTGTTCAAGAAAATATTTTTAGGAGGCGTTCCCTATTAAAAATCATCGCATTCAGTGGATTCAAGCACCACAAAACACGAAGCGTAGAGTTTGCTTTTGTTTTGAAAACAAAAGCAGCAATATGATCCAACCCCAGCGCTCTATATTATTAGCCATACTTTGCTTGGCTCCATGTACTGCATGTAATTGCTCTGTTAACTCGGAAAGACAAGTAAAACACAGAACAGCCAAGGAGGAGAGAGCCAAACATTCCTTCCTGACTACCAAATATGAGCAACTAAAGGAGTCTTGGAGCAAATGAGATTAGTATGAGGCTTGTTTGACACGGTCATAAAATGTGTACTTGTTATTAGCCATCGATTTGCTTTCTGTAGTTGTGAACAAGAACAAATGTGAGAATATGATATGCCAATCATAAAGTAGGATCCATGGACTGGAGAGAATGCAGGAACGGGGCTGTTAGCAATTTGCATTTGCTGCTTTTCAGGTTTCAATTTATTTCAACAAAGCTTCCAAACTTTCAGAAAAAAGCCATAAACCCACTTTTTTATCGACAAGGGAGCTTGTGCTAGCTATATTGAACTCATCTGAACCAGTGATCCTTGTCCACCAGTGTTTCCATTTCTTCGTTTTTCTAGAAGTGAAATTATTCTTTGTTTGGCATTTGTTAATTGGAGTTATTGGCTGTTCAGTGTATTAGTTTTTCATGGTTAAAATTGGAAAACTTAACAATAATGACTATATTCTATATGACATATAGTCATGTCCCATTGCTTTCTATAGCGTGCTTCATGAATGAAATGAAACTGTGGGGAGCCCGTTGCGGAATCCGCCTTTTCTGCAATGTGGATTATTGTGGACGCTTACCGTTGTTCATGTGCAGTACAGATTTTTATTCTAAATATTTGTTTCTTCCTCACCGTCACTAGATGATGACGCAGGTACCCGCAGCCTATCCTCAATGTCAATTGTGAATGGGGTGTGGATCGGAAAGCTTTCATTGACTTCAATGGAGGCCGTCCGTGCGGATTCTTCACAAAAATAGAACATGCATGATTTTATATCCGCTCTCAGAAATTGCAATTACAATCCACTCATCTGAGTGGACATGTGAAACACTTATCTTTTCAATAGGCACGGATTCCTGCGTCTTGGCCACACGGTGATGATCACAGATTCTGCATTTCAAATCTGGTTATGTGAAGCCGGCCTTATAGGGATGTCATTAGTTTGATCAATGGTCAGCTGTTACATCAACTTCACAGTACTCCTGACCTTCCACCAGAATCGGGTCACACCAAAGGAACTGATGACTTCTGCCCATCCTCTAGGTCTCTAGGAGGCTTCGTCTTCTCACAAATTGCCCCTGCATTGTTTGCAGGATTGCACCAGTCATTGAGTAAGGATGCTGTTTTGTACTTTTGTGGGACCATTTGGCCACTGTGCCACTACCTTTCACAAATAATCTTTTTCCACTTGTGTAGTTCTTGTTGACCACCACCTGGGCCATTCTGACCAGATTGTTAGGAGGTGCTGAGACCAGTGAACACGTGAGGGCACGCACACATAGCAACCCTGCTCAGGATGCCCTCAACAAACCACCAGCAGAGAGCATCATCAATTGTTTTGTTGTCTGCCATCCAGAAGAACATTACATTTATTGCCTTAGACACCAATCCACCGTCACTTCTAATAATGCTTGGGCTTACATAAAGTATGTAACAGGAATGTCTCCATAATATTGTAACACTTCTGTGGCTGCAGGGGGTATGTGTTTGTTTTAATTTTTGTATTGCTGTGCCTCTGATTGGCCGATTGTTTATTAGAATCAATTATGTATCTGTATAAAGCACTTGCTCTGTATATCTTTGGGCAGCTTGACAAAGACTCCAGAATCAAGAGTTGAAACGTTGCTGCTGCCATTTGTCTGTAGAAAAATAAAGGAGTTCCCAGAAGGGAAGAATTGCACCTCTGATGTTGTCAGACACCTTTTGTATTGGGACACCAACTTCGACAGCCTACGAGTTTGCACAATCTAAAGGTCAGTTACAGAAAACGTTGACCAATATTCTGCAGAATACCAAATGGAACCTGTATGCCTCTATGCCCACTCATATGACATCTTGTATCCAAGTTAGAGGTGGTACCAAAGGGTACCAGAGCCTCCATGCCCGCCTGTATCACATCTTGTATCCAAGCTTTAAGCAGTACAACAGTGAACTAGAGCCTCCATGCCCGCTCGTATCACATTTTAAATCCAAGCTAGAGGTGGTACAACAGGGTACAAGAGCCTCCATGCCCACCTGTATCACATCTTACATCCAAGCTAGTGATGGTACAACAGGGTACTAGAGCCTCCATGCTTGCCCATATCACATCTTGTATCCAAGTTAGAGGCAGTACAACAGGGTTTTAGAGCCTCCATGCCCACCCATATAACATCTTGTATCCAAGCTAGATGGGGTACAACAGGGTACTAGAGCTTTAATGTCCAAGGGTATAACATTTCACATAGAAGCTAGAGGTGGAACAACAGGATACTGGAGCCTTCATGCCTGCCTGTATCACATCTTACATCCAAGCTAGAGGTGGTACAACAGGGTACTAGAGCCTTAATGCCCAATGGTATCAAATCTTACATCCAAGCTGGAGGCAGTACAATAGAGTACTAGAGCATCCATGCTCACCTGTATCACATCTTACATCCAAGCTAGAGTCAGTACAACAGGGTATTAGAGCCTCCATGCTCGCCTGTATCACATCTTGTATCCAAGCTAGAGGTGGTACAACAGAGTACTAGAGACTCCATGCCTGCCTGTATCACATCTTGTATCCTAGTGAGAGGCGGTACAACAGGGTACTAGAGCCTCCATGCCCGCCCATATCACATCTTACATACAAGCTGGAGGCAGTACAACAGGGTGCTAGAGCCTTAATGCCCAATGATATCACATCTTACATACAAGCTATAGGCAGTACAACAGGGTACTAGAGCCTCCATGCCCGTCTGTATCACATCTTTTATTCAAGCAAGTGGCGGCCCAACAGGGGCCTAGAGACTCCATGCCTGCCCGTATCACATCTGGTATCCAAGTTAGAGGCGGTACAACAGGGTACTAGAGCCTTAATGCCCATCTGTATGGCATCTTACATCTATGCTAGAGGCAGTACAACAGGGTACTAGAGCCCCCATGCCTGCCCGTATCACATCTTGTATCCAAGCTAGAGCTGGTAGAACAGGGTACTAGAGCCTCCATGCCTACCTGTATCTCATCTTGTATCCAAGCTAGAGGCGGTACAGCATGGTACTAGAGCCTCTATTCCTGCCCATAGCACATTTTGTATCCAAGCTAGAGGCAGTACAACAGGGTACTAGAGCCTCTATGCCTGTCTGTATCACATCTTATATCCAAGCTAGAGGCGGTACAACAGGGTACTAGAGCCTCCATGCCCCCCGTATCACATCTTACATCCAAGCTAGAGGTGGTAAAACAGGGTACTAGAGCCTCTATGCCCCCCGTATCACATCTAACATCCAAGCTAGAGGCGGTACAACAGGGTATTAGAGCCTCCATGCCCCCCCATATCACATCTTGTATCCAAGCTAGAGGCGGTACAACAGGGTACTAGAGCCTCTGTGCCCCCCGTATCACATCTTACATCCAAGCTAGAGGTGGTACAACAGGGTACTAGAGCCTCCCTTTAAGTGTTCAGTTCTCTACCATATATTTTCCATTTGCTCTGATATTGTAATCACTCGCTTATATAAATGTTACAATCACACATAGAACGTTTCACTTCATTCCGACAACTCTTTCTGGGTGCTTGCTTTTTTTTGACAATGAGTATATTTCATAGATAAGTTATGTGCACTTATCAAGAAATAACAAAACCCAAATAATTTAGCATGTCGATGCTGATTGCTTCTGAAAAGCATTTCTATGTCAGATTGTGATCATTCAGCAGCTGTGCCTGGGAAAATACAGCAGAATAAGCATTTGCAGCTCTTCCCTAGTTGATTTGAACAAATTTGATTTCCTCAGCATCACATTACTTTGCTATTAGATTGCTTCCACTCACAAAATAGAAGTACATTAGAGGGGTGGTATGAGATTAGAAAAACATGACTGCTTTCTGCCAGAAAAAGCGCCACACTTGTTCTTAGGCCATAAATGGTATTGCAGCTAATCCCCTTTCAAGTGAGTGGGGTTAAGCTGCAATACCAAACACAACCTAAAGACAGCCACAAAAATGTGTAACCCCTTAAGTGATGGCAATATACAATATACATTTGCACATCTGTAAACTGATAAGTCACTCAGGTCTCTTAATTACAGTCATTTTGTTCTACTCATTTCCAATTATTATTGAGTGGCTCATTGTATATTAGCAAAACTCCAGATTGTATTTTCTTTATCCGTGTTGTGTTGCACACTTGATAGATACCGGAATGGATATTCATTCTCTTATAGTTTTATGCATATTCAACAATTGTTCCTGTTTGCCAATTATTTTGGGCTCCGGCGCCAACAACAACAACTACGTGTAATCTGAGTCTGCTTGTGAGAGCCAAGGCAGGGAGCTATTTATATGCTTACATTGTATCTCCATAGGAGTAACAGGCCAGAATCTGTACATATATACAGGCATTTACTGCAACAGTGTTCTGTGCTGGATACAAATGTGTTACCATCTGAGGAAACTAAATCCTGAGACATCTGAGATAGGCTGCCTCCACACAGGTGGGTTTTTGCTGCGGAATCCGGAGTAGGTGTTCCCCTCTGTGTTCCGAAGCAAATACCTTCTATAGTATGCTATGGAAAAGTGGTTCCGCCTGCACACGGGCAGAAACCAATTGCGGTTTCTGCTCGCGGAGGAAAAATCGCAGCATGCTCCATTTTCCTGCAGTGTCCGTATGAACGGCTTCCATTGACGTCAATGGAAGCCGTCTGACCCTCAGCCCATCCACAATTAATGCGGAATCCAGCTCTGCTGTGTGCAGGCGGCCATGAAATGAACCATAATTAAACATTTTCTTTCAATAAGTTTTGATTTGTCACTCAGTGCTCTCTATGCGGCTGCTTGTCTATGGGACGACTATTGTCCAAATTCGCTGTCCGAATCACCCCATGTAAAGGTACCTTTTGTGGATATCATCAGCAAGCAGGAAGGTCACCAGAGACAAGAGCTTACGAAGAAGCAGATACTCAGACATACTGTATATTATCCTCACATAGGTTGTACATACAGACACCACTTCAGGAACTCAGCAGTAACTTGCAAGTTTCCAATTTTAGCTACCACGACTTCCAACAACAGAAACATCTCAGTGTTCTGTAACTTTCGTCAAATTATTTAATGTTTTGATCAATGAGTTGTCTTGATTATCCCTTTTTTTGTTTCTCTTTCTCCTCAAGTGTTTGTCCAATGTATTTTTATTTTTAAAAATATTTTAGTTGACATTTTTTAATCCATGCAGACGTACATAGGTAAGAGCTGAACAGACACCTGGCAACAAGTACAGAAACTGTATCTTTTTACTATAGAAAATGAGTGAAACAATACAAAAGTCCGGAACACAAAAAGAAAGAAAGAAAGAAAGCAGCATGGATAAATGAATTGAGATAATGGCAGCATTTTATGGGTATAAATACATAATAATGCAAACATTATCATAAGAGATGCTAAAACTGCAAGCATGTATATCAAGAAATCATTTCATGAAGTTTTACATTCAGATTTGCATCAAGTAAATTGTATAAATTTGTATTAGACTTGTTTTACGCACAGTTTTTTTTTTTTAGAAAAGAAAGACATAGTTGTTCTGGCAGTTTTTTCTTGCTTTGAGCCACAGCCAGAAATGCATCAAAAGATATGGGGGGTATAAGGGAAGGACTTATATACTTCCTGCTGGATCCACTTCTGGCTTTGGCTTAAAAAACTGCTTCAAAAACTTTGACTTTTTTTTTCACTTTGTGTGTCAAACACCCCCTCTCCTTTCCCTCCCTGTTACTCTTTTGTTTTGAGCTTCCTCAGTTAACCTCCATGAATATACGGTTGTACCGGATTGAGTTTTATGATACCGATGAATAAAAAAAGCCGCCCAGACAACCTGGTAAACTAATTTTTTTAACACAGTTTAAATGCAGGAAAAACAAACTTGATGCACGATGCTTGTACTGAATATAAGTTGTGGGAATTCATTTTCGTTCCAGGCTAAACACAAGGGATTTTGATGCCTTTCTTGAAAAATTCTAATATTATAGTCAGATGTACTTAATTATTAGAGATGGAACATTGAACCCGGGATTTATTCTGACTGCTGTATTGGGAGTGAAATATTTCCCCCATAATGTCGAACAATTGGCATCTGACACATAGGGGTTTTTTCCTTTCGTCCAGATCAGCATTTCTCAATTTCAGTCCTCGGGGACCCCCAACTGGTGAGATTTTCAGGATTTCCTTAGTATCACACAGGTGATGTAATTATTGTCAGAGCCTTAGACATTGCCACAGGTGTTCTTACCATAGGATAGCCTGAAAACATGACCTGTTGGGGTCCGTGAGGACTGGAGTTCGGAAACACTGTACTAGATCACGACTGTAGGATAAGGGTCTTTTTAGATGAGCTGATTCTCATTCCAATGAGTGAACGAGCGAGTGGTGTCATCGTTAGCTCGTTCGCTCTTGTGCAGCCTGTTTAGCCAGCTAGATACATAGTTGCCTAGGTCAAACAAGAATCCCTCATAATTGTTCAGTCTTTCACATTCGCTGTATAAGTGACTGAGAAGGACTGAACAATCAGTGTTTAACCCGAAGGATAATTCAATACGAGATGTGATATGAGAGGCATGGAGGCTCTAGTACCCTGTTGTACCGAGCCAACAATGGTACTTATGCCTGATCGACAAATGAAGAGCAAACATTTCTTGTCCATATCCCTCACTTTCCCTCGTTTGAATGCTTTTTTGAAAGATAACCGTTCTGTCTAAAAACATCTTTACAAGTTGTAGCAACTTTCTATATACAATAGTTCACACAGGTAAGTACATAGAAGTAATAAAACAGAATAACAGAACCATGATAATACAGAAATGGACATAAGTCTAAGCTACACCCAGTAACCTATGATTACCTGAAGATGTTCTATGTAGTCACTCCAGGGTAAACTGAACAGAAGCCCCGGGGTTTCTTTTATAGTAAGGAGCAGTGACCTGGCCACTCTCACAGCTACTGAATTATATATTCTGCTCCATGCTGTTGAATTGCATTGGTTAAATGATTACCAGCAATGTAAAACCATGATGTTGGCAAGGGAAGTAATCATTTCTGTTCAACGCCAAAGCAACACCCTACCCTGAATGTAACAGCTGACAATCATAATGTATTACATAACACTTTCTCACTTTGAAGCTCTATCACTCCAACCAAACGCTTGGCTCTGTGCCATTTCCACCTTTCTTTCTGCTCATCTGCAGATCATGCCTGAGTTCAAGCATGACCAGTAGTGGCAGCCATGTTCCATAGCCCCTTAGTGATTCATCTATTTTGGACCTTAAAGGGGTTGTCCCGCGGCGAAATCCAAATTTATTTTTTTTTTTTACTTACCCCCACATTCTGCCCCGTTAAAATCAATTCTGTTAGTTATTTAAAAAAAAAATCACTTACCTGCATCCCCGTTCGGGCAGTTTCTTCTTTTCTTTTTTTAAAGATGGCCGCCGGTCCTTTCCCAATGATGCACCGCGGTTTTCTTCCATGGTGCACCGCGGGTCTTCTCCCATGGTGCACCATGGATTGTCTTCTCCTTCCTTGCGTTCCACTGCCGATACAGCCACCTAATTGGCTGATCGGCACCATGTGACAGGGTGGAGCTACGATGACGACGCGCAGACCAGCTCTCCGGTGCGAGCACACAGCAGAAGACCGGACTGCGCAAGCGCGTCTAAAAAAGCCAGAAGACACCGAAATTAGACGGAGCCATGGAGAAGGGGACGCCAGCAATGGAGCAGGTAAGTGAATAACTTCTGTATGGCTTATATTTAATGCACGATGTATATTACAAAGTGCATTAATATGGCCATACAGAAGTGTATAACCCCACTTGCTGCCGCGGGACAACCCCTTTAATTACCAAGCAATTTTTGGTTGTCAATGTAGCCATATAAATGCGTGTTTTTTGATGGTACCATTTTCGTGACTTTTATTAATTTTATGGGGTGGTGGAGAGGGTTCAATAGAAAAGAGAAATTGCTCCATTGTTTCTTTGGATTTGTTTAAATGGTGTTCACTGTGTGGCATACATAGCATGATAAATTGCAATTATAGCAAATTTATGTTGATTTTGTTATGTCTGAGCTAGACGTAAATACCTCATCTGGATCGGGCATAATATATTGTACTAAAAGAACACAATATACTAACACAACAACACACAGTTTAAATGTAATGAAACCAAACAGTGGGGAAATAGGAAAATCTGACCCTAACCTACTAATGTGAGGAGACCCTACCTAAAAGCGGAACACCTGCCCTGATGAGGGCGACCCCTTGTGTTGAAGCTGGGGGTGAGTATTGATTCTCTCAATTGAAAACAGGGATAATGGCTACAAAGAATGTACAACAGTATATGCAGAATTAGATGTTACACAAGCACGCAATAAACTGGATGTCACAGAAAGGCATAAATAGCAAAAAGTTGGGACATAGATGTTAGAACACTCCAGATTACACTAAAAGTCAAATAGAGTTGTAGGGCAGCGTGGATTGGTATGATTACAATACTACAATGCAATTTTTTTTTAAGGTTTTCCCACTTTTGCACAATAAAAACACTTTTTAAAAAATATTACCTTTTTTGCATTGCTGTGTTCAAAGTCCCACAATGTTTTCATTTTTCCATGGACGGAGCTCTAGGAGGGCTTGTTTTTAGTGTAATGAGCTGTAGATGTTATTGGCATCATTGTGGGATATAGATGGCTTTTTAGATCACATTTATTACATTTTGTTTAAGTGAAATGAATAAAAACAGCATCTTGGCTCTGTTTTTTAGCTTTGATATTTTATAGTGTTTGCTGTGCAAGATAAAAGTGTTTCTTGTACAGGTCATTATGGACGCAATGATACCAAATGTGGGTTTAAAAAAAAATAAATTAACAAACGGGGAAGTGTGCAAAAAACATTTTTTCATATTACTATCTTTTTGTAATGCTATGGTAATATGTTGCAATACTTATGTACTGCAACGTATTATTGCTAATAATAGCGATCATAGGCTGTGGCAGACTTGGATGTCATTATCTGGTGTCCGGTTACCATGGCAAGCCATCAGCCTGCCGCAGTTATATAGCAGAGGGCCGATGGTATCACAGAGGAGGCTCCCTCCCTCTATGAACCCTTTACATGCTGCAATCAACATTGATCGCAGCACGTTAACAGCGCAGGATTTCCACTGTTGCAGCGGGAGCCCAGCCGTCAGTCATAGCTGACTCCCACTGCAGATGGCGCAGGCTCAGTTTCTGAGCCTGCTCCATCTATAAGATGTAAATGTACACCCTGAGGAGGGAACCGCTGCCCTGCCAGGGCGTATCTTTACGCCAAGGGATAAGAAGAGGTTAAAGGGATTCTTTCATCACGTTCATGCTGACGAACCAAGGGCAGCATGAACAAAGTATGGTAAAGCCTGTTGCACCTGTGGGTGTTTTATTCTTTTTTATGTCTGTTTGCCCATTTGACCTAATAGTAGGGAAAAGCATTCTTGAGAACTCCTTTATATCCTGTAGACTGTGGATGATGTTGTTGCTCACAGTGCGGTTATTTTTTGACTGTGAAATAACATTTATATCATGGCTGGCCTACTGAGATGTATAAAATAATACTGTGGATATGGGCAGCATGCTGGATCAGCGGTTAGTACTGCTGCCTTGCAACACTGAGGTCCTGGATTCAAGGGAAACATCTGCTTAAAGTTTGTATTTTCCCCCCATGTTTGGGTGGGTTTCCTTCCACACTCCAAAACATAGGGGAATTTAGACTCCGTGCATTTTCTTCTGAACTACTAGTAAAAATGGGCCGTTCCGGACCATATTCTGATGAAGAACGTACTTTAACCCTTTGCAATCCAATTTTAGATTCAGGGTTTCCTAGGGGGTTTTCTCTTTCTGCCATTATACAATAGCGCCATATGCTGGTTAGAGCCAGTACTGTGATATTGGAGATGCTGGAGAGGCCCCTGACAACAGAGCGGCCAGTAATATACAGTAAGAATACCCTGACGGATGTCTTACGACATCAGAGCTGTACAGCCTTCAATGCCTTTAGATGTCAGACAGTGGATTGGAAAGAGTTAATTAAAAAGTTTATTGGAGAGCAAAAAACAAATAGAGAAGTGCAGCAAATTATAGGCTGCGCAAATAAAATAATCCCAAATACCTTGAAGTAGCAACCGAAGCCTGAAAGACAATAAAGGAAGATGGGAACTACTGTTCAAATAGATCAAAGAATAGTCAATGGGGCAAAGACTCAGCCAATGGTCACCTCCAGAGATATCAAAGAAGATTTGAACTTACGAGTGAGTACTGCTCAATCAGACGATGATTAATGAAGCCACGTTACCAGCAAGAACTCCCCACAAAGTCCCTTTGTTGAAAAAAAGATATGTCCTGAATAGGTTAAAATTTGCAAAGAAACACATTGACTGGCCCATAGGGAAATGGTGCAACATTCTGTAGACTTATGACACAAAAGTAAGAATTTTGCTTTCTAGTAGCCACAGGCAGAATGTCAAACGACCCCTAAGCACTGAATTGACGCCACAGTACACTGCGAAGACAGTAAAGCACGGTGCTGCAAAAATCATGATATGGGGATGTTTCTTATATTATGGTGTTGGGCCTATTTATTGCATATGAGGAATCGTGAATACATCAAAAATACTTGAGGAGATCTATGCTAAAGAATGAATGCTCTTGAAATGGGTGATTCAACATGGCAATGACCCAAAACACACCAGTAAAGGCTCATGTAGACAGGACGAATGTCGGGCATACTAGCTTTCTTGCTGCTGCACAGGAGCTAGTATTGCTGGCTCACAGCGGGGAGGCTGCAGGAGATTTCTCTCCTCGCACTCCCCCGCCTCTCTCCATTGACTTAACATAGCGGCTGTTCAGTACTGAATGGCTGCTATGTACACTGAGCGTTCAGGTCATCCTCCATCGTTTATGCAGCATAAACGATGGACGATGAGCTGATCGCTGATCGTTCAGTGTAAATAGCAGCCGTTCAGTATTGAACGGCCGCTATGTTAAGTCAATGGAGAGGGGCGGGGGAGCGCAAGGAGTGAAATCTCATGCAGGCCCAACCCTCCCTGCTGGCCGCTCTCTGAACAAGCCAGCGATACTAGCTCCCATGCAACAGCACCACAGCGAGTATGTGCTGGGACGAGTGTCGGGCATTGTTGTCCAACATTCGTCCTGTCTAAATGGGCCTTAAGCAAACAAAATCTTGATTACAGACAAACAGGATTGAGGTAATGGGGCGACCAGCTCAATCCTCTGACCTCCATCTCATAGATTTGTGGGGAGACATCACAAATGCAGTTTATGAGACAAAAACAAAAAATACTGAAAACCTGTGGTATGTAGTCCAGTCTTCCTGGACTGCAATATCTGTTCAGAGCTGCCAGAAGTTGGTAGACTCCATGCAACATAATTGTCGAGCAGTTCTCAGACACAATGGTTATGGCACTAAATATTAGTTCACTAATTCAAAGTGCAATCACAGAAAATGGCCGTTACTTACTGACTGAGGAGTGCATATAGATGCATCCTCTCACCATGCAGGTAGCTGACTACCAAATGGAGGAGCCAATAACACCTGTGAGGGCACCGATAAGACAACCACTCACACTGCCTTTTGATAATGAGGGGGGTGGATGCTTGGCGTACACTCCCACACATAGTGGATACAGGGTGACAGACCATTCTGATATATGTAGTTCACCATACAGACCAGCAACCTATTAATGACGCCATGATAATTCGGCGGGTTGCCCTGCATTTCCAACAGTGAACCACATTGCTACTGCCACCCTGGGCTCCCCCTGGGTAGTCAGCTACCTGCATGGTGAGAGGAGGATGCATCTATATGCACTCCTCAGTCAGTAAGTAACGGCCATTTTCTGTGATTGTTTTTAATTTTTTATTTCCCCTTCTGTGATGCACTAATTCAAGATAAAGTCAAATCTTAAACATTTTTTCTGTCTGTACGTTATATTTTTGAGTTTTATAGAAAAATGCTAGTACTGCTATATTTTTGAACAGCCAAAAACATTTGCTTTTACAAACTGGCTACTATTTTTGAGCACTACTGTACGTGCTATATACAGTAAATCAGGAAATGAAATAAACATGGCTCATGGGGATTATATAAATGCATCTGACATTTGTGCTGACGGCCCTTTCATATGAGCATGTGTTCTTAAAACCCATTGAAAATGAAGACACCACCAAGCTCAGGGATGCTAATCCTGCCCAATAGTTGTGCGCCATTTATACAGTCAGTGAAATGACATTAAAGCTGCAGAGTGTATTGATCTACAAACACAACTACAAGTGTGTAATACGGGAAGACAGCGACGGCTACAAACGTCCTCCTGGATTATTATCTGCAAGCGGCTCAGTTATTCTATATCTGCATCATTCCCGGACCGTGAAAATGACTGCTAAAAATAATACATAGCGGTTCCTCCCTCGTATACCTCTTAATCACTGCTCCAACTTCCAGTGAGCTGAGTGGGTAATGGTCAGGGCACAATAAACATTTGTCAGAATTCCTGTCAAGGTAAAGTAAATAGCATTGGACTGTACATTAAACTTACTATGTGACTTGGTGAACTAGCGTGATATATGATCTAAGCAAACAGGAAGTCCAATATCTAGAAAAATGCAAACTATTCAAACAAGCTGAGAGTTGGGACTTTTCAGCTAACTATTTTGGTTTCAACTACAAACTTTCTACGAGTGGCTCTACAGCCTCATGTGAATTTGCACAGTGGTGTGATGTGATAGAATTTGGTAACTCAATGCTAAATTTTCGACCACTCCTAATAATCTGATTCCATTTGCAAAATATCTCTTATTGGAAATGATGTTACACTTATCAGCCACTTTAACCCCTTCCCACGTCATGTTACAAATGTACTTGACAGGTGCTTTCAATGCACTAAGCCATACATTTACAGTGCATTGATGACATGGTCACAGGAGCTCTACCATCACTAGCAGGAGGACAAGAGAAATTGATGACTGCACTCCTAGGGCAATGGCTGAGATTGGAGATAACTTCTGGTTCTGGCTATTTAAGTCCTTAGATGCAAGATATACAGTACTGTGCTAAGGTTTTAGGTGGGTGTAGAAAAAAAATGTTGCAAAGTAAGAATTGTTTTCGAAAAGAAGGCATATGATTGGCTCAGAATATTTTCTGCAGCAGGACAACGCCTGCTAAACCGAAACATCCAGCCAAGGTCATTAAGAACTATCTTCAGTGTAAAGAAGAACAAGGAGTCCTGGAAGTGATGATATGGCCACACAGAGCCCTGAACTTAACATCATCCTGTCTGTCTGAGATCAGAGACAGTTGGATTTGGTCAGTTCTCCAAGATGTTTGGAAAAACCTCAATGACGAGTTCCTTCAAAAACTCAAATGCGTTCCTTCAAACTTCAAAGTGTACCTAGAAGAATTGATGTTGCTGTGAATGTAAAGGGCGGTCACACGAAATATTTATTTGATTTACACTTCTCTTTTGTTCATTCACTTTGCATTTTGTTAATTGACAAAAATATATTAACCCTTGTATTTTTTATTTTGCAGAATTTTTTCCACACCTGTCTAAAAGTTTTACACACTATTGTAAATATTGCTATTTGCCTGATGAAGCCGCCGGTTCAGGCGGAGAAACACGTTGTGTGTATTGTGAAGCTGTCTGGAACAAAGTAGTATTTCTTTTAAACTTTGGATTTCCGGCTTTGGCGCGCTGGCCTGTGTACTGATGGATGGCACATTGAGCACCTTGCTCAGATAGCGTCTCATGGGTGACATGGTTGATCATATCCAGTCCTGCAGTGTGATTGCTATATTGATTAATGTGTTTTTGTTAAGAAAGCTGTGGCTATTTTTTCCCAGCCAACCCAGGTTGTCCCCTTTATTCTTAGATCGCAGTACTGACGAGCAGAGGTTTTGGGATGTAGCTTTGAACAGTCAAGTGCTTCTGAGGACACTGAATACCTTAGATGAAACACAATTATAACACCCATGTTTTAGGGGTTTCACAAAACGTATTCCCCTCCCAAATATCAAATGTGCATAAAGCCATACATCTCTTGATCTGTAGACTTCAATCTCCTTTCCTGGTGTTTCAAGTAAATTTATATTAGAGATTTCGGATATCCGAAAAGGTTGATTTAAAGCATTTTGTGTCAACTATTGACATCTTTCTATGGAAAAGTTGATCTGCTGTGCTGGATTTGTTTTTTTCTTTGCCCAGTATTATACAAAGTCCTTCATGCCAAATGTTACTTGTGTATGCAAGCCTAAAGGCCCATTTGCGCACAAAGATAATTTTTCAAACGATTCAAAGTTTTAGCGATCTTTTTGCATAAAGTGTTAATGGACACTAATGTCTATTAACACTTTATCATCTGCATTTGCATGTAAATGGGTATCACAAGCTGTATTAATCATACACCCTGCTGGGCAAACAGCTGCATTGTTCTCATTGGGGCTGCCAGCAGAATACAATGTAATCTGCCGACCCCTGTGGAGGACACAGCATGCGGTCTATTGAGAGATACTTTCTCTCTCTGCAGCTAAACAATGGATTTTAAGTTCACCTTAAAATCATCGTTCAGACGAAAAGTGCAGGATGGCAGTGTTTACATGTAATGATTATCACTCATTTTCGGTTGTTTGAACGAGTTTTGAATGATAATCGTAAATGGGCCTTAAGACTCCAGTATTTCATGTGTAAGTATTCCAGATAAGGTTAAATGAGTCCACTAATGAATGCTCGGTGATTACAGATATTATCCTTTCCTTTCTTCTGGCTGTATGTCAATATCCTGTTTCATTTCTATGTACCAATTCTGTCAGACAGAAAGAAGAGCACCCAGAGCAACGTAAGGAACCATAACAGACTTGAGTCATATGTTCCTACACACTTGCAGGAAACTTCATAAGAAAATGTGATGTTTTCTCCCCAGCACAGGAGAAGTCATACTGGCTGCAGATGACACAATTGAAAAGCAACTGACATATAAAGATTTAGGTTTATGGTAAACTTTCTGAAGTGCAACATGGACCTGTCATCTTAGCCGCCCCAGCACTAAACCCATGAACAGCTGGAAATGTTCCATCATGACAGTAAATGTCAGCAGACTGGAAGAAGTGTACACTTAGGGAAATATCAAAAAGTGTTCGGTGACTGAAGGCTTTGTGTGTGACGTGTCCATGAAATGTAAAAGTAAAATAGTTTACATAGCCGGTGCAAAGGCAGCCTTAACAAACAACCCACAATTTCCATTTGGGAGATTTCTCAGAATAGAAAATGGGAAGTCAGTTTGAGAGTACACAAAACCGCTAAATATAATATTTAAATTAGATGACTGCAACATACCCAAAACCAACCCTGATAAATACCAACCTCTAGAGCTCATTCATACATTGCATATCACATGTGCGTATCACATTTGTGGTACGATGCGCATTGCATATATACATTTTTTGCGTGCGGATTGCAGTTGTGCAAAGAAAGGCAGCATGTTCTATTTTCGTGCGTATTGTGCACAAAAATAGTACATGTTAAACTAATTAAACATTTGCCCATTGAAATCAATGACGGCCTGGTTGTGGTTTTTTTTTGTGTGCGCAAATATGCAACATGCGTGTGAAAGCTACAGTAAAATACACCCACACATGCACAAAAGTGAGCATAAATATGCCTGTGCCTGTGTGAAACTGGCCTTAGCGTAACCCATGAAGCATACTGCTCACTATCACTGTAAATAATAGACCAGGAGACAATACTGTACATGGGTGGGCTGGGGCCATTCATCAAGGGTTAAACAACCAAGTAGGTGAATAACTTTTTAAAGTGTAACTTATACATATATAGTTCCTGCATCAATGTTTAGCACTGACACATAACAACACGTAAATAATAGAATTTAGACAGTATACAAACCATGGATTACAACAGGCACTTGGTTGGCTTGTAACTTCACCAAGCAAGGCTTACTTCCTGCCAGCTAGTGGGACAATTCTCGAAACATCCTAAAAAATGGAAAGTTAAATAGGAGATAAAACAAGGATAAGAGAGGGAATGTAGCTGCTAAAGAAGAAAAGCCCGGCCATAAGGCTAACCCTTTGGACCAATCAGAAATCATCTGTGGAAAAGGAGGGAGCCCTTTATCCATCTTTTCCTGCTAGAAGCGTTAATGGTGACCATACACATTAGATGGCTGAAGGCTTGTTTGGCCAACAGCTCTCTTGCCCGACACCCCTATACACATCCACATACAGCTGAGAGTTCATTAGCTCTGAATGTAAAAGGGGAAGACAATGGCTTATTCTCAAGATCAAAAGGATCAGGCAGTCAAAGTCCAACTTTTTGATCCTTATCACCCCATCTGCCATTGGCAGAGAGTAGGGAGGCCTCTATACACACTAGTTCATCAGCTAAAATTGGCAAAAATGGCTGATATACATCTAGTGTATGTGACCACCCTGAGACTGTACATTTACTGTTTACAATGACAAGTACGCCTTGTAGTCAGAACACGAGTGTTAGATACTAATTGGCCAATATATTGCATGCTACAGATGATACAAGCTCATGTGTAGACATTTATAGTCAAGTTCAGATGTGGCAGGAAAGTTTAGCAGTCCATTTTGAATTCACAACTCCCAAGAGAGCCTCCAATAGTTAGCCCATGGCAGGAGGCAAGAAACGTGGATAGCGCTGTACCAAATCAGCAGGGCAAAGGCTAATTAACAAGGGAGAAATCAGAAATCAGATGAAGTTAAAAGGAGATCAAGATTACATGGTTCACAGATGTGAGAAGCGAGATCCTAGGAGATTTTTGCTGTAAACTTCTAGGACCATGTCGGCCAGCAGACGTATGCAACTACTGTCACCTAGGGATGGACTTAAATAGAAAACTGCATTTGGAAAGTTTAAGTACCTTCTGTATGGGGTTATGGCGGGCCCTCAAATCAATTTCCTCCAACGTACCAGTCTGACACTAACAACATCTGGTGTTGTCAGAGCTCTGTACATGCAAAGTATTCCTGGAGGAACCTAGAACTCACATTCTTAGTTTTATATGTTATTGCCAATCAAAACAGTCATTGTTCATCAGACTGATTACCATAACACAAACCCTTAGAGAGCAGAAATGGTGACCGTGTTTACGATGATTTTAGAATTAGCTAATGAAATGGAAATTTCATGTGAAAATTTGCAACAGAAAGATATAAATTTTAAGTGCTGTGAGTCACCAAATGTTCTGTCATCAACCAATAATCAGGGAACCATCAATGGTCACATGCATGCTAAATATCATTTTGTAATATATTTGAAACCCTATAACCAGATAGGTCATTTATGTAAGATAATTTCTTTGTCTCTGCCGTCCATGCAAATTAGCCTTCAACAGTAAGTGCACAGTGTGTGCCTAAAGGCCCATTTAGACGCTTATTGCTCAAAATTCGCTCAAAAAACATCTTTTGAGCGATAATCATTGTGTCTAAACGCACTGCCATCGTGCAGATTTCATGCACTATTCAATCATCAGTGATTTCTAGCAAGCTAGAAATCACTGATGACTCTTATCAGTGTCGCACGCTGATTTTCTCAGTGGGCGGCACTGATAGTATTCTTTCAGCTGGTATCTAGTTGGCAGTTCTCAGCGGGACACCAGCTGAAAGCACCAAGAACAATGCAGCTGTTTGCCTATACAAAACAGCTGCTTTGTTCTCAGAGCTATCGAGATGGTATCCCACTCCGCCTGCATTAACTCTTAGGTAGCTAATTAGCTGCTTTGAGTTATGCAAAGATGATTGCTCAAAACTGTCACTCTAACTGTGATTTGACTGATGTTTGAGCGATTATCTTTCAGTGTAAATGGGCCTTAAGGCCTCATTCACATGTGCGATTTTATGTGGCTATTTAGCTGGGATAAAACATTGGCTGAAAATCTCGATCATGTGAAGCATTGAATTCCAATACATTCATTCCCATGGGCCATTCTCAGGCACAAGGAAAAATCGTACTGTTAAAACGTCAAATCGGCAACCGTTCTCGGTCGCCGATATTTCACTCTTCGTCAAAAAAAAGGTCTTAACCTATCTTTCAACGAAAATTGCTGAGAGCTCCTATAGACTCCTATGGGAGCTGAAAAAAAGGGAGGGGGATGGAATTTACTGTGTAGTTGCACATGAACAAGGGAAAAAACTTTTTCTTTTTAACCTTCAAACTATTCTGCATGAGTTTGAAAAGAAAGTGAGAATATAGATCCTGCCCCATCTTTCTTGCAGGTAGTATCAACTATGTGCGAGAAAGGGCAAGTCCTATCTTTTCTCAGACCAACTAGTAACACCTGAGAATCCCGATAGTGGAAACAAAACCTTTGAAATCAATGGTTTCATTTCGTCCTGTTATGCGCCCGTGATAACTGGACTAGATCACACCCATCTGTTTAAGCCCTTACATTTCTAGGTAACTGTGAATTAGCAGTTAATATGTCAAAACCAGGTGTGAAGAAGAACCTCCAAAGATCAGAAACAATAAAAAATGCAAAAAATAGTAAAATTGGAACCACTAAACAGTCGTTATCTTATGTAAATACAAATTCATGCATTAATAATACCTCTAATCCAGATTTTTTAGGGCCCCTGGGGGAACGATTACTGCCAATGAAGCAAGTAGCTTGCATTGCTTCATATCTAGGAATGCTTTTAATACAATCCATTTCTGACAAGGCGAGAAACAAGCGACAGCCAGAGACACGATGCCAACTGTCTGCAAAACATTTAAGGGGGAACGCCATTTAAGGGCTCGGTCACATGAGCGGAGATTAGAGCGTATTTCCTCGCGGAAAAAAAAATGCACCGCAGGTGTCGAGTCGACGAAAATACGCACCTGCCAAAGAAAGACATATGGGTGGCAATGGACATGGTCATGCGGATTTTTATCCGCACGCCGTGCGGACGTTTTTCCGCACGGAAATGCGCGCAGATCGACACTCATCTGACTGAGCCCTAAGGATAGTAAACACTGAGGTGCACATTTGTGGAAGGTTTTATGTGTATTTGTGCAAAAATGTACAACTTTTTCCCAGTCCCTTTTAAGTGGGCTAAGTGGGCGGGGCATGTCAGGAGGAGGTGTGACCACCCTGGACCGACAGATTTACGTATAATTTACACCAGAAACTTATGCCGTTTCCTACCTGGCATACAATTTTATGGAGGTGCCAGGGATGCACTCAATGCTTGCAGTACAATGCTGGGTTCAGTAAATTTCCCCACTGAGGCCTCTTTTGCACCAGCGTATATCGGCTTCCGTTTTCACGGCTGGATGATATACGCTATGATCTGATGCATTGGATTCCAATGCATCAGACCCCATGGCCGAATTTCTGCGGCGTGAAAGCGCCCGGCCGGGCCAATATAGCGCTAAATGCTTTCAGGTCGGTCCGCAGTCCTGGAATATATTGGCCGCTGCATGGGCTCCTATGGGAGCCAATGACAGCGGCCAGAGAAGGGAGGTCGGAGGGAGTTTTGGAGTGTGACTGCTAAACTCCCTCCCTCTTCTCTCCTCCTCCCCTCCAACTGCTGCTGCGGACAAGGGGCAGGAACTTAGCTCTGCCCCCTTCCCGCCCCCTCCCATTGAAAACATCTGTTGGGGAGGAGAGAGGAGGTGAGCCGACGAAGGGAGGCTCAACGGCATTGCAGGCTCGGCGTGTATGTGCCAGGGCCAGTGCAGTCTCAACGGGCGCACAAACGTTAGATTTGTGCGCCTCTTCACGTGTTTGTATGGCACCGGAGTGGGCATGTAAAAACGCCTACGGCTGTGTGAAAGTGCCCTTAGGTTGGCTTCAGACAGACGAATTTGTGCAATACGCAAGAACATGTACACAACCCTGCAAAAAGCTGCAGGGAAAGAACATATCTAGACCTAATTAGGCTGAATAGTCTTTTAAATAAGGGCGGGAGGGTATCGCGTGCACAAGTCAAGTTCATTAACATTGCTCACTTCGCTAATATGTTGCGCTAAGGCAAGTGTATTTGCTCATACGCTCATCTGAAGCTGCTCTAATATCCAGTTATATGGACCGTTGCCTCCAAGAAACTGTTATCCGTGCTCTGTGCGGAAGTCAATAGGGGTATCTTCACAGATGGCAGACTTCTTACAAAAAGTCCCAAAACAAATTTGGTATCGTTGTGTCTATAAACATCTGATCTATCAAAATAACGCATTATTATCTTTGCATGGTGAATGTCCTCAGTAGAGATGAGTGAGTATACCTGCCCGCTCGAGACAGAAGGTTCGGGTGCCGGCGCGGGGGAGCAATGAGTAGCGGCAGTCAGCAGGAGGGAGCCGGGGGAGAGAGGGAGAGAGAGATCTCCCCTCCGTTCCTCCCCGCTCTCCTCCGCAGCTCCCTGCCCACCGCCGGCACCCGAACCTTCAGTCTCGAGCGGGCAGGTACTCGCTAAAGGCAATGCTCGCTCGAGAAATTGCCTTTAGCGAGTATACTCGCTCATCTCTAGTCGTCAGATAAAAAAATACACATCAGAATTGTGCTTTTTTGGTCAACCCGTTTTAAAAAAAAAAGTTAATAAAAAGCAATTAAAAGTCATATGTACTCCAAAATGTCCCGCAAAAAAGGAGCCCTCACACGACTATGTCCATGTGCCGATGAAAAAATAAAAAAGTTATGGTTGTCAGAAAATGGCGGCAGAAAATAATTGTATTTTTTTTCCAAAGATATATTGTTTTTTAAACTTGTATAGCAGTAAAAATTTGGTAGCGAAGTAATCATACTGACTTTTAGAATAATTATTATGTAATTTTGCAAAGATGGCGGAATTGCGCTTTTTTTCCATTTCACTCCACTTAAAGTTTTTCAGTACAGCTATATTAAGAGATAAATAAAAGTTATGAGTTTTTTAAAAGTGAAGAGAAAAAAGCGAAAATAAAAAAGAATAAAGGTCCACGTCGTTAATAACAACTCATCATCAAAATCTGTCCAGAAATGTACGCGGTAACGTTACAGCCGTGTATAAGTGTATGCAGCAGAGATGCATTAGGTTTACTCCCTGATGTGATGAGGAGGGGTCATCTGGACGGCGGCGTAGAAAGCTATTTTCTCACACAGTCAATATGGGATTTATTGTTTTAATAATATGCTACATATCTTTCGGAGGAGATCACTGCTTGGACTCCGGCTCTGCATCTGCTCAACAACTTGGTTTCTGAGTGGTAAAGTCTATCTGATCTTCAATACTTGTGTCAAAAAGGCAAAGTTATTATTGGGGTGATACCGTTATTGACTACCCAGAAAAACTGAAGCTTTCAGAGCTCAGAGGTCGCTTTATTAGGCAAGTTAAGAGGAAAAGGTACAATATTTAAAAGTGGTTACTATAAGATTCTGGTTAGCCAGTAAAGGTATCACTCCTATAGCATGTGATTGTTCCCAGAAAGAGAAACCAAGTAATCTTGTAGATAGGATACCTTGTAATGGCTAACCAAAATACATCATGTTATTGCGAGCTTTCGAACCTCTCAGGATTCTACCTCAGGCATAATGAAATAGATCCAAAGAGGCATGCATAATATATATACATACTTATGACAAGGCACAGACATGAATGTGATTAATTTGCACGTAAAAGAAGACAACAGGATGAGTAGTGAAAAAAATACTTAAATAGCAACACTATTTTTACTCTTCATCATCTCTTCTCCAGAGTGTCCACGAGCGGTGCGATCTTCTGCGGCGGATCTCCGTCACAGGAGCTACAGCCCAGGAGCAGGGGCCAGCGGACGGATCTCCGTCTCTATCTAGGTTCACCGCGGAGAATCGCAGCAATTCGCAGCATGCTGCGATTTGCTGCCCGCGAGCGGAGAATTGCTATGATTCTCCGCTCGTGGACAGGGGGGCTGTGCTTTCTATAGCAACACTGTGGAAAGCGGGCACTGTGTTCCCCACGACCGGATTATTGCCGCAGGAAATGCTATGAAAAACGTCCGTGGACAGGCAGCCTTAGTCTGCTGCACTCCACTTGCACATTTTCTGCTGTGCTACTTTATAGTTGCATTCCCGATTATTGGGACACTGTTGTTAACATTTCTCCTCCGCTCTTGACATAATAATAGAAGCAATAATTAATGTATTTCGTGACCGGTGACTTATTAACCTACCTTGTGTAATTCGGTAGGTGTCAGAACAAAATTCTACAAAGAATCACTGTAAATGATTTGTAATCTGTGGAAGGGGTACTATAGTCTTAAGAAATGCATTGTGCTACTTTATATTGACTTTGCTGTATATAGTTATAAATTCTATATCTATACTACTTTAATAGTGTGTTTACACAGGGCGTAAATGCTGCTGTGGATAAAGCGCTCATCTCTAAAGTCTTTGGCTCCGGAGAGTGGTCTGTACTGAGTGCAGCGCCACTGGTCAGCTGATGGCACTGCCGCATCACCTGACCAGCGGCGCTCTGCTCACTAGAGGCTGTCGGGTACCAGTTAAGGAGTGCACTGACAGCCGAAGACTTTGGAAGTGAGCGCTGTATTCTCCAAAACTAACTGCGGGTTCGCAGCTGATATCGCATCAAAATCGGCATCAATGGTGTGGATTTGGACTCTGCTTGGATGCAGAATTTGCTACTAAATTTCCGCTGCAGACATTCCACAGCATTTCTGCCCCGTGTAAACATATCCTTAAATGTTTTTTTCCAGACAAATACTATTAATGGCCTATCCTCGGGATAGGTCATCATTAATAGTTGATCAGTGGAGGTCCATGGGCCAGAACCCAATCTGATCAGCTGTTAGGGCACCCGCTGTCAGTACCGCAGCGCCCAGGAGATTGGAGAGGAAGCATAAAGGAAATATGGAAGAGTGGATATTTCTATGAGTGTCAAAACCAAAGTTTTTCTTTTTACAAAAAAGTTAATGTTCTTAGCTTTGTTATTATGACAAATGTTACATTTGGTAGATTCACCGTATAAATGTTGTAAACATTCAGTAACTCAGAAAATAATATAGAGTCTGTATATGTTAAAGTTACTAACAGGCTGGGAACGAGAATGCAGAATATTCCAAAGGTCAGTGCCCAGAACAGACAGCCAGGTTCAGAGGTCATTGGCTTGAAATTAATTAGAAGCTAACAAAATGCAATCATTTATGACTGAGTTTCAGTCAAACAAACTGAGTTTCAGCAAAGACAGATGATCCACATATGGGAGGGATATTTCAGTATGCAATTTTATTTAATGTATCTTCATTATTTTTTTTCCATGTACCCTGCGGTACAGAATGGATCTGTCAGGCGTCTTATGCTCTTCTAATTGAAGCATATGATAATTGGGGAGATTCTGCATTTTGAGATATAAAGTTTTCTATGATTGGATTCAGTATTTTCATGTCATATGATGTATACATGTGTTAGGATTTGGATCTTAGAGCTCCTTCACATGGCCATATGAGCACATACGCTCGCCGCATGAACAGTTTTCTATTTCATTTCTGAGCCATTCAAACTCCGCGCCATAGTGCAGGAGTTTGAAAAAAGACAGCAGGAAGGTAGGTCCTGCCTTATCTTTAGTATTAACTATATATGGGGAAGATAGGGCAAGCCCTATCTTTCTCACCCATGCTATTAACGGGCGAGAATCCCGCCGGTGAAAATGAAATCATTGAAATCAAAGGTTTTGTTTTGTCCCAATATACGTCCATGATTATCACGGTCGCATAACGGTACAAAAACATGCCCATCTGTTTAAGTTCTCACGTCCCATATTGCACCCACAGATTGACTACATGTATACCAATGTATACAGGAACTCTATTAATTAGTCCGCTTTCACATCTGCGTTGGAACCTCCGTTTGGCGGTACAGTTGTAGATCCAGCAGAAAATACTAGAAGACAAAGTGCTGCATGCAGAGCCTCTTCATTCTGTAAAAAGCCAGGCAGATAAGCGGAAATCAAACAGACCCCATTAAAGTCAACGGGGTCCGTTCTGTGCTGTTCGGTTCCATCATAAGACGGATCTGTTCGGCCTCAGGGATTCCCATTTCCTGCTCCTATAACAAAGCAGGAAAACCCAGATGCAGATGTGAAAACAGCCTTAGGGCTTATTCCCAGGAGCATATATCAGCCTGCGTTTTCACGGCTGGCTGATATACGCTTCCATCTAAACAGTCCCCCCTTCCCTCCCATTCACTGGCTCTCTGTCTCTCTCCTCCCCTACTGCATTTGCAATGGGAGTGGGTAGGTAGGGGGCGGAGCTAAGCACAGCTCTGTCCTGCCCACTCGCATTGCTGGCTATGGACAAGGGGCGGTAGCTTAACTGCACCCCATCCTGCCCACTCCCATTGCAAACTGCTCGGAGGGGAGGAGAGAAGCAGAGAGACGGTGGGCGGGAGGGGCAGCGTATATCGGCCGGGCGTGAAAACCCGGCCGATATACGCACATCTGAATAAGCAGATCTCACAGGCTTTTCTATGAGTCCTGACAGCATTTAACCAACTTTATGAGCCAAATCATGGGAAACTATTGTGAGATAGTGACAGGGAGAAAACCAGAGGAACAATATGTTTCCCCAGAATGCTGTTCTTTGTGTATTAGGGCTTTGCCTCAGTGTGACATATTTGTGCATGGACAAGTCATTATTTGCTCATGTATTGGCACATAGAACTGTATTTTTTCCGCACACATGGCATGTTCACATGCCCGTGCAAAACACCCCTCACCCTGATCTAAAAGGTTATTTAGCCTAATAAGGTCCAGATGTCTTTTTTTTTCTCTAATGAATATGCATTTACATGGGTATTGACTGCATATTTGCACACCTCCCATAGGCACCTGCAGGGCCCTAGCTGCGCCAGTACACAGGACGATAGAGCAGGTCCTACTTTTTTGTGCAAGCAGGGAATGCATCAGGAAAAAAGATTCATGAGAACAAACCCATTGAAATAAAGCTTCCAGTAGATATCCCAAATTTACCCAACGGATGCTGATTTAATATACATTGCTTATACATTGGCGTTCATCAGAGCCTTCTGTACCAGGTATATGTTGGGAAATATTCTAAATATGCCGAGACTCTCATGTGAACAGAGACTTTCCTGTGCCGGTCGTTCACAGTAGATGAATACTGGTGGATCCTGAAGATTTCAGAGAGGTTGGCAAATAATATTATGCATACAGGGGCAGTCCAACTGTCTGATATTGGAGGAAGCATGGGAGGAAGCATTGAGTGTGTTGAACAAACCAAATAGTTTGTCCCCCCAAGAGACAAGTGCTGTCAGAGGGGACTTTACGTTCTCTCTCAATTTTAATAAATACCCAGGCTCAACCTATCTCACCCCATACATGTTATGGTAGACTTCAGGGAGATTGCTGACAGCTAGCACTGGGTAGCACTGACAGCTAGCACTGTTGACAGGCTGGCTTGACTATGATTCTGGGGTGACCATTGTCTGCAGTAGACATATTTGTTTATGTGTTTGTTTGTCTTTTTGGCCTTAATCATTTTAATCGTATTCATTAAAAGTTACATTTTAGAATCCTACCTGTGAAGGCCATATATAGATTTTGATTCTCCTGCTGCGGTGAATTATTTCAGTACGTAGCTCCAATCTATCCGGCATGTCATGCCTATACAGGGTAATTATTATTTAATACTCCACATATTTCCACCCGCCATATATGAAGTCACAGCGCTGATCTATCCTCTATTTTCATCATGGCAAATGAGTGACTCACTGTTTGCAAGTAGATTTAATGCAATTAGATGGTCATGGATCACCAGCTAGATTAAAGCAGTTATGTTTTCATATTCATTAAATGATTCTAGAATTCCTGCTTCCAACTGGTTTAATCTACTGTATTTCTTGAAAACATGTGTAGGTGACCTTATTTACATTAGTATTTGCATTTCTTCCAGATATTTTAGCTCCACTCACTATGTACATATCCTTTTTATGTAGGTGATTCTTTATGCTCCCTATTTCCCTATTCATAGATGTTAGACCAGTGTCCACCATCTCCACTCCTCAGGGACCCCAACAGGTCATGTTTTCAGAATTTCCTCAGTATCACACAGGTGATGTAATTATTGTCGGAGCCTCAGACATTGCCACAGGTGTTCTTACTATAGGAGATCCTGAAAACATGACCTGTTGGGGTCCGTGAGGGCTGGACTTTGGGAAACACTGGCTTAGATGAAAGGCTTGGGTCACGGAGATACATCATTGAGAGGTGAACAGAAATAATTTGTTCAGACGGCCAAAAGTGGGCAATAATCTTTACCTGTAAACGCAAGCGTTCTTTTAACGACGAATTTGAGCCCGCACAAAATGCATCTTTGAAACCACTGATAGCTAATTCCTTTATTTAAGTGAATTTCTTTTAACCCTTTCCAATCCACTGTCTGACGTCTGAAGACATTCTGATTGAAGGCTGTACAGCTCCGATGTCAGAAGACGTCCGGCAGGGTCTTCTTACTGTATATTACTGGCCGCTCTGTTGTCAGGGGCCCCTCCAGCATGTCCCATACCACAGTACTGGCTCTAGCCAGCAGATGGCGCCATTGTTTAATGGCAGAAAGAGAAAGCCCCCTAGGAAACCCTGAATCCAAAATTGGATTGCAAGGGGTTAAAGGACTTGTTTACCTTCATACACAATGAGTTCATTGATTATACAAGGCAAACAGATGACAAAGGAGAACAATGGAATCCCTCTGGCAGCTAATTCCTAGCACTAAAGGGTCCATTTACACGGGCCAACTGTTGGGCAAAGGATGCCTGAAGCTCGTCCCTGTGTTTCCTCGCTCCCATGCTGTCACATGGGAGTTAGCCGAGCTGGCTTGCTCATGGAATGGCAGCAGGGGGCGGGGCAGTGCAGGAGATTTCTCTCCTCTCGCTCCCCCACCCCTCTCCATTGAAACAACACAATGTCGTTCACTACTGAACGGATGCTATTTAAACTGAACGATGAGCAATGAGCTGATCGCTCATCGTTCAGTTTAGACAGCGGCCGTTCAGTAATGAACGGCCGATGAGTTGTGTCAATGGAGAGGGGTGGGGGAGCGAGAGGAGAGAAATCTCCTGCACTGCCCCGCCCCCTGCTGCCATTCCGTAAGCGTGTCAGCACCTGTAGCTCCCATGTGACAGCATGGGAGCGAGGAAACACAGGGACGAGTGTTGGGCATCGTTTGCCCAACAGTTGGCCCGTGTAAATGGACTTGAACACTAGCCAGGGCTGCTACTGAGTTTACTTAGCTAATGAGGGAAATAGAGTGATTTTATCTGTGCATGTAATTTTATGCAAAACGATTGTTAAATCATTCAATCTTTCAGCTGTTTGAGCGATTATCTTGGCATGTAAAAGGGGCCTTAAGGCCCATTTAGACAGGACAAATGTGGTGCAAACGATGCCTGACACTCGTCCCGCATACACTCTGCTGTGCTGTTACATGGGAGAAAGTAGTACTGGCTCACTCACAGAGCAGCCAATAGGGGGGTGAGGAGGCTGCAGGAGATTTCTCTCCTCGTTCTCCCCTGCCCCTCTCCATTGACTTAACATAGCAGCAGTTCAATACTGAACGGCTGCTATTTACACTGAGCGATCATTGTTCAGCTTATCGTCTATCGTTTAGGCAGCCTAAACGATGAGCGATCAAACTGATCGATGATTGTTTAGTCTAAACAGCAGCTGTTAAGTACTGAATGGCCGCTGTGTTAAGTTAATGGAGAGGTGTGGGGTAGAGCGAGGAGTGAGATCTCCTCCAGCCGCCCTGTTGTGAGCCAATGATACTTGCTCCTGTGCAACAGCATGGGAGCGAGTACATGCGGGGACGAGTATCAAGCATCGTTTGTCTGACATTCGTCTCGTCTAAATAGGGGTTAAGTCATTTTCTGCTGAACATCTGGAGTCCTATATTAATAGAAGCCCATTATTGCATCATAACCTGAAGTTACTGCAAGAAGCTTTGGTTCGATGGTGGGCTTGGTCAACCATGTACACAACCATTACTAATTCTGTGCCCAATGCTTTCTCTTCAGGATAATTGCTAGGGACCTGCCACTCAAGATCCCCAGTAGAGATGAGCGAACGTACTCGGATAAGCACTACTCGTCCGAGTAATATGCTTTATCCGAGTACCTCCCCGCTCGTCCTGAAAGATTCGGGACGCGCTGCGGAGCGGGGAGCTGCACGGGAGAGCGGGGAGGAACGGAGGGGAGATCTTTCTCTCCTTCTCTCCCGCCCGCTCTCCCCTGCTCCCCGCTGCGACTCACCTGTCAGCAGCGGAGCGCCCCGAATCTTTCAGGACGAGCGGCGAGATACTCGGATAAAGCACATTACTCGGACGAGTAGTGCTTATCCGAGTACGTTCGCTCATCTCTAATCCCCAGCAATCACCTAATCGTTCATCTTGCTGACAGTGCAGCGGAGTTAGACATTGTCATTGGGGCTAAGGCAGAAGCATCATAGAGGGTTTCACTCTCAATTTAAATCAATGGGAGCTGATGCCTACTATTACACTTCTGACTCTGCCACTGGGCTTGGACACGGAAGTGTATTAGGAGTCAGCACGTCCATTGATTTTAATAGGAATGAAGCCCTCTATTACACTTCCACCTCCAACCCGATGACGTCGTCCAGCCTCGCTGCACTGACAATTGGTCATCAATAGAATTTGCTTGGAAAACCCTTTTAAAGTTGTGCACTTCTTCATTCACTGACTAGTAATACAGTCTCAGTTTATGACGTCCCCAATATTATCATGTTAATGACTGCTACATCATTAAGTCAATAGAGTGGTCCAAAAAGGTGAAGGCCCATTTACACAGCATGAGTGTTGGGCAAACGATACCCGACACTTGTCCCTGTGTCTCTGCGCTCCCGTGCCCCTGCACGGGAACTAGCAGAGCTGGCTCGCACACGGAGCAGCCAGCAGGGGGGCGGGGGCAGTACAGGAGATTTCTCTCCTCTCGCTCCTCCGCCCCTCTCCATTGAGATAACACAGCGGCCATTCACTATGGAACGGCAGCTGTTTAAACTGAACGATGAGCTTCATCGCTCATCGTTTTTGCTACATAAATGATAGACGATGAAGCTCATCGCTCCTCGTGCAGTTTAAACAGCAGCCGTTCAGTAGCGAACGGCCGCTGTGTTATCTCAATGGAGAGGGGTGGGGGAGCGAGAGGAGAGAAATCTCCTGCACTGCCTTGCCCCCCTGCTGGCCGATCCGTGAGCAAGCCAGCTCTGCTAGCTCCCGTGCGATAGCACAGGAGCACGGACATACAGGGATGAGTGTCAGGCATCGTTTGCCTGACACTCGTCCTGTGTAAATGGGCCTTAAGCAAAGAGATCATTGTCTTGCACAGAAAAAAGAAAATTATACAAAAAGATAGCAAAGACACGGAATGCTTTAGAAATACAGATGGAAACATAGCTTGAAAGTTCAAAGCTGAATTAATCATGGGTAGAATATCTAGACATGGCAGCAAAGGCCCATTTACACACAATGATTATCACTCAAAATTCGTTAAAACTATGGCATATGAGCGATAATCATTGCGTGTAAATGCTACAATCGTGCACTTTTCGTCTAAACGTTGATTTTTAGGTGAGCTTAAAAACCATTGTTCAGACTGCAGGCTGTGTTCTCCATGGGAGCTAGAGATAACTTTGTATTCTCTCTGCAGCCCGTGCAAGAAAACAGACTGCATGCTGTATTCAGCTTCAGAGCTGCTGATTACATTGTATTCATGCAGTTAGCCCTTGCGAGAACAAAGGAGCTGATTGCAGAGCTCAGAGCATCTGCTGAGCTCTGCAAGCAGCTCCGAGTGGCTCGTTTGCATGCATATTAAGCTGATAAAGTACTAATGGGCATTCGTGCCCATTAATACTTTATGCAAAATGATCCCTAAAACTGTCAATCTTTTAATTATTTGAAAGATTGTCTTTGCGTGTAAATGAACAGTTAGAGGAAGCTATTGTTACATTCAAGTGCAGGTCTTATTGGCTGTCACCAGATTCCTGATGAGGCAGGTGCTAAAAAACCCTCAAGTGACTGCAAAAGACCTGCAGCGAGATTTGGTGGCAGCAGCACTGTGGTTTCCATTTACACAGTAAGGTACATACTAGACACTGAAATTCTTCATGATTGAACTCAAGATATACACCTCTACTGACCCAAAAACACCAGAAAGTCAGCTCCAATATGCTGAAAACTATATAAATAAGCTACAGAAGTTTTGGGATTCTGTTCTGTGAAGCAGTGAAAAAACATTTGTCAGACCTATGGATCAGCAGGACATCACCGTATGAGGTAAAGCCTATAGTCAAGCATGGTGGTGGCTCAGTGTTGCTCTGGGGCTGCGCTTCTTTCCCTGGTGCTGGAAAACTGCAGCTTGCAGTGGAGGACAAGATGGATTCAATCAAGTATCAGAAAATCCAAGGAGAAAACATCATGAGGAAGCTGAAATTTGGGTGTCATTAAATCTTGCAACACGGCAATGATTTTAAGCATGCTCCATAAGTCCACCAAGGCATGGCTTCAGAAGACGTCCTGGAAGATTTTTAAGTGGTCGTCAAAGTCACCTGACTTGAGCCCCATAGAAAACCTTGAGTGAGATTTGAAATAGAGCTAGCCAACCCACAAAACTAAGTAGTTGGGTGAGAAGGACCTTGATAAGAGAGGTAAGCAAGAACCTAATGGTCACTCTGGCTGAGCTTGAAAGATTCTGTGTGTAGATAGGAAAAACGTCCAAAAGGTCAACCATCAATTCAGACTAGAGATGAGCGAGTATACTCGCTAAGGCACATTACTCGAGCGAGTAGTGCCTTAGCCGAGTATCTCCCTGCTCGTCCCCAAAGATTCGGGGGCCGGCGGGGGGCAGAAAGCGATGGGGGAAAGCGGGGAGGAATGGAGGGGAGATCTCTCTCTCCCTCCCGCTCCCCGCTGAAACTCACCTGTCACCCACGCCGGCCCCCGAATCTTTAGAAACGAGCGGGGAGATACACGGCTAAGGCACTACTCGCTCGAGTAATGTGCCTTAGCGAGTATACTCGCTCATCTCTACTGCAGACTCCACCAATCTGGGCTTTATAACAGAGTGACCAGAAAAAACCTCTCCTCAGTAAAAGACGCATAAAAGACCACCTAGAGTTCCCCAAAAAAATCTAAAGGACTCTCAGACTGCAAGAAACAATATTTCCTGGTCTGATGAAACCAAGATTGAACATTTTGGCCTTAATTTAAAGCATTATGTCTGGAAGAACCAGACGCTGCTCATCACCCAACCCAATACCATCCCTACAGTGAAGACTGGTGGGGGTAGCATCATACTGTGGGGTGGTTTACAGCAGTTGGGACAGGGAGACTGATCAGGGTTGATGGAAAAAGGAATGGAGCAAAGTACAGAGATACAACCTGATCCAGAGCACAAGGGACCTCAGACTGGGCAGAAGGTTCACCTTCCAACTAGACAATGACCCTAAACATACAGCCAAGACAACACTTGTTCTCATCTGCTCTAGGTTCTATGTACATCAAATGTATCTGAATACCCTGTTAAAAATATAACATTAATAAAGACTTTTTTTTCATCAATGGCCTAACCTGGGACAGACCAACAATGGTTAGTTGATTTTTCAGAATATTCAATATCAATGAAAGTCAATTGTTGATGGACAGACCATCCTAAGGATAAGCCATGATTGTTTGAGTCATGTTAAAGCCCTTCAATTCAGAGGCATAACTGTAGAAAAAAAATATTTCACCTTGAAACATATCTAAGAGATGGGGTTTACATTTTGAAAGAGGCATACCCTTTATTATCTATACTCTGTATTGTAACTAGGATATATGAATTTCATCCACCTTACTTCCAGAAATGACTTGCTAATTAACCAATGGAAGGGAAAACTCTGACATGTTATCATATTTTCTTCTATACAGTGAGTCAGGTGACATTTGTGAGGCTTTACTTCTGTCACTTCAAAGACATATCCCTACCTCACTGAGCAATCAGTGCAGGTTGTCAGCTTCTTCTTACCTCTCATTGTGATTTTCCAATTTGACTTTTTAATGATCATCCCAAATCTAGGCAATTTATAGGGCATTTGAGAAGCTGTTAGGTAAATAATGCGGACAATAGTCTTTTACATCACTAAGGATGTGTTGATCGCATGGATATTTTGAGGCTGTTATTTGCAAGGTCTTCTGGCATAAAATATAAGTTAATGTCTTAAAATTAACTACACATCACATAACATTTAGCTGAAGGCAAGAATTCATATGCAAGTAGATGATGGGATTTCGTCAAGTAGAGTTAGCTTTTTTTGCAGTGTCCCATGTACATTGTACATTTTATCCTGTTCACCGTATGTGGGTTGTCTGTGTGGGCTTCATGACTCTTCCATATGCTTCAAATGCTATCAAATATTTGATTAGTAGGATAGGGAAAAGATAAGGTAGAGTAAGCAGTGCAGAGGGCCATCTACGTCATCATCACAATGGGGTCATTTTGGAACAGTTATGTTCTAAAAAGTCCTTCTCAACCCAACAACAACAAAAAAAGATTATTGTGTAACCTTCTTATGATATCATTTTCGCATGTGGTACGAATGGGATAGTCTCAACCTAAAATCATGATCTCTGCTAATGGATAGTCTAGGGCAGGGAAACACAAGCTTTTCTAGACACATTATAAGATTGAACCAACTCTAAGGAATGCCATAAACCTTAAGGGGTATTACCATCTGAGACATTTTGGGTATATCGAAAGGATATGGCATAAATGCCTGGTAAGTGCTGGTTGCTAATGTGGCTCAGAGTGTTAAGGCAGCAGAATGCAGTCATAAGCTCTTGCTCATGGACCTAAAGGTTTCGAGTGCACTTGCTCCACCACTCTTTCATTCATGTGGGTACCTTTAGGACCCCTGTTCTCGTGATCCTTAGGGTCCTAGAATTTGAACTCTCATTGTTCAGCTAGATACCTCTTAAATAGAGATGAGCGAGCGCACTCGTCCAAGCTTGATACTCGTTCGAGTATCGAGTTTAAATCAGCCCTGCCCGCGGCTCGCCACAGACACCCGCTAAGAGAGATCAGGGACAGTGCTGCTGCTGCTATAGGGACAGTGTTAGCGTCTTCAAGAACCACAACGGTCCTCCTTAGGGCCACAGCTCACCTAGAGCATTACTGTTGTGGCTGCTGTGAGCAGTTTTGCACTTTTTTTTTTTATGTATATCGGGCGTGCAGGCTATAGCGTTCTCAGGCTGCAGGCTGTACTTGAGTATAGGGGCAGTATTGGTCAGGCAGGGACAGTGGTAGTGTAGAATCCTTTCTACAAAAAACCCCAACGGTCCTTCTTAGGTCTACCTGTGACCGTGTGCATTTAACTCCGTGTTTGCTGGGAGATGTAGTACCTCAGTATTGCACAGCAGAGCCGGCGTGCAGCCTTCATGTAAATATTTTTCGGTCCGCAGTTAGTGTAATGTCAGCGCTGTCTGCCTCTAAGTCTACGCCAAGAAACCACAAATTTTTTACACTGCTCTGTGTTACTCGCGTGCTGTCTCAGAAGTGTACGGTGTGTCAGACACCCATAGATTGAAAGTGCAATACACACTGCATAGCCTCAGCCTGCATTGCATCGAAAAAAAAGGAAATTTTAAAAAGAAATCCTTTTTACGGCTACCGGTGACCCAGTGCATTTGCCGCCGTGGCCTGTGGGACTTCACGTCCATCCAAACATTTTTACCGCTCTGTCTCTGCTCGATTCTTAATCCACCATGCTGAGGGGTAGGGGTAGGGGTCGGGGATGGGGACGCGGGCGAGGACACAGAGTTCCAAGTGAGGGTGCGGGTATAGGCCGAGTTCCTGGTCCAGGCGAATCACAGCCGGCTGCTGCGAGAGTAGGAGAGAGGACAGTTTCTGGGGTCCCCAGGTTCATATCACAATTAATGGGTCCACGTGGTAGACCTTTATTAAAAATCGAGCAGTGTGAGCAGGTCCTGTCGTGGATGGCAGAAAGTGCATCCAGCAATCTATCGACCGCCCAGTCTTCTACGCCGTCCACTGCTGCAACTCTGAATCCTCTGGCTGCTGCTCCTCCTTCCTCCCAGCCTTCTCACTCCATGAAAATGACACATTCTGAGGAGCAGGCAGACTCACAGGAACTGTTCTCGGGCCCCTGCCGAGATTGGGCAACAATGGTTCCTCTCCCACCGGAGGAGTTTGTCGTGACCGATGCCCAACCTTTGGAAAGTTCCGGGGGTCCTGGGGATGAGGCTGGGGACTTCCGGCAACTGTCTCAAGAGCTTTCAGTGGGTGAGGAGGACGATGACAATGAGACATAGCTGTCTATCAGTGAGGTAATAGTAAGAGCGGTAAGTCCGAGGAAGGAGCGCACAGAGGATTCGGACGATGAGGTGACTGACCCCACCTGGTGTGATAAGTAAACTGAGGACAAGTCTTCAGAGGGGGAGGCAATTGCAGCTGCAGGACCGGTTGGAAGAGGCAGTGGGGTGGCCAGGGGTAGAGGCAGGGCCAGAGTGAGTAATCCACCAGCTGTTTCCCAAAGCACCCCCTCGCGCCAAGCCACCGTGCAGAGGCCAAGGTGCTCTAAGGTGTGGCAGTTTTTCACTGAGACCGCAGACGACCGGCGAACAGTGGTGTGCAACCTTTGTCGTGCCAAGATCAGCCGGGGAGCCACCACCAGCAGCCTCACCCCCACCAGCAAGCGCAGGCATATGATGGCCAAGCACCCCACAAGGTGGGACGAAGGCCGTTCACCGCCTCCGGCTTGCGCCATTGCCTCTCCCCCTGGTTCCCAACCGGCCACTCAGATCCAACCCAGCTCTCAGGACAGGCACGACCATCTCCTGGCCTGGACCCAAACCCTCACCTCCGCTCTCATCGGCCCCATCCAGCAATGTCTCTCAGCGCAGCGTCCAGCTGTTGCTAAGAGAATCGTTGGAGCAAAAGCGCAAATGCGCCACCACGCATCGGCACGCTCAAGCTTTAAATGTCCACATAGCCAAATTGATCAGCATGGAGATGCTCCCCTACAGGCTGGTGGAAACTGAGGCTTTCAAATACATGATGGCGGCGGCAGCCCCGCGCTACTCTGTCCCCAGTCACCACTATTTTTTCACGACCACGTCTCATGCAACATTGTATGTGCCCTCACCAACTCGGTTACTAGCAAGGTCCACTTAACAAAGGACACGTGGACAAGCACAGGTGGCCAGGGCCACTATATCTCCCTGACGGCACTTTGGGTGAATTTAGTGGAGGCTGGGACCGAGTCAGAGCCTGGGACCGCTCATGTCCTACCCACCCCCAGAATTGCGGGCCCCAGATCGGTGCTGGTTTCTGCGGCGGTGTATGCCACCTCCACTAAACCTTCCTCCTCCTCTTCCTCCTCCTCCAACGCAACCTCTACCTCTCAATCAAGACGTGTCAGCAGCAGCACGTTGCCAGCAGTTGGAGTCGCACGGCGCGGCAGCACGGTGGTGGGCAAGCGTCAGCAGGCCGTGCTGAAACTACTCAGCTTAGGAGAGAAGAGGCACATGGCCCACGAACTGTTGCACGGTCTGACAGAGCAGAACGACCGCTGGCTTTCACCATTGAGCCTGCAATCGGGCATGGTCGTGTGTGACAACGGCCGTAACCTGGTGGCGGCTCGGCAGCTCGGCAGCCTCACGCACGTGCCATGCCTGGCCCACGTCTTTAACTTGCTGGTTCAGCGGTTTCTGAAAGGCTACCCACACTTGTCAGACCTCCTCGGCAAGGTGCGCCGGGTCAGCGCACATTTCTGCAAGTCCAACACGGACGCTGCCACCCTGCGGACCCTGCAACATCGGTTTAATCTGCCAGTGCACCGACTGCTTTGCGACGTGCAAGCACCGTGGAACTCTACGCTCCACATGTTGTCCCGGCTGTATGAGCAGCGTAGAGCTATAGTGGAATACCAACTCCAACATGGGCGGCGCAGTGGGAGTCAGCCTCCTCAATTCTTTACAGAGGAGTGGGCCTGGATAGCAGATATCTGCCAGGTCCTTGGAAACTTTGAGGAGTCTACCCTGATGGTGAGCGGCGATGGTGCAATCATTAGCATCACCATTCCCCTGCTATGCCTGTTGAGATGTTCCCTGCAAAGCATAAAGGCTGATGCTTTGCGGTCGGAAACGGAGGCGGGGGAAGACAGTATGTCGCTGGATAGTCAGAGCACCCTCATATCTATATCTCAGCGCGTTGAGGAGGAAGAAGAGGGGGAGGAGCCTGAGGAGGAAGAGACAGCTGGGCCCACTGCAGAGGGTACCCATGCTGCTTGCCTCTCATCCATTCAGCGTGTATGGCCTGAGGAGGAGGAGGAGGATCCTCAAAGTGATCTTCCTAGTGAGGAGAGCCATATGTTGCATACAGGTACCCTGGCATACATGGCTGACTTTATGTTAGCATGCCTTTCTCGTGACTCTCGCGTTAGACGCATTCTGGCCACTACGGATTACTGGGTGTACATACTGCTCGACCCACGGTATAAAGATAACCTTTCCACTCTCATTCCCGAAGAGGAAAGGGGTTTGAGAGTGATGCAATACCACAGGGCCCTGGTGGACAAACTGATGGTAAACTTCCCATCTGACAGCGCTAGTGGCAGAAGGCGCAGTTCCGAGGGCCAAGTAGAAGGGGAGGCACGGAGATCAGGCAGCATGTTCAGCGCAGGCAGGGGAACACTCTCCAAGGCCTTTGCCAGCTTTATGACTCCCCAGCAAGACTGTGTCACACCTCGCCAGTCCAGGCTGAGTCAAAGGGAGCACTGTAAGAAGATGGTGAGGGAGTGCGTAGCGGATCGTACCACCGTCCTCCGTGATGCCTCTGCTCCGTACAACTACTGGGTGTCAAATCTGGACACGTGGCCCGAACTCGTGCTGTATGCCCTGGAGGTGTTGGCTTGCCCTGCGGCTAGCGTCTTGTCAGAGAGGGTGTTTAGTGCAGTTGGGGGAATCATCACAGACAAGCGTACCCGCCTGTCAACTGACAGTGCCGACAGTCTTACACTCATAAAGATGAACAAAGCCTTGATTTCCCCAGACTTCTTTTCTCCACCAGCGGACAGCAGCGCTACCTAAAGACCTTTGTCAATCTGTGTATGATATTCGTCCTCCTCCTCCGGTTCCTCCTCCTAAAACCTCACGTAATCACCGCGAACGGCCAATTTTTCTGTGGGCCAAAAGGCTCATATAACTTTTCTAAATAATATTTATCTGTTTCAATTCTCATTAAAGCATTGAAACTTCCACCTGAACCAATTTTTATTTTGACTGGGCTGCCTCCAGGCCTAGTTAAAAATTAAGCCACAGTACGCTAAGCGATTAATGGGTTTCACCTGCCCTCTGGGTTGGGCATGAGCAATTTTTGTGGGGTACATTTGTACTGTCGGTACACCAATTTTTCGGGCCCTCGCCTACAATGTAATCCAAGTAATTTTTATGGGCTTCGCCTGCACTCATGCTACACCACTGTGTCTGGGGTTGGCCTACACTTTTGCTACAGAAATGTAACTCTGTTCTGCCTACCTATACTTCTGTCACAGTAATGCTACAGGGGTCTGTCTATACTTCAGCAACAGAAATGTAACTTCGGTCTGCCGATACTTCTGCTCCTGAAATGTTACCTTGGTTGATGTATACCGTTACTACTGTAATTTTACTAATACTGGGCTTTGCCCATACTGCTTCAATGGAAATGTTACTGGGGCATGTCTATACTGCTATAGCAGAAATGAAATTAATAGTGGGCCCTGCCCATACTGCTTCTACGTAAGTGTTACTGGGGCCTGTCTATACTGCTACTACTGAAATGTTACAAATACTATGCTCTCCCTACACTGCTGCCAGGGAAATGTTTTTCTGCTGCTTTGACCATACTGCTTCTACGTAAATGTTACTGGAGCCTGTCTATACTGCTACTACTGAAATGTTACAAATACTATGCTCTCCCTACACTGCTGCCAGGGAAATGTTTTTCTGCTGCTTTGACCATACTGCTTCTACGTAAATGTTACTGGGTCCTGTCTATACTGCTAATACTGAAATGTTACAAATACTAAGCTCTCCCTACACTGCTGGCAGGGAAATGTTTTTCTGCTGCTTTGTCCATACTGCTTCTACGTAAATGTTACTGGGTCCTGTCTATACTGCTACTACTGAAATGTTACAAATACTAAGCTCTCCCTACACTGCTGGCAGGGAAATGTTTTCTGCTGCTTTGTCCATACTGCTTCTACGTAAATGTTACTGGGCCTTGTCTATACTGCTACTACTGAAATGTTGCAAATACTATGCTCTCCCTACACTGCTGCCAGGGAAATGTTTTTCTGCAGCTTTGCCCATACTACTTCTACATAAATGTTACTGGGGTCTGTCTATACTGTTATTACTACTGAAAAGTTACTGCACTCTGTCAATACTGCTGTAAATGAAATGTTACTGGGCTCAGCCTACACTGCTGCAACGGAAATGTTAAAGGGGTGTGTCTATACTGTTACTACTACTGAAATGTTACTGGGGTCTGTCTGCACTGCTGGAACTGAAATGTTACTGGGGTCTGTCAATACTGCTGTAAATGAAATGTTACTGGGGTCTGTCTATACTGTTGCTACTGAAATGTTACTGGGGCCTGTCCCTAATGATACTACTGAAATTTTACTAGGGTCTGTCTGCACTGCTGGAACTGAAATGTTACCGGGGTCTGTCCGCACTGCTGGAACTGAAATGTTACTGGGGTTGTCTACACTGCTGGAGCTGAAATGTTACTGGGGTCTGTCTAGACTTATACTACTGAACTGTTACTGGGGTCTGTCTATACTTATACAACTGAAATGTTACAGGGGTCTGTCGATACCATTACTACTGAAATGTAACTGATACTGTGCTCTGCCTATACTGCAGCTACTGAAATGTTACTGGGGTCCGTCTATACTGTAACTACAGAAGTGTTAATAGGGCTCCCTAGACTTCTGCAACATAACTGTTAGTGGGGTGCGCGTATACCTTAGCTACAGGAGTATTACAGGGGTCGGTGCATACTATGGGTGCACTAACTGTTCCCATCGTGGTGTTCCATGTACATGGCCCAAAAAAAATTACCCAGTCTGACTAGGGCATGCAGTGTGGGCCGAAGCCCACCTGTATTTAATCTGACGTTACCTCAGCTGTGCTGGGCAATGCAATGGGATTTATTTATGTACCGCCGGTGGCTTCCTGGGACCCACCCATGCTGTGGGTGCACACGGAATTCCCATTGCGGAGTTGTACCTGCCTGTGTCGACTTATAAAAAACCCCAGTCTGACTGGGGCATGCAGTGTGGGCCGAAGCTCACCTGTATTTAATCTGACATTAGCTCTGCTGTCCAGGTGTAATGGAAATATTTTTATGGCTATTTTGTAGCCATTAATCCTTGTTTCTATATGTATATACATATCTGAACAGGCTTTAATATATCAACCAAGCCCTACATTCTAAGGAACTAACCCCAGACCTGTTCTACATGTTTTTCATGTGTAAGTAAGAGAATGGCTTTGATGTTTGTTATAACACCAATCAGTCTGTCTTTGTAGGAGCCGCCATATACATATCTATTGTCTAAGAGGTAGACCTTGTCTGACTAGATCTTATCACTCTATAGAAACTGGCTACTTCAGATGGTGGGGGGTCTCAGTTTGTTAACATCTTGGTTTGCAGCCATATGGTAATCTGTTGGAATGAGGACTTGGTCAGCTATATTAGAATATAAAAAGGTCCTATCTTCTCAAGTTAGGACTAAGAAGTAGTAGCTTTTGGAATGAAGAAGCAGTAGCTTTTGGAAGCTATGAGGAGAAGCTCTTGGAATTTCTGATGGAAGGATGAGAAGCTCTGGGTAGTACGAACTCTTCAATACCAGATGAGGATGTCATCTGTTGAACTCCTAGAAGTGAGGGAACCTTTGGTGATGGTAATATGCGATCTGTAATCATTTAGGTAATAATGTAACTTGCTAACTTTATACTTTGTGATGTGACGTCTGCAACCTTTATGTTTTGTATATAGATATTATCCTTTGTATATTAGATCCAATAGTTTACAAACGTAGGACAATTATTCTCATAACTATGCTCAATTATCATTTGGTTTTAATAAATTCTTATTGTTAAACCTTTTATAGTGTCTTACTCTCTTTAAAGCGTAATCTGAACTAAGTCTTGCTCCTTGCAGCAATACACCAGGGCACTGCAATAGGATGTATTTATGTACCGCCGGTGGGTTCCAGGGAGCCACCCATGCTGTGGGCGCACACGGAATTCCCATTGCGGAGTTGTACCTGCCTGTGACTATTTATAAAAAACCCCAGTCTGACTGGGGCATGCAGTGTGGGCCGAAGCCCACCTATATTTAATCTGACGTTAGCTCTGCTGTCCAGGGCACTGCAATGGGATATATTTATGTACCGCCGGTGGGTTCCGGGGAGCCACCCATGCTGTCGGTCCACACGGACTTCACATTAGGGAGTTGTACCTGCCTGTGTATACTTATAAAAAACCCCAGTCTGACTGGGGCATGCAGTGTGGGCCGAAGCCCACCTGTATTTAATCTGACGTTACCTCAGCTGTGCGGGGCAATGCAATGGGATTTATTTATGTACCGCCGGTGGCTTCCTGGGACCCACCCATGCTGTCGGTCCACACAGACTTCACATTAGGGAGTGGTACCTGCCTGTGTCGACTTATAAAATACCGCAGTCTGACTGGGGCATGCCGTGTGGGCCGAAGCCCACCTGCATTTTATCTGACGTTACCTTAGCTGTGCAGAGCAATGCAATGGGATTTATTTATGTACCGCTGGTGGCTTCCTGGGACCCACCCATGCTGTCGGTCCACACGGATTTGTACCTGCCTGTGTCTACTTATAAAGAACCCCAGTCTGACTGGGGCATGCAGTGTGGGCCGAAGCCCACCTGTATTTAATCTGACGTTAGCTCTACTATCCGGGGCACTGCATTGGGACAAACTACAGGAGCAATACAGCGCTAATGAGACCTGCACAGCTACGCTAGCATTGGAGCCCGATGTAGGCCCGCGATTGCTGAGGGTTTGTGCAGAGGCCTATGTCCTGGGTGCAGTGAAAGTCCGCTTCCTGCTTAGGATTGCTGAAGCTGTGGGCCGAGGCCTATCTCGTGGGCACGGTGCAAGTCTGCCATGTTTGGCCGCTCAGATCTATTTTTGGTTCATTTCTTGGGTTTCCTAGGACCCACCTATGCTGTTGGTGCAAACTTAGTTCCGATCGCGGTGTTTGACCTGTCTGGCACAAAGACACTGACTGACTTGGGTAGGGGGCAGAGCGCAGACGGCTTTCCCCTTGCAGTGTCGATTGAGCTATGCGACACCTTGACAGAATGAAGACTGTGTGGCACATGGATTCCCCATTGCTATGTTCACGTTTGAAGCTCCTGACGGAGGTGGCACAGGATTGGATTTCTCATTGCTTCTGTACAGCATTGTGGGCTATCGCCCTGCCCCTTTTAAAGAGGGTCGCTACCTGGCCCTGCCAACCCTCTGCAGTGTGTGCCTCCGGTTCCTCCTCATGGCAGACGCACTTATAAATAGACATGAGGGTGGTGTGGCTATGCAGCCAGTGTGTGGCATGAGGGCAGCTGAAAGCTGCAAAGGGACACTTTGGTGTCGTGCGGGGGGTTTGGGCAGCATGTAACCCAGGAGAAGAGGCAGCGGTGTGTCCCGCAGGCAGTGATTGTGCTTGGTTGGAGGTAGTGTGGTGCTTAGCTAAGGTGTGCCTTACTAATGAGGGTTTGTGCGAAGTAAAAATTGTTAGGGGGGGAGCCCACTCTTGCCGCTATTGTGGCTTAATAGTGGGATCTGGGAACCTGAAATGCAGCCCAGCTTGTTGCCCCTCACCTGCCCTATCCGTTTCTGTGTCGTTTCCAGCAGTTTCTTGGGTTTTGCAGATTTTCACCAATGAAAACCTTAGAGAGCATTGGCGATATACAAAAATGCTTGAGTCGCCCATTGACTTCAATGGGGTTCGTTACTCGAAACGAACTCTCGAGCATCGTGGAAAGTTCGACTCGAGCAACGAGCACCCGAGCATTTTGGTGCTCGCTCATCTCTACTCCTAAACAATAGACAGAGAATAACGTCTATTGGTGGGGCAACGCCTTTAACCTTATAGTCTGAATAATTCAATCAGCACTAAGACTGACACATTTTTGACTTGCTATTATATTCAGGTAATTTTCCTTGGCTGAACATAGAGGGGTTTTATTAGATTTAGAAAAAGAAATAATGTTAAGTAAAAATTTCATTATTTTCAGCTAAATCAAGTTTAAAACCTCAGAGACCCGCTGCGGAGACTTTTTCCCCTGTTCTTGATGTATTCTGGCTTTGTCATGTTGGGGGTGTCAGTACTTTGTGTTCTCCATTGGGAAGTTTCCTGATCTAATAATGTTGGCATCACTAATAGATACTTAGAAAAACAGCCAACACATTCCAGCCAAAATGATGCTAAGAAAGAATCACAGAATACTTCTGTAAGGTAGCAATGGGGACAGGAGTTCCTGGGGAGTGGAAATAAGGTCCCCTTGGGAATAAGGTTAGAAAAAAATGAGCAAGGAAAAAATAAATAAATGCTATTAATTTTAAAACAAATTCCTCTACAACCGTGGAAGGAACAAGCAAGTAACTGTCTAGTAATCTAAACAAATGAACAAACAATGTGGCGGAATCTATAGGGACTGGGGCACAACACGTATATGGTGCTTGCAAGAGGAATATAAATAAAGCTGCAGGAACCAATTACCAAGACAACATTGATATAAGATGCAGAGAGATATGACAAGGGTATAGCTGGTTGAAGATATATTGGAGTGAAGGTATGTTTGACAAGTCAAATTTTGTATGGACCATGAACACTGGAGCAGCTATATAGGATCGAATACTGTATCCTATTCAGAAATGTTCATTAAACTACTCTACATTGTTATAATACATTAATACTATTATAAAACAGAACTTGGGGTAGATGCTGAGGATATCCAGGACTGTGGAGTCAGTGTCCCATTTTGGTGGAGTTGGAGTCGGTAGAACTGTACCAACTCTGGCCTATTTATCGAAAACATTGATAACTAGGATGTGAAAACAGCAATAAATAATCAATTGTTGCCTTTCCTCTATATTAGACATTATCCTAATGCTGCTTCTTTATGGCTTTTAGTTGAGAGAAAACACGAGTTATATATGTAGGAGTTGGAATCGGGAGTTGGAGTCGGCTTCGGAGTAAGAGGTTTGGAGTCGGTTTAAGGAGTAAGAGGTTTGGCTTACCGGCTCCACAGCCCTGGGGATATCTGTATGTTGCATACTTGGTAGATTGCATGCTGTACATGGAATTAATAAGCAGGTGGTGGAGATACAAAGTGCAGGCTATAGAATATCTGTTATATCTACAAGTGACAAGTGTGACTTTCTTAACAGACATGTCAATGCTTAGCTCAGCAGGCTAACCAGACATTACCAGAAGTTATACCAGTAGTTCCTGTTGATAACTGGTATATTAGTAGTAATTCAACCATACTGTAAGATTCTTAGGCGTGATGGGTACTACTTAAGTAAAAACATGCAATTCAGATTCATATGAATTCTAGCAGTCTTAATTGATATAATATTTTGCATTGCATCAACCATTAAAAACCCCTTCAATGTTAAAAACTACATTGGTCCTCAAGTTAAAATCCAGTTCTAGAAGCTCCTGTAAACTATATATGATATTTATCAAACTTTTTTGGAGACTCTTACAACACCTTGTGACTGATGTCGCTGCACATCAGACATAGAGAATCCACCAGCAGCGGGTAAATGTGTACTGGGCTTATACAAATGAAAGGAGAGAAATGTGGCTAGCAAGGGTGACACTGTGACTAGCATGGAGGGCATAATGGTTGTCATGGGGGAATTGTAGCTGGCATGATGGCACATAGCTTTCAAAGGAACATTATGGCTGGCACGGGGAGGGATTGTGGCTGGAATTGGGGCACGTACAACTTTGGATTGCCATGGTGGCATTGTGACTGTCAAGACAAAGCTATTGTGATTGACCATGGGGATATTGATGATATTGTGGTTGTTAAGGACCACTGTAGTTGACCTAAGGGATGCTGTGGCTGTTATTTGGGGACTGTAGCTGTGATAGAGACATTGAGTCTGTTGTAAAGGAATTATAGCTGTCATGGGACCATCTATGACTTACAGGGTAGTATGTGGAAGTGAAGTTGTAAACTCTGTGAAAACTCATTATAACTCTAAGACGTCTTCTTGCTTCACATGTCAGTTGGCTGACGGAGGCATGGATGTAGCCATTTTGTTGAATCCAGGCCAAAGGAGGAGTCGCAGTTCACCCACCTACCCCTGCAATCTTGCTGCTAAATAGCAGTGAGGCTTGTGCCTTTTTGATTGGCATTCTGTTCCTGCCCATCTACCCTGGAGACTGGGCTGTGCACACCCCATGGCTTCTTCGTAAGTATATTAACTGTGCTTAGTTATCCCCATTGCTGACTTGTGATCTGCCTGATCCCACTGCCATTTTTTACCTATTACTTTCTTTATTTCTGTGTCTTTTTTCTGGCATATTGCAGACTATTCTTGGGATCCAACAATCAAGGAGCTGGCTGCATGCAAACACAGAGATCTTGCACTGCAGAGAAAGGAGAAGGAACTGTTGAATCAAATCACTTTCACCTGCCCAGGTCTGTAGCTTCCACCATGTCTTATCAAGAAGGAGTCTGGGAATCGCTTGTGTTTTGCAATAGGGCAATCAGCTAGATAGCGAATACAGAGACTATGCTTTCAAACCGTAGATATATTCAAGGACAAGTTTGACTAATTATGTTTCAGGGTGAATAGTGTGGGTAATTAAATATTCAGGGGGTGCAGTATGAGTAATTACATTTTCAGAGACAAGGTGCGGGTAATTATAGGAAGTCTGTCAGGACATTGTCCCCAATAAACCTATGCTATAAGTAGGTAATAGGATGACAAGTGTAATGATACTTTTATTTTTACTTACATTGCTCCCCAAGCCCTGATATTGCTGTTTTTTGATGTATGCAAATAAAGTGTGATTGATATTTATGCGTTTCAAGGGAGCTTGCAATATCAAACATTAGCCCAGCGTTACCAAAACTGTGCTCCGCTGTGCCCTTGGGGCTCCACGAGCGATTATCAGGGGCTCCGACCAAAGGTCTAGGTTCTGGCTCTACTCACCGATGTAGCAATGTTCGGACAGGCTCCAGTGAGGAACAGGACCTGTGGCGGCATATCAACACAGACCACATGAGTCGCCTCCCGTCATGTGAGCCACGTTGCTATGCCACCGCAGGTCCTGTTTGTTCATTTCCACACTACAGCCTCTCCAGACAATGCTGCTGCGGTGAGTAGAATGGGGTAGAGGTGGCAATAAGGGACCCTATTACTACTAGGGGCCATAATAGGGGACACCTATTACTACTAGGGCTGCAATAGAGGACACCTTTTACTACTGGGGCTGCAATTGGGGTTACTATTACTACTAGGGCTGCAATAGAGGTCACTATTACTACTGGGGTCAATATAGGGGATGCTATTACTACTGGAGCTACTGTTGGGATTACCATTACTAGTAAGGCTAATGTGGAGGACAATATTACTACTGGAGCCGCAATGGGGGAGCCTATTACTGCTAGGATCAATATAGGGGTCACTATTACTACTGGAGCCACAATGGGGGACACTATTACTACTGGGGCCACAATGGGGGAGCCTATTACTACTGGGGCCACAATCGGGGACACTATTACTACTGGGGCCGCAATGGAGGACACTATTACTACTGGGGCCTCAATGGGGGAGCCTATTACTGCTGAGGTCAATATAGGAGACACTATTTCTACTGGGGCTAATATAGGGGACACTACTACTACTGGGGCCAATATAGGGGTCACTATTACTATTGGGGCAGCAATAGGGGTCGCTATTACTACTGTGGCAGCAATAAGGGTCGCTATTACTACTGGAGCAGAAATAGGGGTGGCTATTACTACTGGGGCTACAATAAGGGCCACTATTACTTCTGAGGCCAATATAGGGAATGCTATTACTACTGGGGCCACCAATAAAGGAGGTCCCTATTACTACTACGCCACCAATATTGAGGATCACTATTACTACACGGGCTGGATTTGCTGCGAACTTTACAGTAGCTGTAGCAGCAAAGTAGATAAGATTTTGAAAATTTCATCCGCACGCTGTGGAAAAAATCTGCACAAAACCTGAGTGGATATGGACATGTGATGCAGAATTTAATTCCGCAGCATGTTAATTTTAAATATAATGTATATCAATAGACCATCCAGTGCTCCAGAGATCCTCCCTCTTTATTTTTCTTTTTAAACAACCCTGCCCTCTTTATAAGGATGGAGGTAAAAATCATATATTGTGACAAGCCACGCCCCAACCCCTTCCTTGACCACACCCTCTGTCCTGCTTTGGGGCTCCACGAAAAACTTTTGTTCCAAAAAGGGCTCCATTGCTGAAAATGTTTGGGAACCACTGCATTAGGCAAAGGGTGGGGTTTGGGCCGAAGGAGGGTGAGAGAGCCCAGACCAGTTTCAGTATGTGAACCACCCATCAGACCGGGACAATAGTGTATTTTATAGTATTTTACAGTAGGATATGATTACATTCTCTTAGACAAGTTATGTGACAGGACAATGGGGAAACATTACAGTATGTGGCAGCAATTATGTTATTCTTGGTTGTGTGAATTGGGAAAACACTTTACATGGTTTGCCAGTTTTGTTCTCTAGAATCTCCCTGAATTTCATGCTGCAAAGTTGGCAAGTATGCATTAGACTTTGTCTTTTTTTTGGCTTATACACTTGGGAAATTTTCCTACATATGCATACCCTTCGAGTGTATGCCACAAAGACATTGATTTAACTGGGTGCCTATAACTATGTTTGGATGAAAGGGAAACGGTCACAATTGCAATACAGTCCAAACTGCAGGCATGATGTTATAGAGCAGGAGGAGCTGAGCAGATTGATACATAGTTTTATGGGGAAAGATTCAGTGTAACTTGTATTATATTCAGTTAAATCTCTTTTCATTCTGGCATTAGGAGTCCAGTGGGCGGTCCTATCAATGATTGACAGCTATCTGTATAATTCTGCATGCAGAAATAACTGTCAATCACTCATAGAACTGCCCACCTGAGTCTTAATCCCAGAGTTAATGGGAATTTAAAGGTCACCTGAGTTTTCAAAAAATGTTCAAAAGCAAACCAGGTCTTCAGTGGCCGCTACTTTGCACCAAGTTTTAGTTCTGTTAATTCAATTTTTCATGTAGATTTTTCTACTTTTTTGCTGCCCTGTTGTTTTCAATCCACATACAGTAGATGGGCGAGTCCTATGCTAGCCATTGTGCCAGTACTGGACTGGCCAGGACTTCCTCTCCCATATTTCCCATGCTGCCTTGCATAGCTGTTCTGTCCTCCCTATGAGTGGAGCATAAGTAGACAGGCAGATAACCTTCCCTGCAACACAATGACGATGGAGCAATGTCCGCTTTCAACTTTATTGCAAGGTAGAGGTAAAACTGTAGAACAAAGAAAATGATGCACTTAGCAATGTACACTAACATAGCAGTACAGAGAATACATTACATACATGTGAAAAGACAGGAAGCATGTACTACAGCCATGAGAGATGATAAGCGCGCATGCGCACACACTAGGACACATGCTCTGCTATCTGAATAACACACATAAGACTAGAAACTATAGAGGTGGTATAATTAGGGAACTGGAAACATATATACACATGATACTAAGAGTAGGACATCAGGTAGAAGTTATCACATACCGACGATGCCGCTGTGAGCCTGGATAATAAAGGTTTCCAGAGGGTCTCTAGAGCAGTCCAGACATGGAGGAAATGTGCCAGAAAATGGCTACTGTGGGCTGAGCTGATGTCACTGAGGTCATGGGTAAGGATACAGAATCCCTCAGAGGACAAAATAGACTGAGGCTCAGTATATAAATGCCCACTAGATGGAGCCCTAACAGAAAGTCTATCTAGTAATGCCAGAAATAAAGCAATACCATATACCTCATACAGTACAGACAATCTTACTGAACAGAGACTGCCAAAGGCATGACACTCTCCGTCTGGTAACCCAAGGTTACCACATTAAGACCTCTTCGTTGTGAGTAATAAAATCAGTTCAGTAACAGGTCTGAAGAAGAGTTTAGGCTCATTTTGTTTGCACGTTTTGACTTCCACCTTTCTGACTCTCCTATCTTCACTAGGAAAAACCTTGGTTATGAGTCCCATAGGCCATTTGTTTCTTTTTGACTGAGAGTCCTTGACAAGAACAACATTGCCAACTTCCATGTTGGGTTTACTGGAATGCCACTTATTCCTCGTCTGTAAAGTTGAGATGTATTGCTTTCCCCACTTTTCCCAAAACACATTTGCCAAGCTTTGTACCCGCCTCCACTGACACTTGTACATGTCTTTAGAATCAAACTCACCAGCAGGAGCTGTAATTGCATTGAACTTTTGCATGAGTAGAGTAGAAGGGCTAAGCAAAGGAGGGTCATCTGGATCTCTGGATCTAGCAGTTCATAAGTGCCTTTCTTGTGAGTGTCCAGTAAAGGTTTATAGAAGAAAGTTGGCCCTGTGAGCCATGTGGTGTCTTTAAAGAGTGGTGCTGGTACAGCTCTTGTAGCATGATCTTCTGGGTTGTGATCAGTCGGTACATAGTGCCACTGAGTAGGTTTTGATGACTTTCTAATCCTGTGGACTCTGTTATGCACATACACATAGAATCTCCTAGACTCATTGTAAATGTAGCCCAGCACTACTTTGCTGTCTGTATGAAATTCTGTGTCATCAAGTGTCATATCTATTTCTGTCACAATGAGTTCAGCTAGTTCTACTGCCAGAACGGCAGCACAAAGCTCCAGCCTTGGTATGGTAGGCTCAGGAGATGGTGCCAGTTTTGCCTTTCCCATCACAAACCCAATATGTGTCTGGCCCTTAATGTCAATCGTTTTGCGGTAGGCAACTGCAGCAATTGCTTTCACTGAGGCATCACAAAATACACATAGCTCTTTAGACTTGACATCTGCAATAGGCACGTGTGCATACGGCCTAGGAACGTGTAGGTCGGATAACTCTACCAGGGAGTCTATCCACTTTACCCACAATGTCTCCTTCTCTGGGGAAAGTGGGGAGTCCCAATCACATGTATCTGCAGTTAAGTCTCTGAGCAGCATCTTACCTTGAATGGTCACGGGAGCTGCAAACCCAAGCGGGTCGTATATGCTGTTGATCGTAGAAAGGACACCGCGTCGTGTGAATGGTTTTGGCTTTTGCTCCACCTGAAAGGTAAAGGTGTCGTTGTTGAGGTCCCAGTTGAGTCCTAGGCTGCACTGCAAGGGTATTGTGGCCGTTGCCAAGTCTAGATCCTTCAGGTCATTGGCTTGATCTTGAGTGGGAAAAGCTTTCATGACAACCTTGCTGTTTGAAGCTATCTTATGGAGTTTGAGGTTCGAACAAGCAAGCATACTTTGGGTTCTTTTGAGTAGGTTGATTGCTGCATCTGGTGATGGAAGTGATTTCAGGCCATCGTCCACATAAAAGTCTCTTTCTACAAACTGCCTGACATCTTGTCCATATTCTTCTTCACCTTCTCGGGAAGACCTTTTGAATCCATAGATGGCGACTGCAGGAGATGGGCTGTTGCCAAAAACATGTACTTTCATTCGGTATTCCATTATGTCTTTGGTTTGGTCGTTGTCTTTAAACCAGAAGAATCTCAAGAAGTTCCTATGTTCTTCTTTCACTAGAAAACAATGAAACATCTGCTGTATGTTGGCAACAATGGAAATTAATCCTTTACGGAACCTAATGAGCACTCCTAATAGTGTGTTATTGAGGTCTGGTCCGGTCATGAGAACATCATTGAGGGAGACTCCTTCACACTGTGAACTGGAGTCAAATACTACCCGGATCTGTCCTGGCTTCTTAGGGTGGTAGACACCAAAGATTGGCAGGTACCAGTGTTCCTCCTTTTCTCTTAGAGGTGGAGCAACTTCCGCATGACCGTTTCCAAATATCTTCCCCATGAATGTGAAGAAATGTTCACTCATATCTGGTCTTCTTAGAAGGTTGCGTCTGAGTGAGAAAAAGCACTTCAGTGCTTGATCTCTGTTGTCGGGGAGATGGCGTCTCTGATTTTTGAAAGGAAGTGGTGCCACCCAATTGTTTGTTTCATCTTTGAAAAAGCCTTGTTCCATTATGTTTAAGAAGGCTTCGTCTTCAATAGAGGGGGCGATTTTGTGGTCGTCTTTTGTCCTCTGGAACACTGTGCATCCTAAGTGGTCTCTGTCTTCATCACAGAAATGGGTCCCGATTTCCGTAGAGTCAGAGTATGAAATACTGTTAGGTTTGTCTCTTATAAGGAACCTGTTAGGACAAGGCTGGAAAAAGGATGGACGTCCATTTTCCAGTGTATTAGTGCAATAGGAATTTACCATGGATGGTTTGTGGACATTTCCTAGGCAGACGTCACCTACAATGACCCATCCTAGGTCTAGTTTCTGTGCAAATGTGTTTTCTGACCTTGTGGACTCTTATGATGTCCCTTCCAAGCAGAAGCACTATTTGAGCCTTAGGATCTAAAGCAGGGATGAGATGGGCCATGGTCTTCAAGTGCTTATGTGGTAATGCTGCTTCAGGCGTTGGAATCTCCTCTCTGTTGTTTGGAATTTGATTACATTCTATCAGTTTAGGTAGAGGCAGGGATGTTTCACCATCCATGGATTCTATTTGAAAACCAGTAGCTCTTCTTCCAGCTTCTTCAGTCACGCCTGTGCAAGTCTTACGTGAATATGGAGAGCTATGTCCTTCGATGTTGAAGATGTCGAAGAAAGTAGAGCTGGCAAGGGACCTGTTGCTTTGATCGTCAAGAATGGTATACAACCTTACAGACATTTCTTTGTGTCCAATTGGATAAACTTTAACAAGACAAATCTTAGAGCAAGATTTACCTCTGAGGCCCTCCCCGCAGACTTGGGTACACTGGGGTGACACTTCAGGAAGTACTGTGACTTTCTCCTCCCCGCCATGCTCTGTGGCCTGGTCTGAAGGTGTGAGAGTCCATGGGGCGGGCTCGGGATGTAAGGACATGGTGTGCTCCTTACTATGACATTCTGAACACTCGATGTTTGCTGTACAGTCTTTCGCCCGATGAGATGTTGAGGCACAACACTTGTAGCAAACTTGGTTTTCCTTGAGAAGGACTTTCCGGTCCTTAAGAGGTTTTTCCCTGAATCCTCTACATTTCTGCAATGGGTGAGGCTTCTTATATAGGGGGCAGTCTTTGCAAGGGTCTCTTGTTGAGGGATGCACAGCAGATATGCTAGTTTTGTGTACTGCAACAGGTGTAGCTTTCGGGTTACGAAGTGAAGCAGGTTTGTTAGTTCTGGTGTAAGCGGTTTCAAATGTTGAGAAGTCAAAACTTGGGTCGTTCCTAGTCTTTGATTGTTGGCGTATGAAATCCACAAAAAAGGAGAATGGAGGGAATGAGACGTTGTGCTGTTGTTTGTACTTGGAGCCTTGAGTAATCCACTTTTCTTGTAGACTGTAAGGTAATTTCTGTACAATGGGGTTGACACCACGTGCTGTGTCTAAAAATGCAAGACCTTGCAAGTCTCCCTCACCTTTAGCAACTTCGAGTTCCATCAGCAGATCACTTAATTCTCTCAGCTTCTGAAATCCTTTATTGGGAATCTTAGGAAAATCCTCAATCCTTTTGAAGAGTGCATTTTCTACCACTTCTGGTGAGCCAAAACACTCCTCCAGTCTTTCCCATATCATTTTTAGTCCTCTGCTTGGGTAGTTAATGTTTATGTCTCTAATTCGCTTTGCATGTTCTGCTGACTCGTTGCCTAACCATTTGACTAGGAGGTCAACTTCTTCACTTACAGACAGGTCGAGATCTTTGATCATATTTCTGAATGACGAACGCCATGCTCTATAGCCTTCAGGTCTGTCATTAAACTTTGTGAGTCCTTTAGTTATTAGCTCACGTCGTGCAAAGAATTTGACGAGGTCTGTCATACCTTGATCTCTGTGTGGTAGATCTAAGGGTGAGTTGCTTTGTGGAGGTCCTAGTGAGTTACTGCGATTCTTTGACACGCTGCTATGATAATAGTCACAGTCTAAAGGTTCATTCTTATTGGTGGAGACCGTGGTACTCCAAACATTTGTTGGTTCAAGCTTAGGTTGTACTGAGGGCCGATTGAATATCAAACTGCTATCTAATTTGATGTTGGGCATTTGGTGTGCTGAGGTCACTTGCTGTGTTACCGGTTGCTGGCGGAGCTCTTTTTAGTGGTTTGACTCCTCTCCCAGATCTGAGCACGAGTCGTCACCCAACTTAGCGTGTAGCTGTACATAGTCTGAAGTACGCTGAAAATTGTCTTGGTGACCAGAACTGCGCCTAGACATATTGCTGAATCTTTCATTTGCATAGATGGCTGCTTCTTCCAAAGCCTCTGCTTCAGCCACAGCAGCTGCAGCTTCTTTCTCTACTGATAGTTTTTCCAGTGCTGCTTCCATGCGTGCTTTCTCTACTTTTAATTGCCTTTCTTGCTCAGCATAATGCACTCGCATTTTGGCAGCTTCCGCTTTTGCACGAGCAATGGTGACTTTAGAGCTACTCACTGACCCTTTTGAGCTTCTGGAGCTAGCTGAGATGTGAGACCTGGTCTCATACAGTCCAGTCTCTAAGGTTGACATGGTGACGCTCCGGACGAGCTTACGCGCTTACCGCTGTAGTGGGCATCCTGTAGCAGTATCTCTGCGTATTGCGCATAGAGTAGTTTGGTATCCTGCTGTCTAGACTGCTGGTGCCCTGTGTCCAGCCTGTGAGAAGTCCCTGTTTCACTGGTATCCAGTCGGAGAGGGGCCGTCGTTTTACTGTTATCCAGTCTGTGAGGGGCCGTCGTTTTACTGGTCTCCAGTCTGTGAGGGGCCGTCGTTTTACTGGTATCCAGTCTGTGAGGGGCCGTCGTTTTACTGGTCTCCAGTCTGTGAGGGGCCGTCGTTTTACTGGTATCCAGTCTGTGAGGGGCCGTCGTTTTACTGGTATCCAGACTGTGAGGGGCCATCGTTTTACTGTTCTGTCCTCCCTATGAGTGGAGCATAAGTAGACAGGCAGATAACCTTCCCTGCAACACAATGACGATGGAGCAATGTCCGCTTTCAACTTTATTGCAAGGTAGAGGTAAAACTGTAGAACAAAGAAAATAATGCACTTAGCAATGTACACTAACATAGCAGTACAGAGAATACATTACATACATGTGAAAAGACAGGAAGCATGTAATATAGCCATAAGAGATGATAAGCGTGCATGTGGATACACTAGGACACATGCTCTGCTATCTGAATAACACACATAAGACTAGAAACTATAGAAGTGGTATAATCAGGGAACTGGAAACGTAATATACACAGGATGTTAAGAGTATGACTTCAGGTAGAAGTTATCACATACCGACGATGCCGCTGTGAGCCTGAATAATAAAGATTTCCAGAGGGTCTCTAGAGCAGTCCAGACATGGAGGGAATGTACCAGAAAATGGCTACTGTGGGCTGAGCTGATGTCACTGAGGACATGGGTAAAAGGTACAGCATCCCTCAGAGGACAAAATAGACTGAGGCTCAGTATATAAATGCCCACTAGATGGAGCCCTAACAGAAAGTCTATCTAGTAATGCCAGAAATAAAGCAATACCATATACCTTATACAGTACAGACAATTTTACTGAACAGAGACTGCCAAAGGCATGACAATAGCCCTATTCCAATCAGCTGCAAGGCTGCATGTGGTAACTAGCAGTGTTCCCATGTGCCTGTTATTAAAAAAGCTAAATGCCTAACGACAGGCAGTGGATTTCAAAGATTCTGGAATGGGGAACACAGATTTGTAGCAGTAACATAAAAAAATGTAAAGCAAGAAAAAAAGAGGGAATGGTTAATCCCAGCAGAATATAAAGAGATTCATGAAGGTATACAGGATTTTGTTAGGGAGAGGGTTTTAATATCAACCAGATGAATACATTCACAATCATATTTAAAGCCTTCAGAACAAAGCCCTCCATTGAAATGCCAGTCAGAGTGACTACAAAAAAGTGGTCATACACCTTCAGATGTATCTAGCGACTCTCCCATGTACATGAACTCCTGGTTTAGCCAAGTGTTCAGGTTCTTTCCATTTGGAGAGTGGAGTAATACGCTGGCAGTGAGCTTTGGCAATGTCTTATCTCCAGGGAGAACAACAAAAAGATCAGGAATTGGAGATCAATGTGGCCCAATCCCTACCTGCTGCTCAGGGAGGTCAAAAGTATTTTGTCGGAGAGGAGGAGTTGTTGGGGTATTTAAAAGAACTGTCACTTCCAATGAGCTCCATAATTTAAACTAATGGGTGCATAGAAGTGGAAGCGCAGAGTTGAAGGGTGTCATTTTGCTACATTCCCCGCTCAAAAGTTGGCAAGCATGACTTTATCCTCGTTTAGCCAGTGCCAATTTAATAATGGTAATTTTGCCAGTACCTTTCTTACCTCCTTCTGCCAGGTGTCCCTAGTATGCTAGTATCCACCTACCTGACCACTGTCTACCAATATTTATTTTGTACCATGTACCAGTTTCTAATTCTCTATTTCTTCCATAGTCCATCCATTTGTCCTTCTGCTTCTTCATTCGCTGAAGTGTCTGAGTCAAAGTTGTCTTTCTAGTTCGTCCATGACTGTTCTGCTGCACTTCTTCGGAAAAAACAGCCACAAGGCACTCAGCTTACAAGACACTATGTTAGTCCTACTAACTTCTATAATACATTTAATACTTGTCTTTATTGACCTCTATGATCATGAAGACTGAATCTGAGCTCATAAAGTTAAAGGGGTTGTCCCGCGCCGAAACGGGGTTTGTTTTTTTTTTAAACCCCCCCCCCCCCCAATTCGGCGCGAGACAACCCCGATGCAGGGGTTAAAAAAACAAACCGCTCAGCGCTTACCTGAATCCCGGCGGTCCGGCGTCTTCATACTTACCTGCTGAAGATGGCCGCCGGGGTCTGCTCCCTCCGTGGACCGCAGCTCTTCTGTGCGGTCCATTGCCGATTCCAGCCTCCTGATTGGCTGGAATCGGCACGTGACGGGGCGGAGCTACACGGAGCGGCTCCATTGAAGAGAGCAGAAGACCCAGACTGCGCAAGCGCGGCTAATTTGGCCATCGGAGGGCGAAAATTAGTCGGCTCCATGGGAACGAGGACGCCAGCAACGGAGCAGGTAAGTATAAAACTTTTTATAACTTCTGTATGGCTCATAATTAATGCACAATGTACATTACAAAGTGCATTAATATGGCCATACAGAAGTGTATAGACCCACTTGCTGCCGCGGGACAACCCCTTTAAGCCTACAGCAATACTAAGAGTTTCAATTTTTTTGGAATCTTTGATAATATTGTGCGTGAGTGTAAAAGTCTATTTTTCCTTTAGTTATTGAAACTCCACTTAATTGTTCTGGCAATGCAGTTAAAATGAGCTGTATAGTAGTTCTTCCTTTTCCATGAAGTTGAAAAGCCAGCCAGCGGATAAATATGTGACAGATCTGTGAGCACTGCCGGCATAGCTCTGCTTCAGTCTTGTGTACCCACACTGATGCTTATTGTTCCAGATTGATGAGCAAAGAGCAACGGGGACATCTAATTTTTAACAACCATAAAATGGCACATTAAATAGATCTAATTAGAAGAGAGACAGTTTAAGTAATTATTGACAGTAATGAGCAGCAGCATACAGCAGTTATACAGATGAATCTAGGTAAAAATAGCCTAGAAAGTGTTACGCTATCGGGCAGTAGAGAAAGGTATAGAGAGACACCCTATGGGATGCTGTGGAAGTGCAGAGGCACTGATGAGCCTTTACTCAGCAGGCACTGGGTGTTAAACTCTAGACAGTACATATATAGCATATAGAAAAAGTATTCATCCCCCTCTGGGTTTTTCCTGTCTTATTGAATAACATCATTGCAGCATAAAAAGTTTCATGAGGTTCATTAAATGTTCAATGACTTTTTAATGAAAAAAAATTATATTTTTGTGCTGAAAAATCCTTCTAAATTGCTGGCCACTGCCTGTTGTAAAAAGGGGTTTTACCAGAATAACACAGTAGAGACCACCACCGATTTGAGAATGGGCCTCCCATGTCCTGCTCTCTTATTACTGCGGGGGTCGCTTCTTTCCCTGCAGTGATGTCACTGTGAATAGAGCACTGATTAAACATGCGTGTTCAGCACTCGATTCATTTCATATAGTACTGCCAAGATCTGAGTGCTACCCACGCGGATAATGCCATCACACCCTTTAAAGATGGAGAATCGAAAGGGAAGGAGGGTGATAATTCATGCAGCCCATAGGAGTCTACAGAGAGGAGCATGCATGCCTCCCAACTTCAGAACAACAAAAAGTGGGACAAGAGAAGTAGGACTGAAAATATGTGACCACCTTGAAATAATTACTGAGCTGGACATAGAATAGAAAGACTAGGCGGCGCTATTCTAACATAAGTCTTGGAACATCCGGGGATAGAAACATTTTTTTTCTTAATAATTATAAATAGAAAAAATGTTTTATAGTTACAGGCTTAATGTAACTGTAAACAATTGGGGAAATTTATTAAAGGCCCGTTTACATGGGACAAATGTCAGGCAAACAATGCCCAACACTCCTCCCTGTGTGCACTCGCTCCGTGCTGCTGCACAGGAGTGAGTATCACTGGCTTGCTCAGCAGGGGGCCGGGGGGCCTGGAGGAGATTTCTCTCCTCACTCTCCCCTGCCTCTCTCCATTCACTTTAACACAGCGGCTGTTCAGTTCTGAATGGCTGCTGTTTACATTGAACGATCATGGAATTTAAGCTGAATAAAATCTTGAACGATGATCTTCAGTGCAAACAGCAGCCGGTCAGTACTGAATGGCCACTGTTAAAGTGAATGGAGAGGGGCGTGGGAGAGCGAGGAGTGAAATCTCGTCCAGCCGCCCCGGCCCCCTGCTGGCCACTCTGTGAGCAAGCCAGCGATACTTGGTCCTGTGCAGCAGCACGGGAGCGAGTACACAGAGGGCTGATTGTCGGGCATTGTTTGGCCCACATTCGCTCCGGTAAATGGACCTTAAGTCAGGCATTTCCTGTGACGGGCTTAGCACAATGTCCCTGGGGCACATAGAGCGCTGGATATGCATGCTTCTTCATATATTTGGCACGTTCCCAGCACCCTGCACCTAGACAGAAATGTCACAATGATGGGGAGCTCTAAAAAGCGTTATCAAACTTTGTACCATGCATTCAAAAATACTGCTCTAAATCATGGTAAAATGCCGCAATTTCGAGCGGCGTTTATCTGAACGTATGTGTGAGTGGCCTTACTCTGCCATTTCCTATGCCAGTCTTAATGCAAAGTACTCTGCAGTGAAATGTGATACATTTATTAAGAGGCACACACCACTTAACAAATTTGGCAAATCTTTTAGCTATCTGCGCCAGAAAAGCGAATCTGCTTGTCGATCTATTAGCTGATGCAGATTTGTGCTATAATGTACACCAGGTGCTGTGATAAAGTATAGAAAATCTGTTGGTCTACAGGAGGCCATACACCTCTTGCTAGAGCCTTTTAGAAAAATGTTAAGAATTACAAAAAATCGTACATTTTTGCTCATACATGGAATTCGCCAAAATTTGCATCTTTTTTGCACCAGCAAACCGGTGTAAGTTGCCCAAAAAAATGAATATGAATACTTTTCAATTTAAATGAATTAATAGGATGGCTGGAACATTCTGAGCCATTAATACTTTATAACAATAGCACAACTCGAAAGCGGATTAAGGGTTTATAAGGATTTGTCTCAAGCTATCAGATCAAAAGTGGTCGATTAATTAAATTCCATACTTCTTGGTCCTTTCACATTTAACTATTTATGATTCTAAGTAAATTAACAAATAACTAATAATAAACGACAAACTTGATTTTCTTTTAAGGGCTCTGTCAGACGGGCGTTTTCATGTGCGTATGTTTCCTGCGTTTGCGATCCGCATGTATATAGAATCAATGCTTTTCAATGGCAGCAGTCACATGACCAATATTTACCTGTGCATAAAAATGCGCAGCGGTAAATATAGGGCAGCGGATTTTAAAACACAGGTAACTGTTGCAACCAGGGGTTCCACCTTGTGCTTCATGGGGCCGGTGGCAGCAGCACCGACCACATTGAGAACCTTCAGTAAAGATTGCGATCCTCTGGCACAGGAGCTCAATCTTATTCCATTGAATTCAATGGAGCCGACGCTGAAGCCGGCTCCATTGAAAGCAATGGGCTGCCGGCAAGCCCTGCAGTGATTTTCGGGAAAGGGCTTTAAATATAGGCCCTCTCCTGAAAATCATCCCTAAAATGTGTAAAAATTAAAAAAATATATATACTCACCTCTCTGCAGCTGCCGGAGCTCAGGCACGTCTAGCCAGGTCTTCTCCTGAACTGCTATGAAGAGCTTTCAGCAGGCAGGGATTTAAAATCCCCACCTGCTGAAAGGGCTGACTCTGATTGGCTGAGCACTGTGACCAATCAGAAGCAGCACTCAGCTATTGAATGACAGCAGAGATGAAAAAATACTCTGCCACAGCTGTCACAGCCGTAGCAGAGGATCGCTATGTTCTCTGTATGACAATGGGGCCACCAGCCCCATTGACCAAAGGTGTAACCCCTGGATGTGACAGCATCCAGGGGTTTCACATCCAAGGAATCCCCTGCTACAGCTGCAACAGACACAGCAGGGGATAGCGGGCAGCACACTTTACTTGCGCAAAAAAGCGGCCAAGTGCGTTATTTTCTGCGTGCCGCCCGCTTCGCCCATGCAAATTTTTGTGCGTTTGCGTTTTGTGCACACAAAAATTGTGCGTTAAAACGCCCATCTGACTGAGTCCTTAAAGTGATTCTCAACTGCTCACATTGGATATCTAGTATTCTTGTAATAGGTAGAATTTACTTAAGCCTTACCTCACGTAGTCCATACAGCAGCACATGCATATAAGGATTAATTCCCCTACCACATGCTTTGGACAGATGACATGACAAGTTAATTCAAATTGAACAAACCCTGTAAAAAATCCTTTAGTAATCCCACCCCTCCCCCCATACACACACCACCACCTTGTGTAATTTTAAAAACTACACCGAGATGTTTGATAAAAATAAAAACTTAATTGGGAGGATAGTTACATGCTGCTGTTTGGACTACTGGAAGGAGACATTGCGTAAGTAAATTCTACCCTTCCTGGATGTCCTGTATAGCAGCACATGTATACAAGGATGTAGCACTGATCTTTAAATGATAGGAAATACCAGAAATCAAAATGACCAAAGAGTCTTCTCCATAAAGAAGTCTACCCTGTAATGATGGATGAAGGTATTTGGTGTACTTCATGATGCCAACCAGTTATCCCCTGTGAATAGGGAATAGCTTTAGATTTTGGTAGAACCCCTTTAAGACGAGGGTGCCCAATTTGCATCCACATGTGGCCCACAATAGCATTCTGGGTGCTCCCCAACCATCAGGTCACAGACATGATTGTGTATGTGGGCTGCTGACAAGTAGTTCCCATGTAAGAGAGTATTGGATAATCACGAGCCAGAAGGGGTAAGTACTAGAGATGAGCGAGCATGCTCGGTTAAGGCAATTACTCAAGAGAGCACCCCCTCGCTACCCCCCGCTACCCCCTGCTCACCCTCACCGCCCCTTAAATCTTTTCGGACGAGTAGGCAGTTGCTCGAAAAAAGCGATTCTTGCTCGAGTAATTGCCTTAACCAAGCATGCTCACTCATCTCTAGTAAGTATTAAAGGTACATCAAGTGGCCATCTCCGGGTCCCCCATATATCCAACGAATGGAGTCCCTTGAGTTGCTTGACACTTCAGAGAGGAGTTTATGAGTTATAGAGGGCTGGCTATGCATGCAGCACTCTACATTATAGTTTATGGGAGTCATGAATGGCTAGACTTTTACTACAGCGCCCATAATTTACAATAGAGAGATACTTGTATGGTCTCCTCCTCTCTGGAGTAATGATTGGGAGATGGGAAGAAGGGGACTCTCGTTCCCCTGATAGATGGGAGTCCTGGCATCTGTGCTCATGAGATATTTAATCATATACACTGCCGGTCAAAAGTCTTTGGGCACCATGAGCATTTGAAGATTTAGGGCAAATACTATTGACTAAAACACAAGGACATTTTCTCACTAGAAGATAACATTACTGAATATTATTAAAAGGCTACATATCCTGAATGTAACCACCTAAACGTGAGCACATAGTTGACAATAGTGATCAATTTATATCATGCTCGTCTGTGTGTTTACAAGTATTTCCATTGCGTTTCTAGTGTGTTATCAAAACCTTAACGGCTTAGAGGGACCCAGACATCACTGGTGAGCCTCTGAGTGTGTTTCACACTCGCCAGGAGCTCCGTTCCAGCACTGCGTCCTCGTGAAGTTGGTGCTCACACACAATGCGACTCTTTTCATTTCTATTCCTGAGACCCACAGGTGATGGCTGTGCCGAGTCTGTGTTTTGGATTTGGATTATCACCCCTCCAGCCTGTTAATTGTTGAAAATACTTTTAATAAAATAATTATTTAAAAGAAAAGCTAATGACCGGTGATGAAAGAAGGATATTTCATAACAAGTCAAGGTAATTATCGTTATTATTCATTCCATGCAGCCATTAAGAACCAAAGTGGTCATAACGATTTGCAGTTGTTCAGTCTTAAGGGATGGCTCCCCTGCTGCAAGCAAATGTGGATTGAGACGAAAAGGTGAACTCTGCTCTGGACTCACATCAAAAAACGTGCAAAAATCCGCCCATACAGCACAGATTTTGACTTGTTTTCAGTTGCAGCTTTGATGCAGAATTTGGTGTGGATTGTCTGCAAGGAGAACATAACCTAAAGGCTCCTTCCCACTGGCGAGGGCGATATCGGGTCGTGATTTATGGTCCAATATTGTATTCATGTGAAAACAGCCGTGCATCACTGCGAGGGAATCCCTTTATCCCCACCACAGCTGAAGGGATTTCCCAGCCACTTCTGAAAGGATTCCCTAAGGGGCTGAAGGGCTTTCCTGTGGGGATGAAGGAATACCCTGCTACACCTGTAGCAGATCATGGGAGTTCAATGTTGATAAATGTATGGTTTTGCACATGGGCAGGAGAAGCAGATGTCACCAATATACACTAAATGGGGTACTGCTAGGAAAAAGTGATATGGAAAAAGATCTAGGACTGGAATATCCCAATCAAAATTGGGATTATTTACCCTGGAAAAAATACAACTAAACAGCGATCAAATAACTATGTGTAAATACATGAGGGGACAATACAAGGATCTCTCCCATGATTTGTTTATACCCAGGGCTGCAACGGTAACAAGAGGGCATCCTCTACGTCTAGAAGAAAGCAGGTTTCATCACCAACAAAAAAGGGGGTTCTTTACTGTAAGAGCAGTTAGACTGTGGAACTCTCTGCCTGAGGACGTGGTGATGGCAAAATCCATAGAGGAGTTTAAGAAGGGACTAGATGTTTTTCTAGAGCACTATATTACAGGATATAGACATTAGGTGTCCAGCAGAGTTGTTGATCTCAAATGTTGATCCAGGGATTACTCTGGCTGGAGTCAGGAAGAAATGTTGTCCTCCAATTGAGCTAAATGGCTGCTAGGGTTTTTTTTTTGCCTTCCTCTGGACCAACAAGAAGGGGGGGGGGGGGTTAAAACAGGCTGAACTAGATGGACATTGTCTTCATTCAGCCTTACATACTATGTTACTATGTTATTATCTGCTCTGAAAATTGAGCATGCTGCACGGAGCGTCCGCAAATAAAATCTGCTGCTGTGCCTGGAGAGAGGAATCTCCACACACATCAATGGGCACATTGAGCATTGGATCGCCCTGCGCCTGCTGACAAGCGCAAAATCAGCTGCTCAATTTGCCCCATGTGTATGAGGCCTTACCAAGAGGAGTAATCTAAATATGTTTAGTGTGCAGAATAATAAAGGTTCGCGACCTCTGGACTCTGATGGAAGTTGTTGGAAGAAAACAGACTGGTTACTTTATTTATCCGATGGGAAACGCTCCTCTGAGTTGTTGTTACGTAACACTATAATGTAAAACAGCTCTGGGACCAACCCTCCAACAGGGAACGCTGGCAGAACATCTTACTGTGTGGAGTCTAACTCCTCAAGGAGCTGCAAAAGTTGCAGAATTAAATGTTCATCTGTTTTGCTGCCAACCTTTTGCTGGTGCTTACACTTGACATATCTATGATGAACTATTAGTATGCTAAATTAAACCGAAGTCCATTTTTATCTTCTTCATCATAGTAGCGAGCAATCCATCATCCATGGAGCATTGAAGATGTGGGGAAACTGCTAGAATGATTTAAGTGATGACCTAAGTAGTGGAAAGAACAGCATAATATGAAGCAATGCTGTGAAATTCTGGGAATTTAAAGGGGTTCTGACATGAAGAAAAAAAAATTGTACTCACCTTGCCTGGCCTGGCCCGATCGCCAGGCATGTCCCCTCCAGCCGGCATCATCTTCTGTGCCTTTAAAGCAGAGCAGGAGCGGTTAAAAAGACCGCTTCCTGGCTCTGCTCCGTCCGTCAGGCACTTCCGAGGTCAACGGACGGACCGCTCACAGCAAGCACGTCACAAGCAGTGCTTGCTGTGGACGGCCCGTCCGTCCGGCTGAACTCCGGAGTGCTGCGCATGCGCAGTGGAGACGCAGCCCGTCCTGACTCCTGTCAGAGGGCACCTCTCTACTGCGCATGCGCGCGATCCCGGAGCGGCGCGGCTGCTGGAGGAAGAAGACTGCCTGCCGGGAGCTGACCCCCCGATGTCAACAACAACAGAAGACAAGGTAAGTGTTATATTTTTATGCTTTAGCAGCCATTAAACCCTGGGTTCCCTGGGTCCATTAGGCACACCAGGGGACAATGGCTGCTAAAGCATAAAAAAATTATTCATGTCAGAACCCCTTTAAAGTGTACCAACTGGGATGGTACCCTAACAAATTCAGGGCCGCTGGCTTACCATCTTGCGCTGCAAGTGCAGTTCTGCTATAGCCATGTCCACGGCTGCTTCCTCTAGTCTCTTTTCCCATGTGTGTAATGCTTGCATGCTTTATTGAATAAAGCATTGCAAGTGTAAGACATGTTGATGAGGTCATCGGTAGCTTACCTGTCAACTGCTGATGTCACCACCTCTTCTTTTACTGGCTGGCCAGCCTGCACGTAGGGCTGGTGCTCTTCAAAAGCCGCCCTTGAGTTAACGGCAGCAACAGCTGTGGCAGGCCGCTCATGAGTTCTGGGGGCTTTTAGATGGAACGATAATTGTTCAAAAAATCGTTCAGTCTAAACGCACACCGACGGACGATCATCTTTCACTTTTCGCTCATCGTTCATTTTATGCAGACATGAAAATCCTTGTTGGCTCGTTCACTTATAATTTGGTTTAAACAGCAATCGTTCATTCGCTTATACTGCAAATGCGAAAAACGGAATGATTGCTCGTTTCTCATTTGAATGGGCCAACAATGTATCTGCCTGTCTAAACAGGCTGCACGAGAGCGAACAAGCTAAGGGCTCCATCACATAACCCCAGTGCAGCATATTTGTGGATGAACGAGCATGGACGAGGTACATTTGCGTGTGTGTCTGCGCATATTACTGTATTCTTTGCGCATACATGGCCAGTTTACATGTGCGTGCGGCACATTATTTCCATGGATTAAAAGGCTAAGAATAATGATGTCCAAGTGTTTTCCTCTTGTTTTGCAGTGTTTCACGCTTCCCCTGGTGTATTTGCCCTTTAAACGTGTCTGTAAAATGCGCTCATGAGAGCAAACCCCTTGAAATCAATCGGTTCTATTCTTTGTGTTTTGCATGCGCCAATTTTGCGAGAGTAAATACCAGCACAACCATGGCCGTGTGAAGCCGCCCTTAGGGTCTGTGTGGAATTAAAAGCCATGCAAGTAATTTAATCTAAAATCAAGTAGAAAAACACCATATTCAGGATATCCTGCAGCCACTTGTGTTGCTTCTCATGGCAGGGCTTCCAAGAAGCATTTTTTACAACCTTGTCACACTTCCATGGCTGCCCGGTCTCCAGATTTATCACCAATAGGACATGTATGGGACCATCTGGGACATTAACTTAGCCCACAGGTTTGCACAATCTAGAGGCAGATACAGTTTACAGAATCTGTATGCCTCCATGCCCGCCTGTATCATATCTTACATAAAGAGCTAGAGGAGGCTCAGCAGGGTACTAGATCCTCCATTCCTGTCTGTATCATATCTTGTATCCAAGCTAGATGAGGTACAACAGGGTACCAGAGTCGCCATGGCCGCCTGTATCACATCTTGTATCCAAGCTAAAGGCGGTACAACAGGGTACTAGAGCCTCCATGGCCACCTGTATCACATCTTGTATCCAAGCTAGAGGTGGTACAACATGGTACTAGAACCTCCATGCCCCCGTATAACATCCTGTATTCAAGCTAGAGGTGATACAATAGGGTACTAGATCCTCCATGCCCAACTGTATCACATCTTGTATCCAAGCTAGAGGCGGTACAAGACGGTACTAGAGCCTTAATGCCTGCCCATTTCACATCTTACATCCAAGCTAGAGGTGGTACAACAGGGTACTAGAGCCTCCATGCCCCCGTATCACATCTTACATCCAAACTAGAGGCAGTACAACAGGGTACTAGAGCCTCCATGCCTGCCCGTATCACATCCTCCATCCAAGCTAGAGGCAGTACAACAGGGTACTAGAGCCTCCATGCCTGCCCGTATCACATCCTCCATCCAAGCTAGAGGCAGTACAACAGAGTACTAGAGCCTCCATGCCTGCCTGTATCACATCTTACATCCAAGCTAGAGGCAGTACAACAGGGTACTAGAGCCTTCATGCCTGTCAGTATCACATCCTCCATCCAAGCTAGAGGCAGTACAACAGGGTACTAGAGCCTCCATGCCCACCTGTATCACATCCTCCATCCAAGCTAGAGGCAGTACAACAGGGTAATAGAGCCTCCCTTCAAGGGGTCAGTTTTCAGCAATAAATCCTTTTGCTCTGATATCCATGCTACAACCAAACAGAGAAAGTTTCATTTGATTCTTCTGACTCCTTCTAGGGAAAGGATTTTTTTTTTTACGATGGGTTTATATATGAAAAGACTAAACAATATACAATAATCTTAGTGTGCAGTACTTATAGTAAAGGCAGATATGTTGTATTAATACTCTTCATAACTGACTGGTGAATGTGATAGCATCTATTGAACATGTGATGTATTCTCTATTCGTAATACCGTACTGGCATTAAAGTGTTTTTTGGTACGTTACACAGTAATCTAGGATGTGTTCCTGGTCCTGGCTGCTTAGTTGTGATGAGCCCAGAATAAAAAGAATAGACAGACTGTATTTTGTAGATGGAGATTTTGTGTTATCAGATTTATAAACATGAAACATCCAGAAACGTACATACACCCATATCTACAGGCACGTACATACACCCATATCTACAGGCACGTACATACACCCATATCTACAGGCACGTACATACACCCATATCTACAGGCACGTACATACACCCATATCTACAGGCACGTACATACACCCATATCTACAGGCACGTACATACACCCATATCTACAGGCACGTACATACACCCATATCTACAGGCACGTACATACACCCATATCTACGGGCACACAAGCATACACAAAGCTACAGCAGGAAGCAGACAGACATGATAAGAGGCTGGGACTTCGGAGGCCTCATCGCTGATTTCTTGACACACGTTTCTTCAAATCAATTCTGTGTTTGACCTTCCTTTGTCCTCGCCTTTGGAGAATTCTCTTCTGTAGCTTCTGCAGAATCCTACAAGATATGACATGCAGAGTGATAGAGATAACATCATAGAGGATATAGAGAAGGTGTAATTACAATCACCTCTAGGCAGCCCAGTATTTGTCACCAGGCTCTGCAGTGTCTATGGCACCCAGGCAGGGAAGGGGCAATCATAGGGGCAGTAAAAAAAATATTTCTGGGGGGTCCCCCGACCCCTCTGAACCTCTGTCTCTCCGGCAGAGGGGGATGTTCTGCGGCTGCCCACTACTCACAGGACTGCATCCCCCCACCACAGAGAGAGCTGGAGGACTGGAGAATCAATGGTGTAACTATAGGGGATGAGGTTACACCCGGGGCCAGGAGCCTTAGAGAACGCTGTGTGGGCTGCCAGGGGATAGGATGGATGAATGGACCTTTAGGGTTTGTTCACACGGCCGTATGCACGTTTCAGTTACATAATACAAAGTGTTTTTATGCGACCGAGATCCGCATACTCTTTGCGTATTTAAGCCCCTGTGTGTATTTTTTAGGCGCATATGTTCAAGGGCCCGCTGTTTAAATGCGCAAACACGCAGAGATTACAGAGGTCTCCTACATATTCATTGCGCATTTACGCTGGCCCATGTAGTTCTATGGCCTATTTCAGTATGTAATATGCATCAAAGTAGAACGTGCCGCGTATATTTTTACATGACCGTAAGTCAAGTGAAAAATATACAAATGTGAATGAACCTATGGAAATCCATCGGTTCTATTCATTGCCATGTGAATGAGCCCTAAGGGTTTGTTCACATGTACACAATTCATGCAGATTTTCCATAGCGAAAAATATACACCAAAAACCACATTAAGGCCTCGGTCAAACGGGCATTTTTTCGTGCGATTTGCGCATGCGCATGCAATCTGCGCATATATAGAACCATTGCCTCGCAATGGCATCGGACACATGGCCGCTTTTTATGCGGATGTCCGATAAATTATAGGACACGAGGAATCGCAGATCGCGCCTATCTGCGATCTGCGATTCCTTGTGTTCTATTATATGCGCTCAATGGGGCCGGTGGCAGCAGCACCGACCCCATTGAGAACATATACTACAAAGATCATTCTCCTCTGCCACAGCTGTAACAGCTGTGGCAGAGAAGAACGATGTTCGCCCATTGAATTCAATGGAGCCGGCAATACAGCCGGCTCCATTGAAAGCAATGGGCTGCCGGCGAGCGCGGGATGAATTTTCGGGAAAGGCTTAAAAATATAAGCCCTTCCCTGAAAATCATCCTAAAATGTGTAAAAATAAAAAAAATATATATACTTACCTTGTCCCTGCAGCCGGAGTTCAGCCGCGTCTGGCCGGCAGTTCTCCTGAACTGCTCTGTGTAGTATTCAGCAGCCGGGGATTTAAAATCCCCGCCTGCTGAATGGGCTGCCTCTGATTAGTCACAGCCCTCACCAATCAGAGGCAGCTCTCACTCACCCATTCATGAATTCATGAATGGGTGAGTGAGTGCTGCCGCTGATTGGCTCAGCGCAGGGACCAATCAGGGGCAGCTCTCAGCTGTCATTCAATAGCTGCGAGCTGCCCCTGATTAGTCCTTGCGCTCTCCGGCAGCCCATTGCTTTCAATGGAGCCGGCTGTATTGCCGGCTCCATTGAATTCAATGGGCGAACATCATTCTTCTCTGCCACAGCTGTTACAGCTGTGGCAAAGGAGAATGATCTTTGTAGTATATGTTCTCAATGGGGTCGGCGCTGCCGCCGCCGGCCCCATTGAGCGCATATATTAAAACACAAGGAATCGCAGATAGGGGCGATCTGCGATTCCTCGTGTCTGCCTGTTTCGCCAAAAACGCTGGTAGCTGCAGATTTTTCGGCGATTTTTCGGCCCCGGTCACGCGATTTGCGTATGCGCATCCGTCATGCGCAAATCGCGGCAAAAAATGGTCGTCTGACCGAGGCCTAAATTTGACACCAATTTTGACATGGATCCGCAGCAGACCTCACCCCTTCAACTGAAAGTGAAATCTGCTGCAGATCCTTGTCAAAATCCTTGTGAAATGGTACAGATTTTGACATGGATTTGATGTGGAGCTGCACTAAAATCAACTGCGCAGAATCTGCACTAGTGAGTATACCTGTAATGAGGGGTGTTTAGGGTTAGTGCCGAGGGCAGCATGAGGTGTCAGTACAGCCTTGTCTCTAGGTTATGTCATTACTATTGTATTCTACTATGTATAATATGGAAATGAGGACTTATAAACCTAAAAACATCTTCCACAGCCCTGTATTAACATGGGAAGAAGTAAATGTAGAAAATACCAAGTACTGAAAAACAAACATCTGATAGTATTAGGCAGCGAAAACTCAGCCATGTAAACCCAGTTCCAAACAAGTTGTGTAAAATGTAAAAAAAAAAATGCAATAATTTGGAAATTTCATCTAACGTTATTTCATTCACAATAGAACAAAGAACACATATTAGAAGGGGAAAGTGAGACATTTTTTCATTCCATTTAGAAATTGATGGCAGCAACACATCTCACAAAAGTTGGGACAGAGGCAACAAAAGGCTGGAAAAGTAAGTGGTACTAATGAAATAAAAAATAGAGAGACAGATTAGGTATTATTGTATCTTGACGCCACCAGGAAGTCCTGGTGGAGTCAAGTGACAGGGGATGATGCCCCCTATACCTGATTGGCTGCATAGCAGCCTGCAAAATAGGTCCTGGAATGCCACTAAAATTTGGGGTAAAGTACTTCCAGCGGGCCCTGGTGCAAACGCACAGCCTGCCCACCGAGGCACAAGGTGCTACTCGGCAAACTGTTGTATCACTGAGGCAAAATAGTGCGGAAGCAGTTTGTACTGTGCTGCCGTTGGCGCTTCACAAGAGGCACCCCCATCCCATGCCAGTTTTACATACCAATGGCTGCAGGCCCGCTACAGGACCCTGGGGCAAAGACAGTGCTATGCGTCGGCCGCAGAGTGCAGGAGCACAAGCTGGCGGCCTTCCACTCAAACGTCATGCGCCTTTCCCAGCTGCAGACCAAAAGTGCTGAGGGCCGCAGCTGTCAGCAATGGAGCGGCCGCCACTGATTTCACAGTCATGGTGGCAGAGCACAAGGGGGCTGAGGGCAGCACCAGTGACTAGGGGAGCGTCCGTCACCGAGCTGAGAGTGCAGGCAGCGGAGCAGTAGCAGTGAGGACAGCACTTGTGAGCGGGGAACCTTAGGGTAAGGGTAACTTTTATTTTTAGCCTTACATTGTTAGATGTTTATGCTGGCATGTTACACTAGTAACATGCCAACATTTACAGCTCATAATGTAAGGCTAACCAGACATTTTACCGTCAGCGATTAGAACTCAGAAATCAATGCAGACTGTGCATACCAGGACCTGCCATCCTTGGCCCAATCAGAAGCTGGGTGTGTGACAGGGGCGTTCCTCCTGTCAAACCACTAGCTTCCGGTGGCGTCAAGGTACAATTATACCGACAGAGTCTCTTAGAAGCAAAGATGGTCAGAGCTTCACCAATCTGTGAAAAACTGTGTCTAAAAATTGTGGAACAATGTCAGAAAAATGTTCCTCAGTGTAAAATTGTGAAGACACATAATATTATCAAAAGATTCGGAGAATTTGGAGAAATTCATGTGCACAGAAGACAAGGATGATGGTCAATATTGGTTGCTCAAGATCTACGCACCCTCAGGTGGCACTGCATTAAAGACAGACATAATTCTCTAATACAAATCAGTGCGTGGCCTCATGAATACTTCCAGAAATCATTGTTTGTGAACACAGTTCACCGTGCAATTCACAAATGCAAGTTAATGCTGTATCATGAAAAGCAGAATCCTTATATCAACACAATCCAGAAATGACGACATCTTCTCTCGGCCAAGCTCAGTAAAAATGCACTGAGGAGAAATGGAAAACTGTTCTGTGATCAGATGAATCCAAATTTGAAATTCATTTTGGAAATTACCAACGGGGCTCAAGAGGGGAACAGCCATCCAGCTTGTTATCAGTGCACAGTTCAAAAGCCTGCATCTCTGATGGTATGGAGTTGCATTAGTGCCTATGGCATGGGCAGCTTACGCATCTTGAAAGGCACTACCAATGCTAAACAAAAGTCACTGGGGCAGAGAAGTGTGAAAATTAATGGAATGTCCTCCCATCTAATCATTGTAGCCGGACATTAAAACTGTCTTCTACCAGTTATCTTATTATGTATTACAGTTTGTACCCTGGTATGTTTATGTGTTGTTAGTTTTGTCGCCCAAAATTTTAATTTCTATATTAATAAAAATTATTTTTAGAAGTTGTAGTTTCTGTGAAAGGCACCATCAGTGCTGAGCAATATATGGAGGTTTTAGGACAACACATGCTCCCATCCAGACAACGTCTCTTACAGGGAAGGCCGTGCGTATTTCAGTAAAACCACATACTGCATCCATCACAGCAGCATGGCTTCACAGAAGAAGAGTCCGGGGGTGAACCACCTGCCTGCAGTCCAGACATTTCACCAATAGAAAAATATTTGGCATATCATGAAACAAAATAATTTGGCAAACAATCTGCAATGGCAGCCCTGGGGATTTTCAGAAGTCCCCCGGCTGCCATGGCAAACATCGATCAGAGCATTTGAAGAGTTAATGGCTCCAATCAGCAGTAGTGCTGATCGGAGCTGTTATGGGCGGGTGTTGGCTGTAAAAAAATATTGCCATACAAACCCCCAACCTCCAGGATGTAACTGTACTTCCTGTAGCATTAAGGGGTTTAACTATTTTAGTGCAGAAGATTCCAACTTAATTTTTACATTTTGAGAGGAATACCTGTGTACCCCCCATAAAGACACCAAACTCCAGGTCTCTCCTTTACCTTATCTGCAGCACGATTACAGAAATGTACATGATATCATACTTGCCTGTATGTTACTCTCCTCTCCTGTGCTTGGGAGGGACTTCTGAGGAGTATGGAATGCCTAAAAGAAGAAAGAATAGTATTGTGAATGGGAATATCTTGGTTCCTCTTATGGCAAGTATAATAAACTGAAACCCTTCCGATTTAAGAACAAGTGGCAGGCATTGTAGGAAGACTATTGGTCACGTGGAGAGAAGGGCTTAAACTCTTTTTAAAAGAAGCACAAAGAACATTGCCTTAAAGCAGCTCAACATTATTTGGATACAGTGCTAGGTGACCTAAGAGTGTTATACAGGGCTTTTATGGCTCGTAGATATTGTTATACACCCGTTTTACAAGTATTAGTGACGTTCGGTTTACACTAATTTTGACTGATCCAAACTTTTTGCAAAAATTCTGCAAACCAGCCGAACTGAACTTTTCAGAAGTTCACTTATCACTATTAATTTGGTGTATCATATATAATATTGGTATATAATATACATTTGTGCTGTGTGTGAAACCTATAATATTGCACATGAACAAGGGTTGTCATACACTTTCTCTTGCTTTTCTTTACCCTGCCATAGACTTCTATGACAGCTTTCTGCGTAAACACGCTCATGAAAATGAACGCATTGAAATCAATGGGTTCCCTTCGTCACATTTTGCAGACATGAGTTTCACGTGTGCAAAAACGTGCACAAACACGTTTGTTTGTTTAAGTCTTGAGGGCTTAAACAGCTGGGCGTGTTTTAGGGTGCATTCACACGACCGTATATCGGCTGGGTATTCACGCTGGCCGATATGCAGCGTCTCTCTCTGCAGGGGGAGGAGGTTGGAACAGAACAGCTGGGAGCAGTGCTCTGAGCTCCCGCCCCCTCTCTGCCTCCTCTCCGCCCCTCTGCACTATTTGCAATGAGAGGAGGTGGGATTTGGGGTGGGGCTAAGTTTTCTGGAATTAGCTCCGCCCATGTCCCGCCTCTCCTTATTGAAAATAGTGCAGGGGGGTGGAGAGGAGGCAGAGAGGGGGCAGGAGCTCAGTGAACTGCTCCCGGCTCTTCCAGCCTCCCCCCCTGCAAAGAGAGCCGCCGTATATCGGCCGGGCGTGAATACCTGGCTGATATACGGTCATCTGAATGCACCCTTAGTACCCTGGCCGCATAACAGAACAAACCCATTTCAATGGTTTCATTTTCACTATCAGGATTCTCGCTCATTATAATACGTGCAAGAAAAGATAGTATTTGGCCTATCTTCCCGCACATGTTTTTTCTACATGCGAGAAAGATAGGGCAGGACTGGAGATGAGCAAGCATACTCGCTAAGGACAATTACTCGATCGAGCATTGTCCTTAGCGAGTACCTGCCCGCTCAGAAGAAAAGGTTCGGCTGCTGGCGCGGGTGAGAGGTGAGTTGCGGCAGTGAGCAGGGGGGAGCGGGGGGGAGAGAGGGAGAGAGAGATCTCCCCTCCGTTCCTCCCCGCCCGCCAGCAGCTGAATCTTTTCTTCCGAGCAGGCAGGTACTCGCTAAGGGCAATGCTCGATCGAGTAATTGCCCTTAGCGAGTATGCTCGCTCATCTCTAGACAGGACCTATCTTCCCAATATTTATTTTTTTTTCAAACTCGCACGGATTTTGAATTGTCAAAAAAAAAACAGTTCATGCGCCCATGTGTTTTTACCCTTAAAGTGATTCACTGATGGAATATTCACCTTTTTTGCTTGCTGTATTTCCTCCGTGGATTTTGAGCGCCCCTTCACTGCATGCTTCTGGGGAGAAGATGCCTGCACACAGAATGCAACGCTGTAACATTAAGACTACATCACAATTAGGAGACTGTTCTAAATCTAGGTTAAATTGCAAATTCGATCTCTGAAAATAAACATTTGAGTTTTCTGGGGATTTGGGGTATGTGCTCAGCAGTATAAAGTATTTCTAGTCTGTTTGCTAAATCCGCTTCACAGTCTGGGTGATGTTTATGCCAAATGATCCAAGGTCCCTTCCAGCAGTCCGCCAGCAATCACCCAGAATGCAGAACCTGCCAACTCTCCCTGGATTTCTGTGTCTCATTTTTGGACTCTAAATGCAGTTTGTTCCCAGTAGCTTCTCACATATTAATGCATTCGGGCTGCTAAAATGTACTTTCCCATTAAAACGATATTTTTCTGTCTAGGTTTCCCACATTTAATCAAAAAATGGCCACTTTATTAGAGATACCGTATATACCGGCGTATAAGGCGACGGGGCGTATAAGACGACCCCCCAACTGTCACCTCATACGCCGGTATTCAGTGGAGAAAAAAAAAAAAAAATTTATTACTCACCTCCCACGGCGTTCTGTCGCGCTCCGGCAGGATGTCGCTCGCTCCGGCAGGCTGTCGCTCGCTCCTCGTCCCCGCCGCAGCATAGCTTTCTGAATGTGGGGCTTGAAATCCCCGCTTCCAGAAAGCTAATACACACGCCGGCAGCCATGACATCATTGAATGGCTGTGATTGGCTAAAGCACACGTGGCTTCAGCCAATCACACTATTCAATGACATCATTGAATGGGTGTGATTGCTAACACGTGCGCCTTCAGCCAATCACAGCCATTCAATGATGTCATTGAATAGTGTGATTGGCTGAAGCCACGTGTGCTTTAGCCAATCACAGCCATTCAATGCTGTCATGGCTGCCGGCGTGTGTATTAGCTTTCTGGAAGCGGGGATTTCAAGCCCCGCATTCAGAAAGCTATGCTGCGGCGGGGACGAGGAGCGAGCGACAGCCTGCCGGAGCGAGCGACATCCTGCCGGAGCGCGACAGAACGCCGTGGGAGGTGAGTAATAAATTTTTTTTTTTTTACACTTTTTTTTTTTTGTATTACCGGCGCATAAGACGACCCCCGACTGCAGAGCAGATTTTTCGGGGTTCAAAAGTCGTCTTATACGCCGGTATATACGGTACCTGCCATTCACACTGCGAGCTCCCGCGTATAGAAATGAAACATGTGACCCCGGAGTGCAGCGTAAAATCATTGAGCAAGTTTTCCATGAATGCGTTTCAGTGGGAATCCACATTAAAATTGTAAAATTAAGAGATCTAAGTGAGTGAGGCATGGTCATTGGTGCTAGACTAACTGGGGCCATGATTTCAAAAATTGTCAATCTTGTGGGATTTTCACATATGACGGTGTCAAAAATATAACAAGCATGGTGTGATGGAGGAAAAACATCCATCAAAAGAAGATCCTGATAACATAACTAATCAGCAAAACGGGTCAGAGGAGGATGTCAAGAATCATTCTGATGAACAGGCAGTGCACAGTCACAGAAATTGCAGCTCTAGCTAATGTTTTTGGAACACAACTTATCGTTCTTTAACACGGATAGGCTATAACAAAGGACAAACAGCTTGAGTGCCGTTGCTTTCTAAGAGAAACAGAAAGGTAAGACTCCAGTGGGCAAAAGAGTCCAAAAATTGGATCACATGAATCAGGTGAATCCAGATTTGGCGCAAGCTGTATAAATTAATGAACCCTCCCTGTCAGCTGGTTGGAGTATGTCAAAACCTATGTTTAATTTGCTGCAACTACAAGAAGGTATCTTCTCCACCTGGGCAAAGATTTCATTAAATAGTGACATCTATGCTATGACTAATTGCTATGGTGCTGAAGGCCAAGGGGGGCGCTGAAGAAGAGGTAGAAGGTGATCTCCAAGCAGATTTTGGAAGAGAAAGTATATGGCAGACAAAACTTGGGTGCTGAGCCAGGTAAGCCATTACTGGACAGTCATGGTCAGCATGTCAATTAAAGCAGCAGAGGGTTGGAGAAAAGTGGAGCGGACGAAGCTCCAATTTTCTGACACAGATCTCCAAATTCCCTGCATGGTCATAGATTTAAAAAATAACAGTCTCACTACCTACAGCCGCCTCTAGAGGGAGTTTACTGTCTATTGAATCATTTTTGAGTTCACTATATGCAGCAAATTCTTTAGCTCCCCCTAGTGGCAGCTACAGGTTGCCAGACTGTCATCCTGCCAATAAATAAGATTTTGAGCTGAGTATGAAAGAAACCTGAGCTCAGTCAGCTGTAAAGCCATATTAACAAATTAGTACCGAATTTTAACCAGTTTAAAAAAAAATAGATTACATTGAAAAAAATATTGAAAATTAAGAACATTTCAAACACTTTTTATTCATTTTTTAGGAGGCAAGATTAACAAAAAATGCAAATCTGACATAGTTTTTTACTTTTTTTTAATTTGGGTTATTGCAAATATGGCGATTCCAGCTTAATGTGGGTTTTTTTTGCTTTTTTTATTTTAGCATTTTTGAAAAGCTTTATTTAGCTTTTTATTTTAGAGGACTTGAACTTTATTAAGAACAATGTGTTCTATAACACAATGCAATACCTCAGTATTGTAGTGTATCACAGCATCCTATTAGACCCTGCCTCTGACAGTTCCTAATAAACCTCTGTAAATGAGTGCCATGGAGGTGCCAAAGCAACATATTGGCACCCCATAATCCGAGTGAGTGAGAGAGGGAATTCCTCCTTTCTGTCAACCACTTAGATACCATGGTTAACATTGACTGTAGCATCTAAGGGGTTAAATTGACTGTAGCATCTAAGGGGTTAAATGACTAGGATTGAGGCTGGCTCCAATCTCAGATGTTAGAGCCGTAGGCTACTTGTCATCAGACAGCTCAGCGCTGACTACACCCAACATAGGATACTAGTGCCAGGTCTCCTATGCGGTAGAGTAAAAGAGTGCATGTAAGTGTCGTCACTAATGGGTTAAGCTATACATTTTATGGCATGCTGTTGTAGTGTACTCTTTTAAGGTGACTACTTTTTAGAACAGTTAAAGGGCCACTCTGGTGAAAACACATTTTTCCATCTCTGCCCCCCTCACCTGATTGCCTGTCCCATTTTGGACGTCTCCTCTGCCTTATTTCAGCCATTTCCCTGCAGTGTAGCCTCCTTACTAGACACCATCCTAATGCTGAAAGATTTTGGTTTCACCTTCACAAATATCCCATGATGCATCAGCACAGCTATACCAATTTATTTCTGCAGGGGGGACAGTTTAATTATCATTAGCTCATATAGTCTTCTAAATAAACTACAGACTATAAGTATTCAGTCAGGAGGATGAGCTGTGATCTCCTCTATCATTGCTGCATGATCCTTATCAATAATTCAAAGACGTGTGGCAGCATATACAGATGGAAGAAAGTCCTTCCATTCCTTATTCCTCCATAGCAGATGAATACAAGCTTGACAAAGAACTGTTTATAGGTCGAAGTGTTGTATTCATCTGCTATGGAGGAATAAAGAACTGAAGGACTTTCTTCCATCCGTACATGCTGCCACACGTCTTTGAATTGCTGTATATATTATTAGCTTGGAGGTCCGGGTCCCATTCTTTGTGGCCCTGTATTACTTGGTCCTGCCCACATTGGACTCAAGTGAGTGCTGCTAGCAACCCTCTTTGTCTGAACCTTATCAGTAATTGTGACAGGAATGACTGTGCCCCCTGCAGACAAGTCCTGTGTAATTGCAACACAGAACAAGAAATTGACTAGAAAATAAATACATAACCCCAAGTAGATCTGACTGCTCAGAACTGAGATCACATGACCATCTGAGGAGAAAGAGGCCAGGAGATTCAGATGAAAAGGAACAACTAACCAAAGTAATACTAGCTCAATTATATATATTGGGAGGGTAGCTATATAATGAATGAATTAAAAAAAATCACCAGAGTGTCCCTTTAAAGAAAAATGTATCCAGATGTAAATCTCTTCGGCATACATCTGGCCTATAGAACGTAGGTGCAAACATGATGTGAACAAAGCCTGAAAGCTAGGGTTACACAGCAATAATTAATATGCAATGCACCATGACGTAACATAGAAGCCACATTACTAAGTGCTTTGTTGTGCATCAAGCTTAACCCTTCAGCTCTGGTCAGTGGGTGTAGGGGAAAGTTTTTGCAATCTGCCTATCCCTAAGAGCCCTTTTACATGGGATGACTGTTGGGCACAGAAGCATGCCAGTCTTCCCAGTGATAATCGCTCCTATGCTTTCACGTAAGGAGCAATGATCGCTGAATAAATGGAGGTGGAACGAGCCAAAGTTCACTCTGGCCACCCACCTACATTCACAGTAAACAGGCAGTCATTCATAGATGAACAACTGCCTGTTTACATGGGCCGGTCATCTTCAGTTTTTATGCCTGCGGAAACTGAATGGCGAATTATTATTTGTTGTTCAGTCGCTGGCAGAATTTATACTAAACCATTACTTTTTATAGTCGCATGATCTAGAGAGAATCTGAACTTTTATTGGCCCTAAATACTTTTATTGGCCCTGATAACACAGAACAAACCCTTTAAAGAACAAAATAGTTCCCAGGACACATTGCAGGTTGTTCATATTCTGTCCTCATAGCAAGCCGGTGAGGAAAGGAGCAATTACACCACACTGGTAATCATTTCTGTACAGCGGAGACATACAATATAAAGGCTGGATAGTTACCGTCTAATAAAAGGAAAAGCAAAAATATTGATTTAATCTTCTTGAATGTGTTTATGGGAACTTCTTTCTTTAAATGCAGCAACATTTAGTAGATGATTAATTGTTTGGTGATATGATCATGTGCATGTGAGTGAATGCAAAGGTCAGCAAGAAGTCCACTGCGATTTACAAGTATACCGGATGTATTTATAATCTAAGTCTTCTGTTTTACTAGTTCCTTTTCTTGTGCACAGGATAGATAGATAGATAGATAGATAGATAGATAGATAGATAGATAGATAGATAGATAGATAGATAGATAGATAGATAGATAGATAGATAGATAGATAGATAGATAGATAGATAGATAGATAGATAGATAGATAGAAGAGATTAGAGAGCGTACTCGCTAAGGCAAATTACTCGAGTGAGTATTGCCTTTTGCGAGTACCTGCCCGCTCGTCTGAAAAGAATCGGGTGCCGGCGGTGGTGAGTGGCGAGTTGCGGGAGTGAGGAGGGGGAGCAGGGGGAGAGAGAGAGAGATCTCCCCCCCCCCCCCCCCCCATTACTCCCCGCTCTCCCCTGCTGCTCCCTGCGCCCCGCCGGCACCCACATCTTTTGGGACGAGCGGGCAGGTACTCGCAAAAGGCAATACTCGCTCGAGTAATTTGCCTTAGCGAGTACGCTCACTCATCTCTAATAGATAGATAGATAGAAGATATGATATAGATAGATAGATACAGATAGATGGATAGATAGATAGATATGAGATAGATTTGAGATAGATAGGAAATAGATAGAGAGATAGGTAGATAGGTAGATAGATAGATAGATAGATAGATAGATAGATAGATAGATAGATAGATAGATAGATAGATAGATAGATAGATAGATAGGAGATAGATAGATAGATACAGATAGATGGATAGATAGATAGATAGATAGATAGATAGATAGATATGAGATAGATTTGAGATAGATAGATAGATAGATAGGAGATAGATAGATACAGATAGATGGATAGATAGATAGATAGATGGATATGAGATAGATAGATAGATAGATAGATAGATAGATAGATAGATAGATAGATATGAAATAGATAGATATGTTATTTCAGTTTACTGACTACAGAATCCATACATGACCAGACCCATAGATTCTGATGTCATTAGTTTTGACAGTCCTTTCATAAATAGTTGATGAAGCAACTTTGATGACTGAACATATAAAGCTCTTAGGGTCTTAGTGTATGAGAAGCATCCTAATGTCTTCAATCAAATTGGACAGGAGTGTCTATATATATAATGTTCTTATTAGATCATGGAGAAAAAGCAGCTGTCATCTAAAATGTTCAATGGAGTAAGGTGACAAGTCATTTACCAAAAAGATAGCCACAATATATTACCTAAGGCACCAAAAGCTGTCTTCAGTGTATCTCACCAGGTCATCTAACTGACCATAGCATATACCATAAATCACTATGAGCTTTCATCAGCATCTACCACTGAATCACAAAGGAATTACGTGATCATCTACTACAAGGTCAACTATGTCTGATCCAACATATGCAGCTAAAGGCTCTTTTACACCGGCAGATTTTCTGCCAGGATTGAGCGCTGTTACAGGTTGTGCTCATTCAGCTCTATTTACATGGAGATGTGCCCGAATGATCATTAGTATGAATGTTCAGGTACATATAGTTCCATTGTTGTTGGCAGCACATCGCCGTTAAAACAGGGGGTTGTGCTGCTGAAAACAGATGATGTTTGGGGCTGCATAAAATAAGTGATGACTCAAGAAACAAGTGTTGGCTCGTTGGTTGGCTGATCGTTGGCACCAACACAAGTGCAGATGATGGCGTGAACAAGTATTCAGTAATATCTGCCCATGTAGAAGGCATTCTCTCTACTTCTCCCTCTGAATAGTTGGTTACTCATTATATGTAGCAGTAAAGGAACTGCTCACGGTATGACCAGCTAGGGATCAGCAGTAGGACAGATTGGACTAGGTTGTATTCCATAACCTTGTCATGGTAGTCTCTGCTGAACACATATCCTCTCCCCCACCAGTCGCTTCTTGTTACAGAGCTGACAGATGTATATGAAAACTCATAGAATTCATTCATTAAATATTTAAAGCAAATTACCTCCAGAATCAGCTGGAATTGAGTTCCTTCATTAAAAACTCATTAGTCTTCGAATTATGATTCAGAGATGATGATTCTTTCTACAGGATTATACTAGGTAAAGCCTTGAACATACTGCCAATGTATAATAAGTGTCAGGATACTGGCTCCTTTGTGTCAGTGCAACTGGGATAATGGCTGTGACCTATCTCACCTTTGGGTCCATTTCCAAGCTGACAGTCTCACGACGGAGCCAATTATGTAACCAGCGTGGCTTATCTTGTCCAGACAGGGACCTTTGCCTTTCAATAAGAAGGATTAAAAAAGGGTCTGTTAGAATTATATGGTTCAGAAGAGCAAATGGGTCGTAGTTTACTGTTGATGAATGCTATGGCAGTGATAATCATCCTTAATGCATATGGATATTTAATGTACTACTAATTGTAGATGGTTGTTAGCTTGATTACCGTTCTATAATGTGCACATATGAAACACTGAGCTTTATAAATGTAGTACTAATAATCAGAGAAAGAAACAACTTAACTCCAACTCCACAATTTCTCATAGCCAGAAAACCCTTTTAGAAATCTGAAAATAACCCCTCACTGTTGACACTATAGTTCAATCAGGCTAGCAGCCCTGTAGGTCATTAAACTGAAAGCCTTACTCTAAAGAAGCCTTTTTACAAGTGTCTTTTTAACTCACTGTAATATTATATAACACTGTCAGAGTGTATGTGGATCTTGTCATGGAAATATTTGTAGATATCGTTTTGTATAGATGGAAAGTTTCCCTATGTTGGCTGCTTGCTGTATTGATTTGTTTATTTTCATGATTTGTTTTGTAGCCTGCTTGTGGAGCTACAAGTTCAGAGCTCAGTCAGTGTACCCTCTAAAGTATACTCTCTCTCTCCATCCTTACTCTCAATTCTGCAGTCTATGTGCTTTCATCTCCTTCCTATTCCAGTCTTAAGCCCCATTTACACGCAAAGACAATCGCTCAAAAATCGTTCAAAAGATAGTGTGAATAACAGTTTGAGCAATCATTTTGCATAAGCTGCTAATGGGCATAAATGCCCATTAGCAGCTTATTAGTTTCATTTGCATGTAAATGAGCCTCCCTGAGCTGTATGCAGGTAACAACAGGTGGTTTGTTATGTACATACAGCCCCTTTCTTCTGCTACAGGACTGCAGCTGAATACAATGTTATCAGCGCTCCAGTGGAGAATCACAGCCTGCAGTCCCTGCTATCAACTCTCCATCCGAACAATGGATTTTAAGCTCAACTATAAATCATTGTTCAGATGAAAAGCAATGATAGCATTTACACACAACGATTATCGTTCAAAAGACATTGTTTCAGCCAATTTTGAGGGATAATCGTTGTGTGTAAATAGGGCTTTACGCTATGTTAACAGCTGCATTAGGCAATCCGTTTTTTTGTTCTTGTGCAAGAAATAACAAAATACTGGCAAAGTGGCACAACTCTACCAAGTCAAACAAGGAGTGATATTAACTGCTCTATTATTAATACAACCAGCGGAAAAATGTGTTTTCGTATAGAAACTGCTTCCGGAATTTAGCTGGGATTGGTATTAAAAAGGCAGATGATACACAATACAATGAAAGAAAAGGCAAGGGAAAATATGATGAAAAGGGGACAAGAGAAAGGAAGCAAAAATAGTCAAAGTAAAATAGGCAAAATAGAATAATATAAGCGTGTATCCAAAAGTTCCCCCACTTTGCTAGTTTTTTTGCCACTCCTTGGTATGTACTTTATCCCGCCCACATAGGTGAGCTTTGACCTGGTTGACAGCACCTCTATAACATCTGTCACATAATTATTCACTATCAGCCATGGTCTCTACCAAATATTTTAGGCCCTACCCGTTTGCTACTCTGCATCTATTTTTATGTTCTGTCAGAAAGTATAAAAATGGAATCCCAGCCATGACATATCCATCACATGATGTATCCCATTGACATAAAATTAGATCCTCCTGGTTCCATCAAGGTGTCATAAATAGCTCTGCATGACTACAGTAACTATTTTTTCAGGCAAATATGATGGATCTGTAATTGGGGCTAAGGGCCCATTCACACCTCATTTTCCTTGACAATACTGGTTTGCATCAGAAGTTATGTCTGAATCCATGAAACGAGGAATCAGGCAGAACTTCTGGATGGAACCATTCATTTCTATTGATGAAATCTATTGAAATGGAGGCCAATATGTCTCAGTTTTAGCAGCTCTCCATTTGTTTATAGCATTTTGATCTAAAAAGAATAACATGGCCACCACATTATTCTTTTGACTTAAAGGGGTTGTCCCACGAAAGCAAGTGGGGTTCAGCACTTCTGTATGGCCATATTAATGCACTTTGTAATGTACATCGTGCATTAATTATGAGCCATACAGAAGTTATTCACTTACCTGTTCCGTTGCTAGCGTCCTCGTCTCCATGGAGCCGTCTAATTTCAGCGTCTAATCGCCCGATTAGACGCGCTTGCGCAGTCCGGTCTTCTCCCTTCTGAATGGGGCCGCTCGTGCCGGAGAGCTGCTCCTCGTAGCTCCGCCCCGTCACGTGTGCCGATTCCAGCCAATCAGGAGGCTGGAATCGGCAATGGAACGCACAGAGCCCACGGTGCACCATGGGAGAAGACCTGCGGTCCACCGTGGGTGAAGATCCCGGCGGCCATCTTCGCAGGGTAAGTAAGAAGTCACCGGAGCGCGGGGATTCGGGTAAGTACTATCCGTTTTTTTTTTTTTTAAACCCCTGCATCGGGTTTGTCTCGCGCCGAACGGGGGGGCTATTGAAAAAAAAAAACCCGTTTCGGCGCGGGACAACCCCTTTAAAATGTTGGGAAACGAATAGAAATCTGATAAAACAAGAACCTGTTGGTCTCCAGTTGAGCAGGTTTCACCAATGTTAGTCTATGGTTTTGTCCAGGGGTTCTGTGTGAATCCCATTTTCATGGATTCAGGCGTGACTTCTGTTGGAAACTAGTGTTGTTAAGAAGACCGAGGTGTGAACGCCCCCTAGTCTAATATAAATAAGCCTACATGCTTTTTCTTGCACCAGATTTTGACCCCTTTGCTATAACTTTGGTGTATGATGTTGGTGTCATTATATGACACAGATGCTCACCGGTGACGTAAAATCATCAAATGTGAGTTTAATATATTCAGGGACCTGTCAGGTGGGGTGAAAGTTACAATGCTAAATCTATGGGTGGCGCTGCTGTGCTTTAGGCATGCGCTGGAATGAGTGAAGTGTTGCTAAGCAACACAGCATACACTGCTAAGCTGCACCATACACTGCCCAAGCAAGAGCGATAGAAAGAGAGAGCGAGCGATAGAGTGAGAGCAATAGACAGAGTGAGAGAGTGATAGAGAGACAGTGAGAAAGAATGATAGAGAGACAGAGAGAGACAGCAATAGAGAGAGAGGCAGAGAGAGAGCAATAGAGAGAGAGAGCTTTAGAGAGACAGAGAGAACGAGAGACAGCGATAGAGAGAGAGAGCAATAGAGAGACAGAGTAAGAGAGTGATAGAGAGACAAAGAGAGAGCAATAGAGAGACAGAGCGATAGAGAGACAAAGAGAGAGAGCAATAGAGAGACAGAAAAAACAGACAGATAAACTGCGATAGAAAGACATAGAGAGCAATAGACAGAACGAGAGCGATACACAGGCAGAACGAGAGTGATAGACAGACAGAGAGAGCAATAGAAAGACAGAGAGAGCGCGACAGAGAGACCCAGAGAAAGCGATAGAGAGACAACAATAGAGACAGAAAGAGAGAGCAATAAAGAGTGAGAGACAGACAGAGAGAGTCAGAAAGAGAACAAAAGAGACCGATAGTGAGACAGAGCGGTACAAAGACAGAGAGACAGAGAGAGAGACAGGCAGAAACAAACAGAGAGAGAGACAGGCAACGAAAGAGACAGAGAGGCAGACAGAGAGAGAGAGACAAACAAGGAGAGAGAGAGAGAGAGAATGAGAAAGACAGACAAACAGAGAGAGACCTGCAGGCTTTTTTATATTAGATATCTGCTCCAAATACAAAGTTACACTCTAAATAATCACCTAACCAAGCAGATTTAGAAGTTCACAACCACCACTTTTGAAACATTTTATGTTCACATAGCGAACATTGGGTCAATCTAGTAAAGCCTAATACTAGTGTGTCTTTGCGGTCTATAACAGCATGTATCTCAGATGTCTTATCAGTAATATATAGCATACTAGTAATTAGTAGGAAATTATAGTACCAATGTTTCTGGTGGAGCAATGTGCTGTGTGTGTGACGTGCATGTAGGTCATCAAGGGTCCTGCATCCTTGTGCAGATTATGGGAGCACTACAAACCCCCTGTGGCCTCAGTTGCTATGAAATACTAACGAACACCCAGCTGTGTGCGTACAGGACCTGTGATGACATCACCATCATGTGATCAGGGGCAAAACATGTAACTTCCTCACTGGGGATGAAGGACCTTTGATGGCATAACCATCATGTGATCAGGGGCGGAGCATGTAAGTCACTCACAGACCCACTCACTCACGCACGGACGGACAGATCGTTATTAGTAGTTGAAAACACAGAGCTAACCTGACCATAGACATCTCTACAGCACTTCTTGTTACCAAGAAGAAAAAAGGAAATGAAATGCATAAGAACCATAGGATAAGATTACAGTCTGTAACCACAGGGCAGCAGATGCCTCTAATTGGTGCACATAGGTCTGGTGCATTGATGCATATGAGCCATATACCCAAAATGGTAGAATATTTGTAATTAAGACTATTTGCAAAGTTACTTGAGTTTTTATTTTAGATTCATTGCAGCAAAAAAAAAATTTCATAATAAAAGCCTTTAAGTAGCTTTCAGATACCAAATTTTCACATTGCCATTTCACTATAAATAAATTACTTGCAATACAAAACTGGTATTTTGGGCGAAACTGCCATTGTATTCCAACTGTTTATTAATCCCTCTAAAAGATAGAAAACAGATGAAAAATACCATCTGCAGAAGGAATTCATATTCAGTAGTGGATTCTAGCTGAGGTCAGGGCCGAGTTACAGTCACTTGCAAAAGTATTCCACCCACCCCCTTGGTGGTGTTACTGTTTTGTTGCATTACAACCTGGAATTAAAATGAATTTTAATATAGATTTTATGTACTAAAAATGAAAAAAATTGTCCAAATTGTTACAATTGAATGAAAAAGAAAACAACCCTGAACCTAAAGCTAAAAAGTTGGGAGCATATATATGTGTCTTTAGATGTCACATAGTTGTCTATGCTCCCCTATGTGCAATCAAAGGGACACATTTTTGTAAGGCTGATATTTTAGACATCAATCATAGACAACAGTAGATTAGGATTTACCAAATGTCATAAGAGGCACATCTGGCACAAATTATAGCAAATTTGAAGGGATGTATGTGGCCCGCCCCCTCCTGCCATGCACCGCCTACTTATAGAAAAGTGCCAAAGGTAACAAAAATGCACAAAACGTTTGCACAAGCGAGACTTGGGAAAACATTTGCAACTTTTATTTTTCCACCAGAATTTGGCGCACACTGTTTCATAAATTCCCCACTAATGGTCACATCATCTGTCTCATGATGTCAGTATAGATAACCTATTCTGATAGGCCTGAGGCATCACTAAGCAAGAATATTGGTGCATTTTACTGTACTTTTTTGCTTACGCACGGCATGATCACATGGGCAAAGGACACCTCCCTCCCCTCCATATCCTCCAATTTTGGGTGGGTCAATTTAGTATCATGATGGGGCATCATTTTAGTTTTTGCTCTGCAGCCCCTCCCCTTTCCATACAATCCCGAGTGGGCTCCGATGCGGGATCTAACCACAGGTTGCCAGTGCTGTCACCAATTCTGGTTAGATTGGCTTCATACAAATGAAAACTGAATGCTACATGTAGTTGCCTTCCAACAACAGGATGACAGATTGCTTACAAATCTGCCTGGCATTGGTGAAGTGATAAATGCCTATTAACAGAGTACTTATGAAATCTGCAATACATTTGGATCCAAATATGTTTTTGCTTGACAATGTCTTACACCGTTAACCTCTCTAGAAAATCACAGCCGGCAAGTTACAGTAGCTCCTACATTATTCATCACATCAAGCCAAAGAAGCTTACTTGTCTTACATCTCGGGATTTTATAAACCCTAGACAAGGCTGTGGGCATGAATTTCAGATGTTTTCTCTGGGAATATCTTCCTCAGCAGTCGCCGGCATCTGAGCGGTAACCTTGGTAGACCTCTGTTTGCAAGATCTGGCAGGGACTTATCAGAGGGAATATACAGTACTTGGGGTCTCACTTAAGCAAAAGTTGTGATATGGACGTATACACAGCATGTCAAGGGTATTTAGAAGCACTTTAACTACATATCCTGAAGAAGGCCGCCAATAATGACAGAGAAGAGGGCACTTTCTAATGTCAACGCATGCATTAAGCATCACTAGCAGAAAAGTATTTAATAGCCATGCTTGCCAACTCTCCCGGAATGTCCAGGAGACTTCCAGAATACAAGATCTCCCAAACTTCCAAAAGAGCAGGAAAGTGCCAAATACTTTTTCAAAACATACTCACTTCTACGTATCTCCACAGCCATCGTCACTCCTAGACGCCATTGGAGACAACATTGGCCTCGGAGTTTGGACATTGTGTGCCGCAGTACATGAGAGTCAACAGGGGTGAAAGGATGAGGATAAATGAGTATAACTTTATTCCAGTTGGTGGTCTGCATCAAGGACTGGTCTGATCTGAAGTCTGTATAAATGGGATTATGATCTGGGGCTTGTATAAATTAAGAGTCTAGACTGGTATCTATATAAATTGAGGGTCTGGTATGGGGTTTATTTAAGCGAGTGCATGGTCTGAAGTCTATACCAGTGGGAGTCCAGTCTGAGGTCTGTATTAAAAGGATTGTCCCACTTCTTCATACATTGTCCGACAGCTCCATACATTGCACAGTGACCTGGGCTGGTACTGCTACCGTAAGAGTCCTATTAAAGTGAATGGGACTCAGCCTGCAATATCAATTCAGGCCACTGTGCGATGTATGGAGCTATCGGCGTCCTGCAGCAAAACAAACATACAACCCCTTAAAGCCATATTTACATGATATCCCATCCCCAAGGTTGGCAAGTAATATGCTTAATATCCTAACCTTTTGTTCCAGAGACAAAACTCCCAATTACTGCATCTCTTCATGTGTATCAGATGTAGAATAGTCATAAAAATTGTGTATAACCTACACTATTCTGATTTATTGTGAATTGTCTACATTGTATAATTATATATAAGTACATACTGTATTCTTTGTGCACCAACAAGATCTTTAGATGGTTGTAAATATGTTATCCACATTACCCCCCCCCCCCCCCCATACACTACGTGATTATTGTATGATTCATACTGAGTCACTCCATTGTATCATTGGCTCGTCTTTGTGATGATGGATTTCCTTACATTTAAACTAAAGCGAGAGATCCTCAAGTGCAGATCACCAGTGTAATGTATTCTATGGGTGTCTTAGCTTAGTGACATCCATTTATCTTGCTGATACATTATGCTGTATTTAATCGGTGTTTGGTGAACAGGAAGCCATTAGAGAACATGTTTAGCATAAATTCTTGCTATATTGTTATGCATTTTTCATTCAACTTCACACCATCAACCAAACAGCAGGGAAAAAGTTATATTACATGATGTCCATTCAAGAGAATGGCAGTCCATGCAATATCTGTATGACACTAATCCGTCAGAGTGTGATCCATGTTTGTAACTCCTCACCCTGACTCCGCCAGAGGATCTCTAACTACAAAATCCGTCTTGAATACATACAAACAGGGTTTTTTTTGCGAGACAACCACTTTCTGGATAAATATTAAAACTGCCAATAACATATAGGTACCCAAACTAATGACCAAGTAGAGGTAATCGGAAATAACCAATAGAGACGTTTTGTACTTATTAACATATTAGTTAAAATACTAATTAATATAATCGTGCTCTGTACAAAAGTGTCATATTTTAGTAACATTAAGTCAAATGTCTGGCGATTTAATCAGCTTTTGCCATAATTTAGGCCTAACACAGAATCTTACTAACCCAGGGTAGCGTAATATTGAGAAATCCTCTTCTATCCTTGTTGCCTTTAGTAGTTTATGACACCATCAGTATCTACACAAAGGGCTCTCATAATAACCATGGTCATCCGTATAAAACATACTTGTAAACTCTTTGGAAACATCCAGTATGAGATCTGCATTAGTTTAGGATGTCTGATCTTGGGTATGTATCGGTTTAGGGGGTTTGGTCTGGTGGTCTGTATTAGTTTAGAGGGTTTTACCTAGGGTCTCTATTGGTTTTGGGGGTGTGGTCTGGGGGTCTTTGTTAGTATAGGGGGTCTGATCTAGGGGTCTGTAATTCTTTAGGTGGTCTGTATTTGTTTTACATATCTGGTCTGAGGTCTCTTATTTAGGGGGTCTGTATTTGTGTACGTAGTGTGGTCTGAGGTCAGCTGACATTCTATGGGGAAAGAGGCATGCTGATATCAGACATTGGAATGTAGAAGACATGTTTTTGATTATTTGCTTCCCTGGTAGATAGACTTTAGGCCCATTTAGACACAACAATTATCGCTTAAAAGACATCTTTTGAGCAATAATCATTGTGTGCATTTACACGACAAGATGATTGCTCAAAATTCGCTCAAACGGCAGTTTGAGTGACAGTTTTGAATGCTCACTTTGCATAAGTGTGTAAATGAAGGAACACTGTATGCAGAGGAAAAGCAGAACCGCTATCTTCTGTATACAGCTCTTGTCTTCTCCGAGTGCTCAGCTAATATCCAGCTGAGCGCTTTGAGCAGGGTATACAGAACTCAGCTGCAGCGCTGTCTTCGGCATACTCCTGCTGTGTTCACGGAGTGCACAGCTTGTATTTAGCTGAGCGCGCTGAGCGAGGTATACAGAACATAGCTGCAGTGCCGTCTTCGGCATACTCCTGCTGTGTTCACAGCTGCTCTGAGTGGGGTATGTCTTCTTCATACTCCGGCTGTGTTCTCCGAGTAGGATAGTAGCTGAACCAATACTATCAGCAGTATCCCGCTGAGAACTCAGCGAGCAGCACTGATAAGGCTTATCATTCTCTTTCAGCTAGCTAAAAGACAATGCTGAACGACTCGTTATCGAAAACTGCACGATGTACATGCAGTTAGACCCAATGATTCTCGTTCAAAAGACGGCTTCGAGCGAGAATCATTGGGTCTAAATGGGCCTTTAGGCTTATTCCACTGTTCCTATTGAAATTAGCCTGCAAACTCATGCCCATCCATGTATACATGGTGAGGTAGGAAAAGTAGAGAACTCAGCATGTGGCACTGATAAGGCTCATCATTCTCTTTCAGCTGGCGGAAGTTTGAAGTCACTTAGTAAGCAAAAGCGATTTTATTCTCCATTAATTGGATGCTGGCATCCTTTTGAATCTGATCCAGTATTGCCCGGCACCTCCACGTGTTCTGGAGTTTAGCAATAGGTCAGTTGGACCTTCTCTCTTTGGTAAAATTATAAAAGCAACACTTACTCCCTTGACTTGTTCTAGTCACAGCATATGCAAAAGATACATTATTGTAGAGTTAGGATGCCTGTCCACGGGCGTTGTCTGGGAGCAGGAGCTGGCAGACGGATCTCCACTGTCAGCCTATCTGACAGATAGGCTCACCGCGGAGAATCGCAGTATATTCGCAGCATGCTGCGAATTGCCTCCCATGAGCGGAGAGTCGCCATCTTTCCTCACTCGTGGAGAGGGGGGAAGCGCTCTCCATTGCGTTCCTCGCAGCCGGATTATCGCTGAGGGGAACGCAATTCCAACCCGCCCATAGACAGGCAGCCTAAAGGTGCAATTTCTGTAGTATGTTATGTGGACAAGGTTACAGGGTTCATGGTCTTATAAACAAGTGCCACCTCCATTTCGATCATCATCCACTAATAGTAGTGGATGGTGGTCTGCAGACCTTCTATACAGAGCGTGTCAAAATTCTCCATACAGGTGAGTTTTGCAGGTCTACATACACGTTGTTGCTGACAAAGGAGAAACGGATCGATGTGATAATCCTTGTAGAGTCTGTCTCAATACGTCACGCGGCGCATATATTCAACGTGCCACAAGCCACTCAAGTTACGCATCACTATGTTGCGAAAATTATTATTAAGTTCAAGAAGATCATACGTGTGGATGATGTGGCCCGATCAGGGTGTTCTAAAACAGCTGCAGATGAAGAAATGGCCACCATGGTCCTGACGACCTTTGCCAAGAGCCCCAAGAAGAGCACATGCTATGTGTTATGTCAAACCAGTGTAACATTTGCATGGGAATAAGCATGCATGCAGACTGCATGGAGACTTTTGACCCTGTAATTGACTCTCATTCATTAATTAGAAAATCTAATTATTAAAACCTATTTTACAATTTATAGAAACTATGCCGATGATTAGATGATAAGAAAAGCTACATAATACATGTCATTTCAAGGCGTATATCTTAGTTACAAAGCAAGTGGATAATCATTCCACAGTTACATATGAATTGTTTTTTCAGGTAACCTCCAAATCATATAGAAAACCGATTTACTACATTGTACAACATCCATTATGACAGTTGGGAATTAAGACGAAAATCCGTTTTACTAAAAACACTCTACATGCTCAATAGGACAATCACATTTCCATGACAAATATCTCATTTAAAACAAATATTTCCCATTGTGGGAGCAGAATTAGAGCAAGCAGAATGCCAACTGATGAATCTTCCCTCATCCACTAAGTAGAAATAGCAGCAGGGGTGCCAGCGGTGCTGATAATGGAGGGGCTGCCTGTTAGAAATTGAGATGACATGCTTGTTTGTTAATGTATTGTGATGGAGAACTCTTTGGAGACTCCAGCAGAGCTGTAGCCAGTATCAGCAGCAGAACAATAAATACCAGTCTATATCATCCCTGCAGTTTGCCTTCCATACATGTGCTGTGATTCCCTTTCACAACTGTATAATCCGTGACTCGCTGATCATTATGTACAATATAGAACAGTGAAAATTGGAACTCTGTTGTATGCAATCCATTCATGTTTATCCTTACATGTATTAATATTCATTATCTTACTTCTATGCCTTCTATCATTAAATATTTGTGTGCAGGGACCGTAGGAGGACGGAAGCATCCTTACCTGCCAGCGAGCTCCTCCTAAGCTTTCCTGCTGGCTCGCTTCTGCATTCTTCTTCCAGATTCCTATGCTTACAGCTAACAGACAGCACAGGCAGCTTCTCAGCCATCACATGCTTGCACAAGCCAATCCACAGAATGGGTTTTACTATTATTAACACCTGCACTGCTGGCTCCTTTACATATTGTACAATGGGGTATTTTATTCTAGTCTAGGGTTAGTTTGTATTATTGTCACATATAGCTATAATAGTTCAGCTAGCCGAGGGTGGGTTATATTGAGTGGGCAATTCCAATGAATTCGCCTCCTATTACCTCTCATAAATAAGGATGGAAACAGGAGAGATAGGGTGCTACTAGATATGTCCTTCATTTCCAAACCTCTGATACATGTGCATTGTTTTACCCAGTCGCCATGCCTCAATTCTGCCATAAAAACCATCTGTAACATATATAGCACATTGTGATTCATTCATTCATTCATTCATTTAGTGAAAATTTATTTGAACAGCTTTCTTCAAAAAAAAAAAAAAAAAGGTAATATTGTATATTTCTATAATACCAGTCCTTTATATCTGCATATAGTCTAATATGGACATGACATCTTATTGTCCGAGCCTCATGGTGATATATTCTGACTTGTGCTGTAGACACGGCTGATCTTTCCCTACAGAAGCCGTATATCGCAGATCACTTTAGTAACCAGTAGATGTCTTCTTCTGTGCCAACCACTGATTGATAGATGTTCTCCCTCCTTCTAAAACCCCTAGGCCACTCTCACGTCTGTAAAAATGCTGTGTTTTTTATGAAGTGTTCTACTGCGTGCAGAGCTGCGTTTTTGTGCGCGTTTGCCTTCGTTTTTACTACGTATTCTTGTGCAGTAACAAACCAGGCGAGCAAGCTGATGATGTCACAACCCCCGGTGTCATTGTTTCCTGCTTTAAAAATGCAGTATTAGGCCTCATTCACACGACCGTGAAACGCATGCTTTATTACTTGCGCAAAAAAATTGCATCTAATAGAATCAATGCATTGCTATAAAAACATTCAGACGGGAGAACATTAAAGGTGTAAAATTGCACCTGAAATAATGGGACATGCACGACTGAAATCCTGCAGCTGAAATGCCCTACTGCGTGAAAAGATAGGACCTGACCTGAGTTTCCATAGACTCCTATGGGAGCTGCATAATAAGAGAGGGGGGGAGTTGATAAGGTAAACATTCAGATTGTTTAGTTTACACTTCTAAACCATTGGGATGAGAGAGGAAGGTAGATAAGGGGGGAGGGAATGCGGCCGCACTGCTAAACACAGAAACACCTTTTGAATGTCTCGCTGTGAGCTTCTGTTAGTTCCCACAGGGATGAGGGGACTAAAGCCTGTTTACACTGATAGATGATTGCATAAAAGATGTTCAAATGATAAGTAGCTACTATAGAATATGCAAGCGGAGCGGGACACTGCTGAGGCCAATAATAGAACAATACAGCTGATTTGCATATGCAAACAGCTGTAGTGTTCTCCACTCTGACTGCTGGTGTCCCTACTGAAAAGTCACAGCAGGACACAGGCACAGAGAATCTTATCAGCGCAGCCGGCTGATAACAGCTGATCACTCAATTCTAGCAAACTAGAATTCAGCAATCAGTGACTCGTGCACGAAAACTGCACGATGTCCCTGCATTTTGACACAATGAGAAGCACTCAAAAAACGGCTTTGAGTGATTTTTGAGCGATTCTCATTGTGTCTAAAAGGGCCTTAACAGGAGTTTCAGCGAGACATTTAAAATGTGCTGTTCAGCTGTTGAGGATTTTCTTACTCTCCCTTGCAGGCGAACCCTGACATAGCCACAGTGGGAATATCCCTCCAGCCCACCTGAGATGAAGGAAAGCCCTGCAGAGAAGAGGGTTCCCCTGGGGCTTCAGTACATCTCTCTCTCTTTCTCCGCTCTCAGAGCTGCAACGCTTCTTTTCAGCGACATGCACCTCGGGATTGTGTGAATGAGGTATTTCACCACTAATTAAGCTCGTGGCCTGATTATGGGAAATCGTCCATTCATGCTATTTTTCCTACACTTAGCCACAATTTCTTTGTGTGGCTAAACTCGGCATGACTTCCACGCTCGTGTAAATGGGGCCTTATGCATGCAATTGCGTATTGACTGCATTTTTTTTGCTCGCCCTATTCATTTCATGAAATATGCACTGAAATGGTAAAATAGGACATGTTGGGTACGATTTTGGGTGCATAAAATATGCGTTACAAAAATGCTAGTGTTAGTGACCCCTTTGACCTCCATGAAGCTTTAGTGCCGCGCATTACGTGCGTGCGTAATACGCCGTGAGAAAATCACTTGTGTGAGAGTGGCCTCAAAATGCGTCAAAATAGCACGAGATTTGTTTCTTGCGAGACAAATATGAACCCCATTCTTTTGATTGGGGTCATACACATTAGCGATGTTTTCCTGCATGACACCGTGATGTGATGCTATGCGGGAAGCAAATGGTGGCATGTTCTACCTTGCTGTGTGCTCTCATATCACAGCTCTATTGTTTTCAATGGGGCCAATCAGCAGCGCACCACGTGTTTTGTGCACGCGATGCAAGGTTCCCCGTTGAAAACAAGGGGAGAAACTCCACGAACCTCCGCAACGGCTGACAGCCATGGCAGAAGATTCTTCCCCGGAGTGATGCGAAGCTGTTTTGACATGAAAACACCTTACAATCCTGGGGAATTCACATGGTGGAGTGCGCGATATGAGGACGGGATTTACGGTCTCATATCACGCTTGCCATTGTGAAGTAAGCCTTAGGCTGGGTTCGCACAAGACGGAAATCTCGTGGAATGTTTGCAGCGAGACCACATGGAAATTCTAGGAGATCTCCTCAGCGGAAAGGCTACTTTAAAACACGCACCACTTGGCACAGGTTTTGGAGTGACTTTTCAGCCTGTATACTGCTGCCGAAATTTCTCACCATAAAGACAAGATAGTCCACAGCAGAAACGGCACCAACACAGATTTGAACTCCGTGCCACATGTCAGTTTCTGCGCAGCTTGTCTGCAGTGGACTGTGTGCAGCGTGTGGATGAGATTTTTGCAAATCTCGTCCACTATGCTATTTGGTCACAGTTTAAAAAATGTATGCGGAATTTCCTTGGGGACCCTCCACAACATTTCTGCCCCATATGAAATTTTTATGTAAAACATATTTTAAAGAATTTTATAGTTTTTTTAGCTTTTCAATCTCACAATCTATATTTAAAAAAAACACTAAAGTCCTGTCTTTTTGATAATGACCACTAAAGCTCGTTCACACACAACGATTATCGCTCAAAATTCGCGAAAGTGAACGATAATCGTTCAGTATGAAGCGAAAATATCGCTCACCTGTCATTATCGGTTGTTTAACCCCTTAATGATGCGGCCCTTTTCTTTTCATTTTAGTTTTTTCCTCCCTCCTTTAAAAAAATCATAACTCCTTTATTTATCCATTGACGTCGCTGTATGAAGGCTTGTTTTTTGCGGGACGATACGATACCAAACTTGTATAGTTTTTTTTTTACTATACTACTATACTTTTACTATACTACTCTTTTTTTTTTTCAAAGACATTTAATTTTTTTCAATTATTTTCTGCTGTCATCTTGTGCGCGCAATAACTTTTTTATTTTTCCGTCGACGTCGTTCAGCGAGGGCTCATTTTTTGCGGGATGTCCTGTATTTTCTGTTAGTACCAATTTGGAATACATAAGACTTGTTGATCACTTTTTATTGCGTTTTTTCTGGGAGACAGGGTGACTGAAAAAAGTGCATTTCTGGCGTTCTTTATTTTTTTTTCGGACGACGTTCACCGTGCGGGGTAAATAATGTGCTACTTTGATAGATCAGACTTTTACACACGCGGCAATACCAAATATGTATTTTTCTTATTTTATGATTTAGATTTTTTAATTACACATATCGCAAAAGGAGGGTGATTTAAACTTTTATTACTTTTTTTTTTACAATTAAAAAACTTTATTGTTCTTTTTTTCATTTTACTTTTAAGTCCCCCTGGGGGACTACAATATGCGATGCTTTGATCGCTCCTGCAGTATGACGTAATGCTTTAACATTACGTGATACTGCATTCTGACAGGAAGCCTATCGGGGATGGCTTGATAGGCAGTCTCCCAAGGCAGCCCTGAGGCCTTTCAGAAGGCCCCCGGCAGCCATTACATCTGCACAGCTCCCCCGATCTCACCGGGTAATAGCCGCGATCAGCCGGACGGCAGATTGCGGTCGTTGCCCGCGGGGGTCAGCTGTAGTAAACAGCTGATGCCCGCCCCGCGACCTCTCTGTATACATACCCCGATGTCCCAGGACTAGGGATGAGCGAGTATACTCGCTAAAGCACTACTCGTTCGAGTAATGTGCCTTAGACGAGTATCTCCCCGCTCGTCCATAAAGATTCGGGAGCCGCCACAGCTGACAGGTGAGTTGCGGCGGGGAGCAGGGGAGAGCGGGCGGGAGAGAGGGAGAGAGAGATCTCCCCTTCGTTCCTCCCCGCTCTCCCCCGCAGCTCCCCGCTCCGCGGCAGTCCCCGAATCTTTATGGACGAGCAGAGAGATACTCGTCTAAGGCACATTACTCGAATGAGTAGTGCTTTAGCGAGTATACTCGCTCATCCCTACCCAGGACATAATTGTACATCCTGGAGCGGAAGGAGTTAAGCTGACTTTTTAGTCAGCTTAAAAAAGCTTGGTAGCACTCGCTGTATCGCTGGCTTTTTGTCCTATGACAGCTCCCCGTACAGTGCAACCCATAGGAAGCGGGAAGAGAAAAGCAGGCGAGAAGCCAGCGAGCCGCCGGTAGGACTGTACGAGCGCTGATGACCTTAGCAGTGACATTAGTGCCCATGCAGTTGCTTAACAGACTGCCGGCCTGTGTAAAATGGGCTTAAGTCTAATAACAGGCTGACACTTCCTGTTCTGTAGATAAAACTCTTCAGCAGTCTTCTCATTATCATCACAGGCAGGATTACAACGAAAAGTCAACACTTATATACATATAACATTACGTTAAGCACGATAGGTGATGATGATCACAGATTACTTATTCTCCCTCTATGTACAATGATCTCTGCATGTCTAGAACAGTCTCCCATAGAAGTCAATTGGTCCCCTCTTGTCCATTGTGTATATGCACCATGAGGCTTCTGTAAAAAATGTCTAAATGCTGTTAAAAGCAACTCAGGCAAGATGGCCATTCCCATAATCATATACAGACCATAGAATAAAAAAATCTGCAATCAGAAAATCCTAAACTGTTTTTTACCTACTATCGCATCAGGGGAAAATCGTGCAATTTTCTTGCCCATGTGAAACCATCCTAAATGTGACCAAGTAGGAAAATAAATATGTGATTGTTACTAAATGGCAAAAATGATACCAAATATAAGTGCCGGGTTCCAAAAAAATAAAAGTGACAATTTTTCTCCTTATAAAAATGAAAATCTCAAAGTGAAAAGTAAAATAAAAACAATAAAAATGAGTGAAGCTCCAAACCTTCCAATGCGGTTACATTTATCATGTGTTCCGGATAAAATAGATGCCCTATAAAGATGCAACTGTGCCATGCCACAGTGTGCCCACATCATGCAGAATGGGGGCTTCTCAAGCTCCATTTATATATTTGCTGGCTTTTTCCTATATGTGTTAAAAGGAATGGTTCGAGTTACTGTAGTGTACAGAAGTTAGTGTACAGAACTTTTTAGATGTTTCTGAATGATCCATGTATATTTTGTGTCTATGTCTTGTTGGTGTCTTCTATGTAAGTGAATTTGATGTGTATTGCACAGCTGCAGCACTGAATGGGTTACTGTCTGGGTTATGTCTGGAAATGTATCTTTTGTATGTCATGTGACCATGTTTTACATATGTGGTTGCAAGGTGCATGAGTGAGTCTTTTCCATCAGTCTTCTACTTGGAGTGATCAAGATAGGAACCTGTCTGCATACAGACACCTTCAGTCTGTGTGCAGGAAAGATGGAAGAAGCAGAGTAAATGTCCCGTGTGTGTCCTGGGCCCTACCCACCCAGGCCTCTTTGCTAGGGACCAAGAGAGAAACCGCAAGTCTGCGAGAGCCCACCGCGCAGCACTGCGCCTCTATCTTAGAAAGTAAGGGTGTGTCGGTAGAGGGTTTGAGAGAGTGAGAAAAAGAGTGGCCAGGAACAGATCCCATCAGATAACTAGGCCTGTGAAATCCCTCTGTTTTCCTGTGTTTCTCTCCCTGTCACACTACAAGTCCTCCTGCACCAGTGTCCTGTCGGTGGATGTAAATTGTTGTTGGACTGTTTTCCAAGTTGTTCAAGTTTATTCTTCAAGTAATCGGGCTTTACCGACCGTCCCCAATTTAGCCTTTAAAAGTCAACTGTGTGCGTGTGGACTCTTTATTACACCTCTTAGAATTCACCACAGAGGACGGAAGGTTGCGTCACCCGTGACAAAAAGCTCAAGGTAAAACCACAGTTGGGTTGCCCCCATTTAATAGCCTGCTCTCGGTTCCTTGGACGGGTCCCCTTGCTACCCTCAAGGTGGGAGACGGTAGAGCCCATGACAAGGCCTAAACTCTACCATGCTGTCTGCTAGGCTGAAGGCCTGCTCTTTGAATGCTGTATTACTTTCACTGAAAAAAATATATGTTCTCCATCTCCATGCAATAAAATTACAAATCAGCATATACTCACCTCTCCCCAGTCCTGCTGTGTCCCACAATGGTGCTCAGCTCTCTGTTTCTCTGTTTAGCTACATTTAATTCTAATCTTATATAAAAGGCTTGTATATCCTGAAAAATAAAGAAAATCCCAAAATATTGGCAAACTGTCTGATAGGAAAAAATCAAGTTCCAATCTATTAGTCCAATACACTTTAATGACCCTTTGTCCTGAAAGGGTTAAATCGAAACTGTCATGAAAAAGGGCATCTATAGGATGATCATAGTAATATGACTCAGTGGGGGCTATTGACCAAAAGGCCCTTATAGATGTAACAGCCACAACTACTATTGGGAAGAGGTTCTTCATGAGCTATAGTATGTGTATTACTCAGTATTACTACAAACTGTCCAACGATAGTTGCTGCAGACCCTCATTATAGAAAAGGATGTGGGCAACTCATAACGGCAAATATGGCCATGTGTATCCCCCATAATATAACAATTATGGAACACCTTTTCTTACAATTTTGCGTTGTGTGTTCCTCTCTTATTTCTACTAGAAGCTTAGGAATAAATTGATTTTCAAGAGGAATAACAGAGAGACACACAGATGTCTAAAAAAGCATGGAGCAAAATTATTTCATGTGAATACAAAGAGCTGGTAGGTACTCTTTAACTTTTTGTTTCTATTTAAGCCACCAATGGTATTGAGAGAGTAATTCACTGCTACATTTGACTTCAGGATGTCCTAATAACAGTGCACAAACTAACGCCTTCCAGTGAAGATCAGGAGGTACAAGAAACATCCTCTGGGAGGAATTACAGGAGCAACGATAAAGGGTAGAACACTGCATCGCTATCCTCTTACTGATACAATGGCTCCTGGCCATCCTGGGCTTCACCCCTTGTCAACAACACAAGGAAGGGGAAAAAATGACAGGGTGCTCTAAGCATCGGCGGTAAGCTCTGCTCTGCCATGACCATGATGTTCCTACATTAAGCCCCACCCCAAATGGCTGAGAATAGGCCCAAACTTTCTGGGTGTCCTAAACACAATATAAATGTCTGAGTGCTGCTCCACAGTGAAAGAGAGAGGGAAGCAGAGCAGCAAATACTGTGTATAAAGCAGGATGGTGCAGGGGAGTGTGTCTGGAGGAGATGGTGCTGCCCAGAGACAGAGCACTGCTAGGAGTACCACTGGTCCCTGAAGGTTCAATAGTCTACAGAGTGAATTGTTGCTTGCACAGTTAGAGGTGCAGGACGAAACCTCATTGGAAACTGAAGGACAAGGCGTTGTTGGGAGTGCACATCATGAGCTACCCTGAAGGATGGATATCTTTCTGTTGCAGGAGCCATCAGAGTGATCATCAACCACAAGAGGACCGAGATGCTGCAGGAGACTGGCTGGAGCAAAGTTCCGGAGCGCAACAAAAACTACTGGAAACCATGGTAGAGGAATTTTTCCAACCCTAGATTGGTTGAAGTCAGTACTCCCACGCAACATATATAAGTGAGGCTGGCCTTAGTTTTTTTTTGTTCACAAATAAATATTGTGTCATTTTGTAACTCCTTCGCCCGTTTCGTATCCTGGATCTGCGTCAAGATACCACCAACCACAACAGCAATATCAGTAGGGGATCTATGATGTGTGCCAGACCATCAGGGAGGGAATCAGATGAATCAAGGTGTGAGGGTATATATATATATTGCCATATGTTCTTTATACTTTTATACCTATATGCAAGTTCTATTCAATTCCAAATAAGAAAAAACTTAATCTGTCGCCTTAACATCAGATATGCCAAGAGGCCTTGCCAGGCGAAGACAAAATGTGTCTTGAACAAAATGTATCTTAAAATGCACAGCAAAGAAGAATCGGACGAAGGACACGTACTTGGCTGTTTTCCCAGAAGCGCAATATCAAGATGTTCAAATGTACATAACTTTCACTGTCCCAGGCCGGAAATCCGGACTTCCCATATATGGAGAATGCATGCTTGGCCACTTTCTTAGAATTGAGTGGGTGATTCTTTGCACTGGAGTTAATTGAATACGTGATTTTCTGTACATAAGCCAGAGGCGCCATAGCAAGATATCGACTGTTTTCACTGTCTCAGGCCGGAAATCCGGACTTCCCATATATGGTTATGAGCCCATCACCCCTTGCTGGTGATGGGACAAAGGGTATAAGATCTCATGTAATCTGTAATAAAGCACGGCAGAGAGCCATGTCCCGTGTGAGAAACTATACCAGACCTCCGTGTGGTGTCTCTTCTTACCGCCGGCAGCGGGGCAAGTGGGGTGGGCCTGATTGGTGCTGTACTTAGAAATTTTACCCTGACAAAGGGACATAGAGAGAGTATCCACCCCACAATTCTTGTCAGGATGACTTGTCCAGTGAACTTGGCATAGATTGAGCCTATGGGCAAACTAAAGATACTGCAAGAAACTAACCAAAATACAGCCATGGGAAAGTGGCCTGAGAGTAAGAAGTGGAGTATCGCAGTAAATAATGATTGTACACAACTTGTTTTGAAATATAGTTCCTTGGTCATTTTTATTCTCTCCTAGGAATCTTTTTAGTTAAGTGCCAAGTTGTTTTATCTGCTAAGTGCAGACATATTTTTAGCCTGTAAATCTTTAGGACCAACAGAATTTTTTTGGCTCATTGGCTTCTTCAATGTTCAGCAATTATGTCTTGGAATATCTCCTAGAAAAGGATAACAGAAGAAGAGACAACATGTAATTATATGGAAATAAAGACTTTGCTGCCAAAAAGTTTGAGAATATTCACAGAAGAGCATATTGTTCTCCGAAAACAAGGTAAGTAAATTGTCACACACACAAACAGTAAATTGTGATATTCCTTGATGAATTTCAATGAGCATACCTTCTTTGGATTTTTTTTCTCAGTGGACATCATATTCTCCATTCTATTTCTAACGCAAATTTTGATTACTAGAAAATTCTTAGCAGATCTACTCAATACTCATTACCCGGACATCCTTCACAACTGGCTATGGTTAGAAAGATGCCTTAATAAGATAATATTAAAGGGGTAGTTCATGGAGAAAAGACGAAATTGAAATCTCCTGAGTACTATATATAAACATAAAACGTCATGTTTGTTACGTTCGTGCAGGCCATGTGAACAGCGACCTACATGAACATAATATAATTACTACAAAGGGTAGACTCAAAACCAGACACAAAGATCACCAAACAGACCAAACGTGGAACAAACAAAGGGAAACAAGTCTGAACCTAAACCACAGCAGTCAGGGAACCCTGCCTAAGGAGGGATGATTGTCCTGACAAGGGCGGCCCTACACAGGAATAAACCTGACTCGGCCTATGTGGAAAGAGGGAATGAGGCAAGGAACACAAGACAGGGTCAAAGCAACTTCAGACATAACAAAACACACACAGGACATAGTTCACACCAGGCATCTTCTCACCTCGGGAAATCGGGCATCTTCTCGCCTAAGAATGGAAGGGGAAATCAGGCATCTTGTGACCTAAGGATGGAAGGGGAAATCTTGCGTCTTCTCACCTAAGGATAGAAGGGGAAATCAGGCGTCTTCTCACCTAATGACAGAAGGGGAAATTAGGTGTCTTCTCATTTAAGGACGTTAGGGGAAATCAGGCATCTTCCCACCTGAGCATGGAAGGGGTAATCAGGCATCTTCTCATCTAAGAACAAAAGGGGAAATCCAGCGTCTTCTCACCTAAGGACAGAAGGGGAAATCAGGCATCTTCTCATTTAAGGACATTAGGGGAAATCAGGCATCTTCCCACCTGGGGACGGAAGTGGTAATCAGGCATCTTCTCACCTACAAACAGAAGGGGAAATCAAGCGTCTTTTCACCTAAGGGCGGAAGGGAAAATCAAGCATCTTGTCACCTAAGGATGGAAGGGGAAATCAGGCATCTTCTCATCTAAGGATGAAAGAGGAAATCAGGTGTCTTCTTACCTAAGGTTGGAAGGGGAAATCAGGCGTCTTGTCACCTAAGCACATTAGGGGAAATCAGGCATCTACTCACCTAAGGATGGAAGGTGTAATCAGGCGTCTTCTCACCCAAGAACAGAAGGGGAAGTCAAGCGTCTTCTCACCTAAGGATGGATGGAAAAATCAGACATTTTCTCACCTAAGGATGGAAGGGGAAACCAGGTGTCCTCACATCTAAGGATGGAAGGGGTATACCAAACATAACATAGTTCACAACAAGAGTTTGCACACCCAGAGAAAGACATCAGACAAAAAACAAACAAAACTGCAAGCATGCAGACCACAAACTGGATGGACAGAACAAGACACAAAAGAAACAAAGCTCTGCACAGCATGCATCCTAACCCCTGGACTAAGTTAGGAGGTGTAAAGGTAGAGGCTGGTATTTATGTGCACTGATCCAGGTGATTGGCTGGCTGGAGCAATCCACACAATCAGCCAGGAAAATACAGCCATGTGAATAGATATACAGATTAATATTAGTTCCATAGTACGGTCCCCAAAACACGGACCAAACACGCTCATCTGAAACTAGCCTCTGCCATCTTTTGGGGCTATCCTAAATGGAAGATCCCAAAGTATTTTTCCCACCCTTACTGCACAGTAGCAGATAGTGTTTTACAGCAGGATCTACTGGAGAGGAGCAGTGACATCACCAACCCAAATTACATTGTCAAAATTTAGAGAATTAGAATCCCTTCCAATAAAAAGCTCAAAAAATTATATCTTCTTATTGAAGGCATAGTCTTAATTCTAAAGCATAGTTTATGGAATGAGGTGAGTGTGTGACTTTTAATCATAGCACACTAGTGAAATATAAAATATAATTAGAACTTTTAATGCGCCTCGCATGCTTTAAAAACAATTGCTAATATGGCATATTGTGGAGGACTTACCTGGTGCACAAAGGGTTAATCCGTGGCAGCGGGAGTTAACCCTTCGGCACCTGTTGTCCGCGTCTACGGTCTCTAGGTTTCTTTGCTCTCCTTCGGTTGTATTATCCGGGAGCGGCGTCTGGGGAGTTTGTGGACTCATGCTTGCAAGTACGGTCCGAAGGATAGATCATATAATAAAATACAAAAGAATCCCGTGCCGTGAAGGAAACCTTTTTATTTTAAGCTACGCGTTTCAAGAGTATTGTCTTTTTCAAGCTTGAAATATATATATGGCAATGCAGAATGCAGTTCAACCCAGGATCGGGGGTCTTCCCCAAACTCCTACTGCTCAACAACTATTCCGACTCCTGACCAGATGAAACATTATCGGGCAAAAGAAACCAGTTGGTCCAGCTCATGGCTACAACTGAGAACGTAGAGAGCGTCAGAAACGTGTTAGCACTGCTGTCTTGTCTAGGATACCTTTGGATGTTAAACATATTCTAATAAAAATTTGACATTATTTCATTTTCCCATGAGACAGACCAACTTGTTTTCCGTCTTCGCTTCGGTATTTTGCTTACACTACATGGATGCAATTGAAAATTATGTAGAATTTCATAAGATATACCATATGGTGGTCATACATTTTTAGCTTTGCTTACATGTTTACATAGGACATATTTGCTCATGCCACTCTTGAAAAAAACTTTGATGTCTCTGAACATCTGCTTGTGTATAAGCCAGGAGAAAGCATATTAGCCAGAGACATGGATTCCTGAGCAGAGAACCTGCATCCATTTTTGAGGATGTTTTCCAGGCAGTCGTGTTGCTCTTCGGCAGCTAGATATTCTTGCAGGATGTTAAATTGCCGGTTGTAGCTATTTTCTTGTGAACATTTCTCTTTGTGTTAATATAGTCTCCAAAGGATACACTCGCAGCTGAGTGCATGAAGGGTTGTATTTCTAGGTGTGGGCTTTCTATATAAGTTGGGTTGGACTTTGCTGTTGCACATGCAAATTCTTTGTCAAGTCGTTCAAATATGATTTTACAGCTGGTGACTTTTGATCAACCAATGGCTATTATATAGGTGAGCTGAAACAAAACAACCAGTGACTAGTGAATGAATTATCATTCACTTATCACTCATCACCCTGTTGGTGGCCCTGTTTACCCAGAAGGACAGTCATTTGCACTTGCTTTTTAAGGCTCGTTTAGACACAACGATTATCGCTCAAAAGATGTCTTTTGAGCAACAATCATTGTGTCATTTACAGCGCAAGATGATTGCTTAAGATGAGCGATCACCTTGCGCTGCGAGCAGAGGATGCAGAAGACAAGCAGGGTATCCCCGCTTGTCTTCTGCATCCAGGTGTTCCCAGCTCCGAGCGCTCGGTTGTTATACGGCCGAGCGCTCCATGTGGGGTATGGAGAACAGAGCTGGACCGCTCTGTTCTGCATACCCAGCCTGTCATCAGGGAGCGGGATACAGCTGAAACAATAGTATCAGCTGTATCCCGCTGTGAATCCCTGCTAAGGCTCAATGTCGTCTTTCAGCATGCTGAAAGACAATGATGAGCGACGGCATAACGAAAACTGCACGGTGTCAGTGCACTTACACACAACGATTATCGCTCAACAGACTGCTTTTGAGCGAATTTTGAGCAATATTCGTTGTGTCTAAATGGGCCTTTAGAGTCATTATTATTCGGACAATAGTCATCAAGTGTGAAGCCATCATCACTAGGAGACTATGCTTGGTCTGAATCCCTTACTACTGATAATTCTATGTACTGACCTCGGGCTACTTACTGACCTCCGTTGTAGTAACCTGCACTGTCACAATACTTGGACTCTGACCATTGACTACAGCTCATTACATAGCCTTTCCCTTGGCTTAATAAAGAAGCATAACTGTATTACACTTCTTGCATTCGAACAACATTGTCAGCAAGACCTTTCAGGGTGTTCTCTATCAGCAGCCCAGGTTCAGTGAATCCCTCATTCTATAAGCACAACACACGGCTCATTTACATAGTGAAAAAGTAATAACAGAGGACCTGTCACCAGAACTATGATATAGCTTATCTACTAACCCAATTCATCACTCAAAAATAAATACTTTTATAAAAAGACGTAATTAAAAACATTTCAAAGAAAATTCCCCAGACCTCCATGTGATATTTTTGGTTATTGCACAATTTTATGCCTTTCACACGATGAGCATGGTTTGCTACATTAACATAGCACTTAACTACTGCAGTGCAGCAGATGGCGTTACTTTAGTCAAATTCATGGATTTTGCAGAGGCATAGTGGCCAAATCCGTGGCAATGCTGCTGCCACAGAAAATCCACCTCCTTTGACTGTACCCATAGAGAAACATAACAGGGTTTCCTAGAATGAGCTGTTGGAGATCACAAGCCCCATACATTGTTCTTAAATTGGAGCCTGCTACTGTTTGTGTTCCCCTTGAGTAGATGCTAATTGTGCTTAACTGGAAAAGGACTTCCAAATTGGCATTTGTGAAAATGGCTATTCTGAATTATGCATTTATTCTGTATTTTTTGCACCGCTGCTGATCTAGGTATTTTTGTTTAAAGCTGTATGGTTAAAAGACGTTCCCAAAGTTTCTGAAACCGGAATACTAGTAGCCACTTGAAATATCATCCTTGCTGTTGCCAATGTGTCTGCTGCAATGAGGAAGTGGAGCTGGGTAGCATCACCAGGTCACCCCCAGACGTGCCTTCGGCACATGTGCCCTGTCATTCAGTGCTGGTGCTGAGGACTGCCTCTTTTCTGTCACTGCTCGTTATGTGTCGTCTATCAGAAATCCCTCAGTGTTTAATGTTCCTGCCTTCTCTTGCCTGCTTCAAACTCTCCTGTTTTCCCTGGCCAGCCGATCAGCTATAATATAAGTAGATTTATTCCGGCCCTAGCCCTACATGTGCGCCGGTTATTCTCCTGTGTGCATGCATGCTGTGTAGATCTCTGTTTGTTTATCTGGTTCCAGTTTTTGTCTTTTATGTTTCAGTCCAGTCTTCCTCCATATAAAGGGTTGTCAGGTGCCTGAGTCCTGTCCAGTCTGTACCTCCTCCATGTGATTGGTTGCTGGTTGCCTGTATCCTGTCCTGTCTGAGGTGTTTGGTGTGGCAGAGGACTCCTGTCAGCTATGTACCTGTGGCTTTTAATTCTGTGTTGGATTTATTCCCCTTTGCCTAGCTCTGTTAGTGTTTCCATCTGCTACATAATCTTCCCTATCCTCCATCTAGGGACAGACTAGGTCCATAGGTTTGAGACATGGGGCCGTCCCTATAGGGGCGATTGACCTGCTTTATGGCAGAGTCTGCCAAGCCAAAGTTGGCTAGGAATAGCATTCCCACTCGAGTATTTTGTTACTGTTTTTGGCCAGTTTTGTGTTTCCCTCATTTTGGTGATGTAATACATGTATATATTGGTCCATAGTGGACATTAATTACATTTTGGTTTTACGTGTTGGTGACATCCATGAGGGGCTCCATATTTACGCCCTGTATGAATTTAACAATAGCTCTTAATTTGCCAAACATTCTTGCTGCAGACCCTCCTGCCTAGAAAGCCTGTGAATGTCGCTGCCATCCTGGGAGACTTAATGTTCTATCAAAGGGCCTCTACAGATCTATATTACAGGGAAGAGTGATTCGGATTCTGGTATGCAGTGTAACTACTCATATTATTCAGAACCAGGCATCATGCTATGTAGTCTATTAAACATCACAAAGCTCATTAGCCCAACCTTTATCATTTCCTTAGGCAAGTCATGCTAGAGCACTATTACTTGCACTTCAGAGACTCCTTCATCGAGACAGAATTCCATTTACTTTAAGACAGGCGTTGAGCTTGTTGCTGTAACCCGCTATTATTGCCCAGACTGTCAGAGATTTTTGTGGAGAATGATAAATGCCAGGCTTTTGTCTTGCGATGAAATGCTATTGTCCTATGAGAACGTTTATGATGACTCCTTTGAAGCAGATGGGTATTATGTCTGACACATCTGTGCTAGATACAATTATGATTCACAGGGCACATTGCCTGGGACATGAAACTAGGCACTGTTTATTGCTGGTAACCAATAAAACTAGCAATGGAAGAATAGAAAGTAGGACTGGGACTTGTAGATGAATTAATAGGGTAATGGAAATATTTATGCTCCTGGACTAAGCCTTTTTTCTTCAGATCTGTCCTCTAACCCTATAAACTGAGAAATAAAAGTGATGCAGAATATTAACATGCGATACATGAAGTGTTTGAAAACCCTAGTGAAATGTCTGGCTATTTGTACGTGTTGTCATTTCAAAGACATGATCTTGTGTTATGCAAGTCAATAGAAAGTGCTGTGTGTCTGTGATGCTATAGAATTACATGCGCCACCTACAGTGCCATCTGCAAAGCCGATAGTGCCAAGTCTCATATACAGATAAAGGGGGACTACAGACGAACGGAGGTAATCTGCAAAGGAATTAATAAAAAAGTATTGCAATACATTTGATAGAGCCCCGTGTGGCGCAGAGTGTTAGGGCAGCAGAAATGCAGTCCTAAGCTCAGGTGACCGGCTCAAGGTTGACTCAGCCTTCCATCCTCCTGAGGTCGGTAAAATGAGTACCCAGCTTGTTGGGGGTTAAAGATGACTGGGGAAGGCAATGGCAAATCACGATAGTAGTAGTATATAGTAGGTAGTAGGTAGTATACAATGTAGCCTCAAAGTATAAATGGACAATTACCACAAGGGTCACTTCCTATTGCTGGTTCATGCCATCATAATTCACTATTCTGGGGAAGGGTTTCATTACCCTCTGCCTGTTTCTGCCTTACTTGTTTGACAAGGGAGAGACCTGCGGATGTTCACACAACCCAATAGTAAAGGATAAAATAAAAATAAAAAATGTATATAAAAGAAATCCGCGCTCGTAGGAAAACTAATGAATCCAAGTGGCCAATTGGCAAAAAATGGTATTTATAGACACTAACTTTCTCCTAAGGAGGGGGTGTGATAAACAGAAGCCCCCTCCTAATGACGGTAAGTCTCACGTCCTGCATGTAAGGTCCACAGATTTTATTCTTAGTAGCAAACAGACAGGAATAATAGGCAACGCGTTTCGGAGCCACAACTGCTGCTTTTTCAAGCACAAATCGAAGGTTCTCTCTGCTTCTGTGTCACTTTTAGGGGTGTCAGACGTCCTCGCCAGGTAAGTCCTCCTTCTTTTCCATATTTTGATTATTTTTTTTTACTCTGGTGCTATCTGATCATTACCAATAGTAAAGGATGGCAGGACTAGCCCGAGCTGGGTCCACATGTGATTTGGCCCCTCAGCAGCTCTGTGGGTTTCCTCTATGGTAGGTCTATCATATGTGCTTTTATCATTGGTCTGGTGCATACAGAGGCTACTGCCTTCCATTTTTTCATATATATATATATATATATATATATATATATATATATATATATATATATATATATATATATACTGTATGATCCTTATTGATTGAGGTGTATAAGGCGGTAGTTTTCTCTAACACTATTACAGGAGTGGGTCTACTCCACCTGCACAACCGCAGCATTATAATAATATTTTGTTGCACAAAACTACACTGGTAGAGTTTACCCCTAGGCACTGTCAGTCCAGTGCCTAACGTGGGTCTCACCAGGGGCAGTACCAGGTCAGCTGATGTTTAAAAAAGTTAGTTTTTCAACCAGCTGAACTTCTTAGCAAATCAGATCACTCCTCTATCTCTTCTGCTGCAAAGTCAATGCTGATTTGTGGAGCAGCAGTTTCTACCTTCTGTTCCCCTAATCAGCACAACTGCTTGATCATCCTCAAACTACAGCTGCTTCATTCCCACTCACTGCAGAGAACACCGTCTTGTATGATGAGTTTCTTTCTGCACAGCTCTATATGGGGAGTGCATAGGTTGTTAGAATTGGACTTCTGAACACCACAGGCCACATGGCATAATCCAGGTGATAAGAAGGATACCACAGGTCAGTGTCACATATAACAATCTTGGCAGGGGAGGAAGGGCACAACAGTAGGCACAGCACAATCCTTAAGGGGAGAAGTGGCGGGATGAATGAAACAAATTGTGCAGCACAGGAGCTAAGTGCCGATCCATCTTTATAACATTCCAATAGTAATAAAATTATAATCCAATAAGTGGTCATGGTGGACTGGGCAAGATGGAGAAGATGGTGAAACTGAAAAACTCCAATCATTTGTGAATCACTGGATTTAATTGAGTATTCTGTCCTTAACTGCATTTGATCAGTACTCTATTTATTTGTTCAGTCTGTAGAGCGGTGATACTCTGCAGACTGCCTGTGTGGTAGGTGACCACTATATGATCGCAGTTCTCAGTCTCCGCATAATGGTAATATTCACTCAGATTATCGTGGTCATTTTGGTATTCTTGTACTGTTTTTTATTCAACAATAGTCTGAAGGTATTATTCTGTCATTGTATGATGGTCGTCAGGAGCGTATCTAGAGGGGATGCAGAGGATGCCGTTCCACCCAGACCCAGGAGCCTTAGGGGGCCTATAAGGCTTCACTTCAGCATATAGGGAGCACAGTACTATGGATAAAACATTATAGTTGGGGGCCCTGTTACAGGTTTTGCATTGGGGCCCAGAAGCTTCAAGTTACACCTCTGGTGGTGGTATTTAGTCATGGTATCATGGAATTCTGCTGTCACACTAGTATGGTGTTATCAAGTCACAGTATAGCTGTGTTATGGTATTTACGATATTATGGTGGTGTTCTGTGGTAGCACAGTGGTGTTATCAAATTTCACTGATCTGATCCCTGAGTGACAAAATAGTAAAAAATAACTTTGATTAATTCAGTTTAAAACTCCAATAAAATTCCCGGGCAAATACAAAAACAAAACTAAATTGAAAACCCACCACCAACATCACATATAGCCAGACTACGCAATTGTGTATAGTCTGGATGCTCGTGATTGAAGAAGAATCTCCAGCCACAGCAATAGAGAGATATAAAATAAGTCTCCGATGACAGGATTAGAGAGATGTGTGGAGCAGTAGGACCCACACAGATAGTGTCAGCCATAAGAGACCTAATAGTACTGGAGAATATCCCCTCAGATTAAACCTAGAGGACCCAAGACCTAGCCGCTGTCTTGTATTCTAGTAAGAATGCCTCTATACTTAGACTCTTTTGGGGACACCTAAAAGATGAGTAAGAAGACTTATAAGGCGATGCTAGCTCCTCTGTGAAATTTATGCAAATAAGAAAGATGAAAAACTAGATGGCACTGTAGAGGTATTTTTTCATCTTTCTTATTTGCATAAATTTCCCAAAGGAGCTAGCATGTCCTTATAAGTCTCCTTACTTATTTTTTAGGTGTTCCCACACCCCTTCTGCGTGCTCTCCTTGGGGAGAGACTATACTATTCCCTGACCCACTCACCCCCTAGGTGTCTCCACACACTTTTTGGGTGTTCTCCTTAAAGGAGATGTCCCGAGGCAGCAAGTGGGTCTATACACTTCTGTATGGCCATAATAATGCACTTTGTAATGTACATTGTGCATTAATTATGAGCCATACAGAAGTTATAAAAAGTTTTATACTTACCTGCTCCGTTGCTGGCGTCCTCGTCTCCATGGTGCCGACTAATTTTCGCCCTCCGATGGCCAAATTAGCCGCGCTTGCGCAGTCCGGGTCTTCTCCTCTTCTCTATGGGGCTCCGTGTAGCTCCGTGTAGCTCCGCCCCGTCACGTGCCGATTCCAGCCAATCAGGAGGCTGGAATCGGCAATGGACCGCACAGAAGCCCTGCGGTCCATGAAGACGGAGGATCCCGGCGGCCATCTTCAGCAGGTGAGTATGAAGACGCCGGACCGCCGGGATTCAGGTAAGCGCTGTGCGGGTGGTTTTTTTAACCCCTGCATCAGGGTTGTCTCGCGCCGAACGGGGGGGGGGGTTTAAAAAAAAAAAAACCCGTTTCGGCGCGGGACATCTCCTTTAAGGAGACACAACATTGCTTCTGACCCAGGTATTACACTGGAACAAGAGGGCAGACTGCTGCTCTTAAAAGTTAAACTCATGGCCCGTGGGCCGAATATCATTGCTTTTCTTCCACCTGTGCCTGGTGTAACTGCTCCTTGAGTAATGAATGGAGGTTATTGCTATATTATAGACTCTACAATATAGCAATAACCCCTGTCCATGAATCGGGGAGCATTTATACCAGGCACACGTGGAAGAAAATTTATTATACCTTGCTTGAGTTTTGTGCATGTCAAAAGTAGTCACTGGAGACTGAAAAAATTGAAAGCTATATGTTTCAAGTTGCTTTCACATCTGCGACAGGAATTCCCCATTTCCTGCTCCTAGGATCAGCTAGGGCCCAGATCTGAAGACCGCTGGGCTACCCTTATTGGGGCAATGTCCCCGCTCAGGTAGGGCCTTGCCATCCTCCCATGTAGAACAGGGTCAGTTTGCATGAAACCCGTGTGCCTACCCAGTCCGCTCTGGTCGCGATCGTGTGGGCCTTACTTTGCTCACATGATCGTAACAGATTGTTAGTTAGGCCTGACAAGTGGTGTGGCTGAGTATCAGATCCCTTGGGCTAAAATACTATACATGTTTACAAAGCACTTGCCATAGGGTGGGTTTGATGGCCACCCTGGCTCCTACGTTTTCTGCATTGAAAATACATAGAAATAAATTACACCTGATAGAGAGGTTTCTTCTTGGCACTGTAACATGACATACAGAGTGACTCTCAATCTAATGGTATTCTGCTCTGCACATCCAAGTTTCAGTAAATCTCATTCTGTCAAGTCTGTACAGATTATCATGCTTCACTTTCCTCAAATTTCTTTTCTTTTCATCTGTAATAGTCACTTATTCCGGCCAATAAAATTGACTTTGTAGTGAAGTTTTTTGTTTCCATTACTCTTGGAATGTGCAGATTGTTAAAGAGATCAGAGATCATATCTAGATTATTACATCATCCATGTCTTCTGGGTTTTCTGTGGTTAAATATATTACCATTGTTGAGTTTGGGCGCATTCAGCTTCTACTTTACCCCTTGGCGACATCTGCTGTAAATGTACAGTGGTGGAATATCAATAATTAGTGCCCACCACTTTACATTTATGGTGCTTTAATCGGCGGGGCACAGCAGTTTTGCCACGCAGTCGCGGATATTGCAGTGCCACACAGGTTATAGGATATGAGGCGGACAATAAAGTTACAAAAACGTAAACTTTTATTTTAACTAACGAACTGTAAAGGAATATGGTTATGCTATCTTGAAAACAGTTCGAACACAAATATACTGTTACATATATGTTAATCTCAACTATGTCTAACCAAGACTAAAGGCACATTTACACGCAAAGACAATCTTTCAAACTATTGAAAGATTGGCAGTTTTAGCGATCGTTTTGCATAACCTGCTGATGGACACTAGTGCTCATTAGAAGTTTATTACCTTCATTTGCATGTAAATGAGCCTCTAGCAGCTGTTTGCCAATCCCAGCATGTGGTCTGAACTTTGCACTCAGCTGCATTGTCTTTGCATGCGCTGTCACGGCCTGTCAGCTGAATACGATGTAATCAGCAGCTCCCATGAAGAACACAGCGTGCAGTCCCTGTTATCTCTCTCTGGCTTAACGATGGATTTTAAACTCACCTAAAAATCATCGTTCAGCTGAAGAGTAAAAGATGGAAGCATTTAAATGCAATAATCGCTGAAAAGCTATCGTTTGAACAAATTTTGAGAGATAATCATTGCGTGTAAATGGAGCTTAACACACTTATGCTATGAGTAATCAGAAGTAACAATATGGTGCACTTTGCATGGAATGAGTACTGCAATAAGTTCACACAGCTATGATAAAGCAATCTACTCTTTAATACAAAATACCAGTCCATCACAACTTACCATACAAAGTTGTTAATAACGACACACTATTCGTATTCCGTGGAATATGTGGTAACTCCAAGTAATGTTATCCCAAAGTTTTCAGGCTCAGTATAATAAGAAGTGCAAGCTGCAATTTGTACAAGTTGTTCAGGCCTCACTTAGCTCACTACACTTTTAGCAGGCCTGCTAATCCCTGATAGTCACTATGAGTGCACACTGGAGTCAGCTTTTATTGAGGATGTCCTCACTTACGACTCGAAGAGAAGTATTTCTGCAATGTCCTCCTGATGCAGTTTGTTCCATTGGTACCATTGGTTCCATGGAGCAGATCCAACCTTTCGCTTTTTCAATATATAGAGTGAATGGCAATGTCCTTCCGATTCCGAAGTCCTCTCTGAGGCAATCCTTTCTAATGTTTGAAGACTTACTCCAATGAATGCAGAACATTGTACCTGAGTACAAAAGATACCAGCACTTCTTTACTTGCTGGTCCACAGTCTCTGCTCTCTCTCATGGCTTGCTGCAGCATCATCGCACAGTCACTGTGTTGGAATACTTGCTGCTCTCAACAGTAGTACACACGTGATTGTAATAAAGGGCCCCATGTCCCCTCAGAGACCTGCTTGACTTGCTTCCACAACACATGCTGCTTCTCCTTAGGTTGCATCATCTCTGCGTCAAAAGACATGTCAAAATCTGCATTAGGCCCAATGTCCACTTGCACGCACGTATTCCACTGCTGAATCCTGCAACCGAATCCAGCAGTGCCCGCAGACACGGGGAGAAGAAAAACTTTTTCTTACTTGTCCAGCTCCATTGCAGATCTACTCTGTGCCGGCCATGACGTGCCAGTGAGGTGCTGGACGCATGTGCAGTGCAATTTATTTATTTTTTTAATTTTCGTCTTTCCCGCAGATCCCGCGGGATACACAGAAAAATGGAGCATGCTGCAATTTCTTTCCATGTGTGCGATCTGCATGCCGGGAAAAAAAAAATCACATCCGCATGCTTTAAATTGCCTTGTGGATGATAATGCATCCCTGTGGTCAGCTAGAGGTGCGGATCTCCCGCGCAGGAGACTAGCACGAATTTTATAATTAAAATCCACCCGTGGACATTGGGCCTTAATAATGCGGATTTTGATGCAGATTGTGCTGTGGATCTGCAACTGATTTCACCTCTTCTATTGAAAGGGTGAAATCAGCTGCAGATCTGCACCAAAATCAGCATCAAAATCGGCACCATTAGCGCTCACTCAGGTGAACATATGTGTCCCACGTACTATGTGCGCATTTTTCACGCATGTAAAACACACAATGTACATGTGTATTTGCTGCGTAATCCCCATAGCCTACATCGACTGGTAAGAGGAAACCATGAGAGTTTTAAATTTAGCTTTAGGGTACGTTCACACATAATGGATTTTGGTGCAGATCATCACCAAAATCTGCAGCATATTGTGTGCCATGGATTTTGCTGTGGATTAGCAACAAAATCCACATCATAATACACACCATTTATGTGGATTTAGATGCAGGTCTGCAGCAGATTTCACCTTTTCAATCGAAGTCTGCTGTGGATCCGTCAAAATCTACACCAATGTTGCGCATTTTGATGCAGTTTTTGACATGGAATTTGACAAGGATTTTGGTGTAGAAATCTGCACTAATTCCACTATGTTTGAATGTACCCATAAGGGACTTTTCACACGGGCTGATTATTTCCACAAAATCACAGCAGAATTGGGGTAAATTCCAAACCCAAATCCCCCACGCCTAATGTGTGGATTTTGACGCGGAATTGAAAATAGCCAAATTCTAGATCAAAATTTGCATTCAGACATGTGGGTTTCAGTGCAGAATTTGCCATGCACCACTGAGTACTATCCTCAATGGTGCTCCCATAATCCTTCCAGGTGTATACAACGTCGGAGATGAAAGATCCTGTTAGTTATCATGACATGTTGCAGCTCTGCCTAAGGCCTCCTTCACACAGGTGACACAACATCGCTGCGAGAAAATCGCCGCGATATCACAATACTGCACCATGCGATCTTCTTGCGGCAATACCACAATATTGTAGCGCTACAAAGTCGCATGTGGTGCTACAAAATTGCGCGACTTTGTAGCACCACATGCAAGGATTCTTTAGGGGGGGGCTTGAAATACCTACCCCGAAAATATACCCTGACTGCAGAAAAGAAATTTAAAAAGTATACATCACCTAGATGCGCTGGACATGGCTCCGCTGCAGCTTCTCCCCAGTTTCCAGCACTTGTCTTCTTCATCTCTTCTGGACGGGGATTGAAAATCCCCGCCTCCTGGAAGCGCTAGCTGTGATTGCCTGATGCTGAGCCAATCAGAGATAGCACTCGATGAATGACTGTGATTGGTTCATCAAGCACTGGCTATGATTGGCTAAGCGTCAGCCAATCACAGCCAGCGCTTCCAGGAGGCTGGGATTTTTCAATCCTCGGCCAGAAGAGATGAGGAAGAATAGTTCCGGGGAACTGGGGAGAAGATGCGGCCAGGCTGACAGCGCCAGAGAGGTGATGTATGTGTTTTGGCTTTTTGTTGCAGCCAGGAGTTAGATTAGGGCTTTGACAGTAAGATTTCCTACTGTCAAAGTTGAATTGCACCGCGCGAAAATCATGTTTCATGCAATGCGATGCAACAGAGAGGAAGGCTTCATAGGGAAACATGGGCTACAAAACCCTGTGCGTCCCAGGCATATCGCCGGACCCACCAGGTTTTTGTGTCAGGTTGTTGCATGCTACAAAACATCACATGTGTGAAGGAACCCGTAGGAAAGCATGGGCTTCTCATACATGCGATTTGTAGCATTGTAGCAATGCGACAAAATTGCGTGACTTTGTCGCCCGTGTGAAGGAGGCCTAAAACAGCACTGGCGCTGGTACTAATAGAGCCGTCACCATCATCCATACTGATGATAATGATGAAAGGGAAATGAGATGGTGAACCCCAATGCGGACAGTGACTGATGTGAGTGATGGCAATCTCTGTAGAGTGCTATAGTGGTGAATGAAGCCCTAATACCGATGCTTTCTAGGTGTATCAGAAATGATCTTGCACTTTAAGGGTGCCCACCCACTGGCATTTGCGATTTTCGTGCGTGAAAAACGCCGCGTTTTCCGCGCGTTTTTCGCGGCGTTTTTTGCCGCGTTTTCGCGGCTTTTCCATTAATTTCCATTGACTTTCATGGGTGCATTAGGAGAAAAATAAGGACACATATGCAACTGACAGTTCCTATGTTAAAAATCGCAACGCAACGCAAAAAAAAACGCCAGTGGACAGGAGTACATTCAATTCTAATTGCTCTTGAGAAAAAACGCAAAACGCAAAGAAAAAAAATCGCCAGTGGGTGGGCGCCCTAAGACTTCTATTTCCTGTTTTATTTCGTATGCAATTGTTCTCAAATATACTTGTAAGGAAAGACATGGCGACATTTGTGTTTATCATACAAATTAGATGGCAGGATGTGTTTACATAGAGACTGGATGTGTTTCTTTATGCAGATTTCACACTGATGTCCTTTCAGTGAATGACAAACTAAAATTGGAACCTGCTGTGGTTAAAAAATAAAACCGAACCATATCTGTCACCAGTAGAGGGAAGAATCTCATTGACTTTCATATTTCTGCCTTGCTATTCAGCTTAGTTTTCACATAGACGAACCTCTTGATTTTTAAGTTAAAGGAGATGTCCCGCGCCGAAACGGGTTTTTTTTTTTTTTAACCCCCCCCCCGTTCGGCGCGAGACAACCCCGATGCAGGGGTTAAAAAAACCACCCGCACAGCGCTTACCTGAATCCCGGCGGTCCGGCGTCTTCATACTCACCTGCTGAAGATGGCCGCCGGGATCTTCTACCTTCGTGGACCGCAGCTCTTCTGTGCGGTCCACTGCCGATTCCAGCCTCCTGATTGGCTGGAATCGGCACGTGACGGGGCGGAGCTATACGGAGCCGCTCTCTGGCATGAGCGGCTCCATAGAAGACTGCTGAAGACCCGGACTGCGCAAGCGCGGCTAATTTGGCCATCGGAGGCCAAAAATTAGTCGGCTCCATGGAGACGAGGACGCTAGCAACGGAGCAGGTAAGTATAAAACTTTTTATAACTTCTGTATGGCTCATAATTAATGCACAATGTACATTACAAAGTGCATTATTATGGCCATGCAGAAGTGTATAGACCCACTTGCTGCCTCGGGACATCTCCTTTAAAACGCTGTTGTGTAAGTTAGAGACGTTAGTTGTTCTTAGGGACTTTTTATTACTATTTCTGTTACTTTTATTATTGCATTTGATTAAATCTAGCAAAGTAGCCATATTGTTTTGTTGCTGTCAATTCATCTGTAAGGGATTAATGTATATACAGGGGAGAGGACAAAAATATGGAAACACCAACGCTGAAGTGTTCTTCTTTTTCATCACAATCCTACGCAATGATCGTCTGTCACTCACACGTTTCCGTCCATGCTGGTGTTTGTCAGATTATTTTTTTTCCAGTTTTACTGTATACTGTGATAATCTTGGATACTGTGCCTCATGATACAGCAAAAACTTCTGCTACCTTTGTTACAAAGGCATCCACCATACGGGCCCCAGCTCTACCATGATTCCCCCACAACTGCGCAGAACGCTGTCTCGAAGACAAATGATGCTTACCACATGTTGTTATACAGATTATGGCATCATGCAACAACTACAGCACCGCCTACCAACTTCGATGTAGTACACATGTATGGATCTTGGACCACTAGGAAGGATCTGCTTGGGATTTTAATTATTAGCACAGAGCTGCCCTTTTGATATAGTTAAAATTTATTGGTAGTATTGTGAAATATGATTTATAATCCCATGTAATTTAAGGCATGCAGTTTGTACAATGTTTCCATATTTTTGTCCATCCCCTGTATATCTATGTATATTATTACAAGCCTTTATATATGTTTCTTCTAGAACATTCAGAGAAGTCATATGACTATATTTTACTCTAAATTTGCTGTTGTGGATTAAAGGGGTGGTCTCGCGAAAGCAAGTGGGTCTATACACTTCTGTATGGCCATATTAATGCACTTTGTAATATACATCGTGCATTAAATATGAGCCATACAGAAGTTATTCACTTACCTGCTCCGTTGCTAGCGTCCCCGTCGCCATGGTTCCGTCTAATTTCGGTGTCTTCTTGCCTTTTTAGACGCGCTTGCGCAGATCCGTCTTCTCCCTTCTTCTCCCTTCGGCTCCGCTCGGCAGCATCGGCATTTTGGCTCCGCCCCCTTGTACGCATCATCGCGTAGCTCCGCCCCATGACGTGTGCCGGTTCCAGCCTCCTGATTGGCTGGAATCGGCACATGACGGGGGCGGAGCTACGCGATGACGCGAAAAGGGGGCGGAGCCAAAACGCCGATGCTTCCAAGACCAGCCGAAGGGAGAAGATGCATCTGCGCAAGCGCGTCTAAAAAAGCAAGAAGACACCGAAGTTAGACGGAACCATGGCAACGGGGACGCTAGCAACGGAGCAGGTAAGTGATGCACGATGTATATTACAAAGTGCATTAATATGGCCATACAGAAGTGTATAGACCCACTTGCTTTCGCGAGACCACCCCTTTAACAGGGAGTGAGCTGGGAATTAAATATAAAAGACAAGTCCTGTTTCCGGGCTTTGGTGTGACTCAGCAGTTTTTGCAGAGAGCCTTCTGAGGAGTGAGCTGCCCCAGTGCTACTAGAGAGCTGGGTTTTCCTATAATAGTGAGAGAAAGAGCACAACTCAGATTCCTGGAGTGGTGCTGCCTAGTTGTTGCAATTCAAGTGCCAGTGGAAGGTTTGTTGATTCTCCAATGAAATGTAAGCTGCAATTACTGACTATAAGGGCCTAGCTGTCACCAGGAAAGAGACCTCACAACAGATAGGCCAAAAGCCAGTTTTTAGATATTCAGCCTGAGGTGATAGATAATCGTGAGTACCATCACTCAAGCTCTACACCAGTAAAATGTATTGTTTTGACTTCATCACTGTATAGCCTCCACAAAGCACTGTGCTAATAATTTATTTAGGGGACACTGACTACATATTTTAGTTAGTGGATTTAGTCATTTAGTTAACCACTTACTTGTTAACAAGTTACTTCAGAGGAGACTCTTATTTTCTAACAGAACCTGTGAAACTATTTTCCCTTTGTCATAATCCTACATTGCGCGTACAATATTAAGGACACCATATTCGCAGGGTACAGACCAAGTTTATCACCGAGGGAATCACTAAAATATAACTTTTATTAGGTAAAGATAAAAATAAAAATGTATAAAAGGCGTGGACTCTTATTCCAGTTACACTCCTACTGGACAAGTAGATATTCTAACAGTAGTAAGTCCATATAAGTATATACCAGATGATGCGCTAGGTTCTAACTCCACAACCACAATGACCCAATCTATATTGTTGGTGCATGGGTCGAGATATATATTATGGTTGTGTACAGCTCCACGTGTATAAATGGCCACAAGGGCTAACAAAGCACAATGTAGGTTATATTTTCTGTATTTATACGTTGGAGCCGATAAATGGGTAAAGGCCAGAATAATAAATGTAACCCCCGTCTGGCAGAGTATTAAGGCATATATTAATGCCCAGGAAATGTAGCATCAATCAGGTATATACTATGTGGTATATCCCCTATTATGGTGGATTATACCCTGATGCGATAACCAGCTATAGTAAACACGGTCACTAATTTCATCTATATAGTGACTCGCTTGACTGACGTCATTTAGCGTGTTTATCTAGTTTATATAAAAGCTGGCAAATAGACTGCAGCGCTGAGTGGTCTGTAACTAGGAGTTAAATGGTGCAAGGACATATTACAGCACCAAACGTTCCTTTTATTTTACCACATTCCCATTAGGGACAGACACAGCGGACAGTCTTAGACCAGGGTCATTAACTCATAAGACCCTGTCACATGGACTAAACACTGCTGAGTGCAGCTAATAAAAACAGCTGATCACTGCTTCACTAAAGATGAATGCCGCTGTTTGTGAGATTTTATAATCACCAGCAGCTACGAGCAGCTGAACTGAAGAGGGTTCAATAAGATATATAATGAACCCTCTTTGTCAGTAACTGCTGCATTCACTATCACCATTTAAGCATAGATAGCCCGATATACAATGATGTGGACATCTGTGGCATGTCAAGCACAATAATAAGGCTATCTTAGGCTGGCTAACACCATCTACGCGTTTCCACGGTCCTTAATGCAGTGACCGCATCATCAGGATGGTGAATCTAGGTTATAGAACCGAACAGCCTGAACGGCTGTGTGAAAATGAGCAGCAATGGTATGTTGCCCAGAGCAGAGACTTTTTAAAGTACAAGCCACGCCTCCCAGCAGGAGGGCTCGTCCCCAGTGCTCCAATGAGCATCAACCAACACTAAACTGTGCCTCAGCGAAAACCCGTGATGGAACGGGATTCCCGCACATGTGCAGTAGCCCCGACGGGTCCGGGACGCCAACCACTGCCAACCTTAGGAGGTATAGCAGAGTCGGCGCCCGGCACCCCGGAACCGCTGCGCGCGGCAGAGATAAGTGCTGCTGAGGATAAAGAAGCCTTTTTTGCTGCATTAGTATACAACGGTGCCCAGATGGAATTTAACGCTCAGTATGTTAATCCTTCAGTATCATGGCCCAAAAGAACGCATGGATAGAATACCCAAGTGCTTCTGTATAATAATATTTGATGGACCGAACCCGGTTATTGGGAACACTGTATGTATATAGAGAGAAGGGGTATATATACATAGTTTAAATGACAGTAAAAATAAAAATAACAGTAACGACAGGTGACTACCATTATTTGGCAACATATAGTATTATGCAAACAATAAACATTACATGATAATGCTCCAAGATGTCAAGCATAAATGTCCTATATACACTGACTCGCATATACAGCCAAGTTTATATAGTCTATGCATGGTGTGTCCGCACCAAAGATGGTGTAGTACAGCGGACGCGTAATTAAATGTAATAAATACTGTACATGGTATATTGTTGCATCAATCACCTATGATGTTGATCCTGTATTATATAAACGATGCATAAGAGAGACAGTCATTTAGTCCCTTGGGGCTACAACATTGCAGGCGGTGAATCCACCGTGTCTCCTTTTGTGTTAGTAACCTGTCTCGATTACCTCTCCTCCCATTCTCCCTAATAATCTCAATCCCTTGGAATTTAATGCATGTAGGATCATTGTCATGCATATCACGTATGTGTGTCGCTATGTTGGTATGTTCTCCACGGTTCACATTGCCAACATGTTCCAGGATACGTCGCCTAAATTGGCGGATGGTTTTCCCAACATAGTCCAACGGGCACGGGCATGTGGCTTTATAGACAACGCCGCTGGTGCGGCAGTTTATAAAGTCCCTTATGTGGAACACCTCTCTTGTAGTGGAACATGTGAAGGTGTTACCTCGAGCAATAAAGCCACATGCCTTACAGCCCGCACATCTGAACGTGCCCTTTGGTAAGTCCGATCCTAGCCATGTCTTGGTTGACAACTTGGGTGGAAGTAGGCTGTGGACCAATCGGTCTCTCAGGTTACGTCCGCGTCTATACGTGATTTGGGGATTGACCGGGAGATGTGACACCAGGTCCATGTCCTTCAAAAGAATATGCCAATATTTACTGATGATATGTCTCACTTCTTTTGATTGGTCATCAAATGTACCAATTATACGCATCTTATTGTTCTTGTCATCTCTTTTACGAATTTGCAGAAATTGATCTCTGTTAGAATTTTTTGCATAGGTGTTTGCTCTCTCCACCACTGCTGTTGGGTAGCCTCTGTTACTGAATCTACGACTCATTTCTTGCGATTTTTCTGAAAAATCGCCTTCAACCGAACAATTTCGGCGGGCCCGGATGAACTGTCCTTTAGGGATCCCACACTTCAGGGGTAGAGGGTGGTGGCTATCCCAGTGGAGGAGAGTATTTGTGGCCGTTTCTTTCCGATATATTGATGTTTCCAAGGATCCACTGTCTGTTTTTGTTATCAGAAGATCCAAGAATGTAATCTTATGGATATCAATATCTGATGTTAAAAATAATCCAAGATCATTTCTGTTTAGTTGGTCCACGAACTTGTGAAAGTCCTCCACTTCCCCTGTCCACAAAATGAGGATGTCATCAATGAAACACACCCACATATCAACGTGGGTGGTCCATCTCTCATTAGTCTCACCAAAAACGATGGTTTCCTCCCACCAGCCCAGGTACAGATTAGCATAACTGGGGGCACATGGGCTCCCCATAGCTGCGCCCCTGAGCTGGTGGAAGTACTTCCCTTCAAAAAGGAAATAGTTTTTGGTGAGAACAAAGGACAACAATTGGAGAAGTAAGATGTTATGTTTTTTAAGGTGCGTACCTCTCTGATTGAGGTAGAACTCTATAGCTTTAGTCCCCCCCCCATGTGGGATGGAACTATATAGAGCCTCTACGTCTAAACAAGCTAGCATGGTGTTGGGGGCCACCGTGATCCCCTCTAGCCGTTTAAGGACATCAGTAGTGTCCTTTACGTACGCAGGGAGGGCTTCAACAAAAGGTCTTAATAAGATGTCAAGGTATGTACTTATTCCCTGAGTGAGACTATCATTACCAGCAACTATGGGTCGACCTTTGAGAGGGCTTAGTCCTTTATGGACCTTCGGTAGTCCGTAAAATGTCGCTATTTGAGGCGTTAGGGGGTAGAGAAACTGAAATTCTCTCAGATCAATTAACTCATCATCCTTCGCTTGTGTGAGAATATATTTCAATTCAGCCAGGAAATTATCTGTTGGATCTGATGCAAGTACTTCGTAGTTATTTCTATCCGAGAGGATCCTGAGACACATATCTCTGTAGGTGTCTCGGTTCATCAAGACGATATTGCCCCCCTTATCGGAGGGCTTAATGATGATATTTTCGTCTCTCTCGATCGCCGCCAAGGCTGCCTTTTCGGCTGAAGTAAGGTTTTGATGTTTATATTTCTTCTCTCTTGACAATTTATCCAAATCATCAGTAACCATGGATTCAAAGATATCAATGTACGGGGAATCACCGGAGGGGGGCAGGCTGGTATTTTTGGATTTCAGATTGGTAAATGGGCCTTTACTAGGATCACGCATGGACTCCTGCTCCAGTGAGAACATACCAACATAGCGACACACATACGTGATATGCATGACAATGATCCTACATGCATTAAATTCCAAGGGATTGAGATTATTAGGGAGAATGGGAGGAGAGGTAATCGAGACAGGTTACTAACACAAAAGGAGACACGGTGGATTCACCGCCTGCAATGTTGTAGCCCCAAGGGACTAAATGACTGTCTCTCTTATGCATCGTTTATATAATACAGGATCAACAGCATAGGTGACTGATGCAACAATATACCATGTACAGTATTTATTACATTTAATTACGCGTCCGCTGTACTACACCATCTTTGGTGCGGACACACCATGCATAGACTATATAAACTTGGCTGTATATGCGAGTCAGTGTATATAGGACATTTATGCTTGACATCTTGGAGCATTATCATGTAATGTTTATTGTTTGCATAATACTATATGTTGCCAAATAATGGTAGTCACCTGTCGTTACTGTTATTTTTATTTTTACTGTCATTTAAACTATGTATATATACCCCTTCTCTCTATATACATACAGTGTTCCCAATAACCGGGTTCGGTCCATCAAATATTATTATACAGAAGCACTTGGGTATTCTATCCATGCGTTCTTTTGGGCCATGATACTGAAGGATTAACATACTGAGCGTTAAATTCCATCTGGGCACCGTTGTATACTAATGCAGCAAAAAAGGCTTCTTTATCCTCAGCAGCACTTATCTCTGCCGCGCGCAGCGGTTCCGGGGTGCCGGGCGCCGACTCTGCTATACCTCCTAAGGTTGGCAGTGGTTGGCGTCCCGGACCCGTCGGGGCTACTGCACATGTGCAGGAATCCCGTTCCATCACGGGTTTTCGCTGAGGCACAGTTTAGTGTTGGTTGATGCTCATTGGAGCACTGGGGACGAGCCCTCCTGCTGGGAGGCGTGGCTTGTACTTTAAAAAGCCTCTGCTCTGGGCAACATACCATTGCTGCTCATTTTCACACAGCCGTTCAGGCTGTTCGGTTCTATAACCTAGATTCACCATCCTGATGATGCGGTCACTGCATTAAGGACCGTGGAAACGCGTAGATGGTGTTAGCCAGCCTAAGATAGCCTTATTGTTGTGCTTGACATGCCACAGATGTCCACATCATTGTATATCGGGCTATCTATGCTTAAATGGTGATAGTGAATGCAGCAGTTACTGACAAAGAGGGTTCATTATATATCTTATTGAACCCTCTTCAGTTCAGCTGCTCGTAGCTGCTAGTGATTATAAAATCTCACAAACAGCGGCATTCATCTTTAGTGAAGCAGTGATCAGCTGTTTTTATTAGCTGCACTCAGCAGTGTTTAGTCCATGTGACAGGGTCTTATGAGTTAATGACCCTGGTCTAAGACTGTCCGCTGTGTCTGTCCCTAATGGGATTGTGGTAAAATAAAAGGAACGTTTGGTGCTGTAATATGTCCTTGCACCATTTAACTCCGAGTTACAGACCACTCAGCGCTGCAGTCTATTTGCCAGCTTTTATATAAACTAGATAAACACGCTAAATGACGTCAGTCAAGCGAGTCACTATATAGATAAAATTAGTGACCGTGTTTACTATAGCTGGTTATCGCATCAGGGTATAATCCACCATAATAGGGGATATACCACATAGTATATACCTGATTGATGCTATATTTCCTGGGCATTAATATATGCCTCAATACTCTGCCAGACGGGGGTTACATTTATTATTCTGGCCTTTACCCATTTATCGGCTCCAACGTATAAATACAGAAAATATAACCTACATTGTGCTTTGTTAGCCCTTGTGGCCATTTATACACGTGGAGCTGTACACAACCATAATATATATCTCGACCCATGCACCAACAATATAGATGGGGTCATTGTGGTTGTGGAGTTAGAACCTAGCGCATCATCTGGTATATACTTATATGGACTTACTACTGTTAGAATATCTACTTGTCCAGTAGGAGTGTAACTGGAATAAGAGTCCACGCCTTTTATACATTTTTATTTTTATCTTTACCTAATAAAAGTTATATTTTAGTGATTCCCTCGGTGATAGGCTTGTTGACACACAGGGTTTTCCTTTCTGTCACGGTGACAAGTACAGACCAAGTTATAACGTTAATCAAACATTAGTAAACTGTTTGCATGGTATCCAAAGACTGTTGTAAAAACCTCATTGGCTTTTTTTTCGTCTTTCTCTGGATCAACATTGGGGCAATTAGCTGAGTTTGATGGACATGTGTCTTTTTCGGTCTAACATACTATGTTGTTGCCATATTATTATGCCTTATTGTATATTCAGTAAAATATTGTATGTTCAACTGAACTGCTGTAAGGACTCTCCATAACCAGCATAATATTCTGCACCTGAAAACCCATGGATTCCTAGACCATGTAATGAATTACCTGTACGATGGACTGCTTGCTAGAGACGGGTTGCACCTTACAAAAACAGGTACGCATATATTTGGTGGGCATCTTGCTTCCCTCATTAGGAGAGCTTTAAACTAGAACAATATGGGAAGGGAAGTGAAAGGCCAAGTAAAAATATACAGCTAATTAATACATTTAAGAACCTTGCTATTAGATGTGGAAAGTAAGAACAAAGACAAAAAATTCTGAAGAAAAGTAGAGCAAGAGACAACGATCACAAACTAAAATGTTTTTACACAAATGCACAGAGCATGGGAAACAAACAATGAGAATTGGAGCTCCAAACATAGGAAGAGAAATATGATGTCATAGCCATCACGGAAACTTGGTGGGATGATACACACGTACAAGGCTTTAAGGATGCAACTTATTTATAAGAAACAGACATAATACAAGGGCAGGAGGTATTGCGTTGTATGTTAGGAAAACATTAATCTCCACAAAGATTCAAGCTTCAGAGCATGGTAGTTCTGTAGAAACTGTTTGGGTAAGAATACAAGAAGAGAACAAGAGAAACGACACCATTCTAGGAATATACTATAGGCTGCCTGTACAAGCAGAAGATGTTGATGAACTTTTTCTACATCAGATAGCCAAGCTCTCAAAAAAGCACAACATAGTGATCATGGGAGATTTTAACTATCCAGACACTTGTTGGGAATCTTTCTCAGGTAAAAGTAATGGATCCAACAAATTCTTATCCGCTCTTGCTGACAACTTTATCTTCCAAAAGGTACAAGAGCAAACAAGGGGATCTGCTATCTTGGACCTTATTCTTACCAACAGGGAGGAAATGGTTGCGGAAGTAAGGGAGGGAGAGCATTCAAAAAGATCTAGAAAAGCTTGATTAGTTGGCTGCGACCAACAGAATAGTATTTAACAAGGAGAAATGCAAAGTCCTACATCTGGGCAAGAAAAATGAAGAAAGCACATACAGAATGGGAAGAATTGGGCTAAGCAGCAACACATGTGAAAAAGACTTGGGTATACTAATAGATTATAGACTGAACATGAGTCAACAATGTGATGCAGCAGCCAAAAAGGCAAACACAATTCTGGGATGTATTAAGAGAAGCATAGAGTCTATATCACGTGAGGTAATTACCCCCCTCTGCTCTTTCTTAGTCAGATCTCACCTGGAATACTGTGTCCAGTTCTGGGCACCCCACTTTAAAAAAGACATCGACAAACTTGAGTAATGTCAGAGAAGAGTTACCAAGATGGTGAGCGGTCTGCAAATCATGTCCTATGAGGAACGGTTAAAGGATCTGGGAATGTTTAGCTTGCAAAAAAAAGGCTGAGAGGAGACTTAATAGCTGTCTACAAATATCTGAAGGGCTGTCACAGCGCAGAGGGATCAGCCCTATTCTCATTTGCACAAGGAAAGACTAGAAGCAATGGAATGAAACTGAAAGGGAGGAGACACAGATTAGATATTAGATAGAAAGGGTGATGAATGAGTGGAACAGGTTACCACGGGAGGTGGCGAGTTCTCCCTCAATGGAAGTGTTCAAACAAAGGCTGGACAAATATCTGTCTGGGATGATTTACTGATCCTGCACTGAGCAGGGGTTTGGCCCCGATGACCCTGGAGGTCCCTTCCAACTCTACCATTCTATGATTCTATGATCTATGATTCTATGACATCAGTATCTGTAGGATTAACAACAGTAGGACAAGGACTAGCATGATTGCTTTCATCATATATGTAAGCCATGACGGCATTGTGAATAGAATCAGAGATCTGTATTTGAAAATATAAAGATCACTGGGAATGTATCATTTTTCTTTTGTTTTTATTTTCTGATTGCATTTTTTCTTCTTGATTTTCTTTACAGGATTATGGGGGCTGCCATGTTGCTTTAATGTTTTCCCTGAGCGATTAATAACAGCTGCAAAGATTTTCTTCATAGCAGTCACATAAACTTAGAAGTGAAAAGGAAGTGGAAAGAATTAATTACCTAGCAGGCTCGGTCCAGGTCCCTCCCGCTGCTCTCCAGAGGTTCGGCACGGTTCCTGCAGGCCTCAGACGTTCATACAACATCACTTCCTGGTTACAGGATTCATAAATCCCACCTCCAGGAAGCGATGGCTGCAATTGGTTCTTCAACCTCTGCTCAGTCAATCAATGCAGTGCTGGGTGAACCAATGTGATGGCTGTGATTGGCCGCAACACAGCCAATTCATAAGTCCCACCTCTACAAGGCGATGGCGGTTGATTGGTTTATCCAGCGCTGCATTGATTGGCTGAGCAGCAGTGGAAGAACCAATCACAGCCATCAGATTGGTTCATCTAGCGCTGCATTAATCGGCCGAGGACAATATAAGCAGCGTTAGCCTACTATATCCACAGCACCACCTGAGAAGAGCTCTCCACAATATAAGAAGCGTTAGCCTACTATGTCCACTGCACTACTGGAGAAGAGCTCTTCACTGTATAAGACCACTAGTAAAAACTAATGGACTAGACTAGTGACCACTGTAAAAACTGCAATTTTTTCATAAAAAATTGAGAAAAAAGAAACACAACCACGAATATTTAAAACATATGTTTAACATAAAAATATGATTTAATCAGTAGGTCATTTTTTGATGATTCTCCACAAGCTTTATATTTTAGAAATATTGTAAATCACAAAGTGTGCACAGAAACAAAAGGTGCAGGTCCTCTTTAGGGTTCAGATGCCACACATGTTCTCCTGCAAAAATCCATGCAAAATTCTGCTGTTATATGCTGATCTTGTTACTGTGTAGCCAATTTTGACACACATTTCAACCTTTGCAATGCAAATCTGCAACAAATATGCAAATGAATGGGTAGGTATGTGGCAGATTTAGATATCCCAAGTACACCTTCAAATACGCAGTGGAAGAATCTGCTACAATAGAAAGGGGGTTTGAAAACCTCATTCACACGTATTGGACCCATCTGCGGTATATTTATCTCGCTCTACAATAAAGTAATAATTGCCAACATTCAACTGCCAGATTTTGCAATACTCTAATTCTTATGCTGCCTATAGTCTGTCAGTTGACTTTAGGTACAAGTTGCTCCAAAGCAGCCAGTCTGCTAACAGCAGTGCAGGGCAAACACAAGCCATATGAAGTTCCCCACAACCCTGTGTGCTATTATATGACTGTTTCTACTGGTCCAGTCCCAATAGTAACATTATATGAGGAAATT